>NC_092804.1:6473489-7075002 GCF_040954645.1 Diabrotica undecimpunctata
TTATATATATTGCACTTACTTTTTATTATTTTGCACAATTCTTGTACACATTAAAATTTGGGTTTCCCAAGCTACTTCTAATTCACTACTTCACTAAAGGATTGTGTAATGCTACAATCTCCATAATATTGTCTATGGTTTTATGTACTACAATTGAGTTTTGATTTAAATTTTTTACAAATGCTAAAGTATTCCACAGGGTGTTCCGAACTTTAAGAAAAAAACACAGTATGATTGTTTCACCCGGTATATAATGACATTTACTTCTAGCAACAATATTATTTACAGCTGTATTCTTAAAGAATAAGGCTATAACATATTAAAAAATCATTCAAATCGGACAACAGCTTTAGGAAATCAAAAATGTCACAATTTTAAGGTGGTGTCTGAACTGAAAAAGTCCAAAGGTGCAAGATCAGGATAGCGAGGTGGCATTTTTATGTTACCTTTTGTACTAATAACTCTATCTGGAAACGTACTGTTGAAAAAAACTAACACCTCCCGTGCATTGTGAGCTGGACAGCCGTCTTGCTGCAACCAAATTTCATCCATATTAATAGGTAATGCTCGAACTGCTGGAATTATGTGATTTCATAGGAGATCTAGATATTTACGACGACAAAAAGTGCCCACAATAAAAAAAGGGCCAATTATTGCTTCATGTCCACTTGGTCTCTGATTGTTTAATTAATGTTGGCTATTCTTACGATGTCTTTGGTAAGGACTGTTCCTTAAACTTAAAATATACTTACAATCATTGGGTAAATGTCTTATTTTGCTTTAAATGTATATAACTTTATTTTTGTAAAAATTTATTATTTAGCCGAAGCAAAAATAATACAAAGTAAGTCATTGTAGTATCTATACAAAAAGAGCAGCTATGAATGTCCAATCCTAAGAAGAAAAATTACTATATTCAACAATAATTATGTATGTATGTATAAATCACTTTTCCTTTATTTTTTAGATCATTTTTGTCATAAAAATGAACAAATGTACTGATATTGGCAACTGGTACTTTGGTATTTTCTAATATAACTGATTTTTAGATAATTTTATATACAGGGTGTCCCGGAAAATAGTGCGTTCCTTAACGATATGTGCAGATTGCAGCATTTAAAACAAAAAAGTCTTATAACATTTTTTTATGAAGTTAACCGTTTCAAAAAAAAAAAAAATATTATTAATTTTAATCCATTTGATTATTGTTCGCAGAAAATGAAATACAGCCGGCAACGTTGCGTTCCTTGTTATTCTTCGTTAATTACTGTAAATCAGCTATCATGAATCATCGATCTTTAGGCATAATATGTATTGATACTGATAACAGTGATAGAGAAAAAGCATGTATTTGTTTTTACTAAATATTTAATAATTAAAGTTTGAATACTGTTTTTACTTACATGGAAAATTATTATTACAATAAATGTTCGAAATGGCCACCATTTGCAAAAATACACGCGTTTATTCGACGAATCCAATTATTCTTAATATTATAAGTATGTAAATTATGTCTGATTATTTCAGTAGCATCAAAAATTCGTTGTCGCAATTGAGCTTCTGTTTTAATTTCATCCTGGTTGTCGTATACTAATGATTTTAGATGTCCCCAAAAATAAAAGTCCATAACATTGCATTCTGGTGTTCTGGGTGACCACAGAACGTGTCCATTTCTACCGATCCAACGACGAGGAAAAGTGATGTCGAGGAAATCTTTAATATGTCTCGTAAAATGTGCTGGAGCCCCGTCATGAAGAAACCACATTTCAGAGCGTATTTGTAACGGAACGTCTTCAAGAAGTATCGGTAGAACATGCTGCAAAAAATTTAAATAGGATTCTCCATTCAATCTTCTGGGAAGTTCGTACGCTCCAATCAGACGATTACCAATAATCCCAGCCCATAAATTTATACTAAATTGTTTTTGAAAATTCGTCCTACGTATAGCATACGGGTTTTCATCACTCCACACGTGACAATTGTGAAAATTAAACACACCATTTCTCGTAAAACAAGCTTCATCTGCACACAACACTTTGCACGGAAATTCGGGTTCTCTGGTGATTTTGTTTTGAAACCATCTACAAAATCTTAATCTTCGAGGTAAATTGCCTTGGTGTAAATCTTGCACTCGTTGGTAATGGTAAGGATGTAACGGTTGTTCCGTAAATGTCTTGTGAACAATGTTTTTTGAAATGCCAACATTCTAGCCACATATCTAGTGCTTACTCTTAGATTATTACTGACTATATCCAAAATCACATTTTCTGCATTTAGTCTACGGTTACTTCGTGTTCTACCGCTAGTTTTTTTAGGTATCACACAACCCGTCTCTAATAACCTTTGGGACACGTTCACAAAACTTTGGGCATTAGGATGTCGTCGTTCGGGATAGCGTTTAACATAAAGTCTAACAGCCCTATTACTGTCACAGTGGGCTTCACCGTACGTAATTAACATATCGTGATACACAACATGACAATACTATTTATTCTTGAGCTACGGGTAATTACAACTGTTTACAAATAATGTATTATACCTTTTCTGTATCAAAATAAATTAAACTATCGCATTCTGCCCATACCTTTTGGAGCTCAACGTTGCCGGATGTATTTGTTTTTCTGTGGACACTAATCAAATGGATTAAATTTAATATATTTTTTTTTGAAAACGGTTGACTTTATAAAAAAATGTTATAAGACTTTTTTGTTTTAAATCCTACACTCAGCCCATACCTTTAAGGAACGCACTATTTTCCGGGACACCCTGTATATACAGGGTGAGTTTTTAGTGCGACATCGGTCGATAGTTCCATTATGGTATAGAAATACCAAAACCACAATGGAATTATTGATCGATGTCGCACTAAAAACTCACCTGTATAATATAATATTATTGTTTGATCAGAATATCATTAGTTGTGAGATACTTGTATACACGATAATTAATGTTCTTTTTGGCATTTGCTCAAATTACTCGTAATAGTGGGGTAAGACATACCAGCTTAACAGTTTAGTTCCTAAATTTTATCACGACTCATCAAATATCTGCAACTATTTATATTCTGATCGAACAATAACACAATTAACACACAATGAAAATGTTTGTGTAGCACTGTCCCAATTGTCCACTAGCTGTAAGTTTTTAATTGTTATCCGTATGTTTTACTTGTGTTGTCGAGGCTAACCAACTTAAACCAAGGAGTTCTATAACTACATCAGTTCTGAATGCAGATACTGCGTGTTGCCTAAAATTCATAAAAAAAGCGTTTATTTGGTCTGTAAACAGTTAAAAACCAGATGAAACGCCATCTGTATCGCGTTCCAGAGAAATCGGTCCTTTCAAAGTACAGTAAAATTCAACTCGAGTATTTAAAAATTCTAAGAAATGGTTTTTAGCGTAGGCAATATGTTTACTATAGTAATACTCATGGTAATATTCTCGAAATATTTCAATTTAAAGTTAAATTATTTAAAATAGGTACAAATACCACTTTGATCTGCAGAACATATATAAGCAGACATTTAGTGGAAAATATAATATTACCACAGCTAAAAATATTCGTCTACGATGAGTAGGACAAGTATTTATTCGTATTATGTAGGCAAGTTATTCATGTGGCACTGAGTCAAAGGCTTCCTTATAGTCAATAAAAGCAGTAACGACTTTCCTTTTTTTTTGGTATGCCTCGTTAGAAATGATAGAGTCGATGATAAGTTGTTCTTTGCAGCCCATGGAACCCTTAACTCTCATTCACTCTAAAAGGAAAATTCACTCATTCCAAATACCTACGGTATCTAAAGGATTTAGCTCTGGTGAGATTCTTTCCGTGTTATTGAGCCCTAGGTCCCGAGCCCATGCTGGATGTCGAGAGTAAAAGAGGCCATACACGCTACGATAAATCGTTACGATTTAACTGTACAGCTCAAAATACACAGATAATCGACACGTGTATAGGGTAAAACTGCACAATTTTGTACGAGTTTTAAAAACGGTACCGTCGAACGGAACAATACAAAATGTTCAATAGATTTATCGGAATGGGAGGAACTGCGTAGTTTTATCGAGACGTGTATGTTCGTATAATAGCATTGTTCTTTGTGAGGGAAAAATGTATTATTTGATACGTATCTCGTTTATGCTGCAGAGATTCGTCAGAAAGTCTCCGTTTTCATTTCTGATATTTTCGTTATATCGCCTTTTCTTCCTGGAACTATATCATTGCCATCCCGGGAGTTAAAATCGCCCATAATGATTAGTGATGAAGTTTTCCCTTAGTTTTTTACCAGTATGAGATCTGGTCTATTATATGCCACTGGTTGGTGTATGAGCACAAAATGCGGTCCCTATATAGCTTATAGTTGTCATTTTCAAGCATAAACAGCTACACATGTATTATTATTAGCACTATTAATAGAAATGCATCTTCTGAGCAATAGAACTTACATACAACTGTCATTTAAACGAGACTTCAAATGAAGTATTACTTTCCATATGATTGCATTTAAAATTATCTTACAAAATGGCACACGTCCTTCAAATTTAAAGTCGCAAAAGATTTTTAACTGCTACATTTGAAGTTAAAATTGCTATGTAAAAACTTCTTGATTTTTGAATGGTCCGTTTTCTCTGACCCGCAAATTATGTGCCTATATAATAAGTCATGCTTCGTTATTGTATTTATTTAATAAAATATTTGTTTGTTGTATCAGTTATTTTTTTTAACAGATAGAAAACTCCACAGTTTAAGTTGGTTTTTCTCAAAAATGTGACTGTAATGTTTTATATTATTAAAGAAATATGCATTAATGTTCAAACTGACTAGACCTGATAGAAATGTAATCTTCATTTCAAGTAAAATGGCAAAGAAACTTAAACCAAAAACAGTTAACAGCACTTTCATTAGAGCAAATAATCAAGTTGTTCAACAAGACACCAGTTTCAACAGGAATTAGACAAGGAGATTGTCTCAGCTCAGTCCTCTTTAACGTTCCTATGGATTATATTATTAAAAAAGTGAAAACCGCAGTAAGAGGTTACAGAATGGGCAATACAGAATTTAAAATAATTTGCTATACTGAACAACAGAATTCTTTGATTTACTAGCCAATGGAAATGGGCCGAGGAAAGCGTCAAAATGACCGTTTGTTAGTGTACTTGAAGTGAACAATACGAGAAATTTCTCCGCTTTGACATATGACAGTTGACGACTCGTTCGTGGCCTGTCATAAGTAACCTTGAGTGAAATACAGAGTAACTTGATAATAATTTGGACAACGATTTTTTGTAAAAGTTGACAAAAACTTGCCAGTGTCTTTCTTACATTCCATTACTAGCGAATTTAGTTCCAGAAACATTAGCGACTTAACGATTGTTTATTCGTAACCTATACTTACTGATTACATGAGATATTCGTCCGTTTAGTAGTATAAACCACCGTTTACTAAGTAGTTCGGGGACTCTGCGATCTGAAATCTCTACATAAGAAAAGTTCTTTGATGTCAAACACTGAGAACCTTTTTCTATCTAAATCTTGATAAGACTCGATGTCTTTTTCAGATGCCATGACCGTATTCAGACCTTGGCTGTCATTATGTTTACAATTTCCCGAAATCTTTATTGCTCGTTGTCCGAAATGATAATTCCACCTTGAGGTCACACCAGTGCCTCATACCTTTTTTCCTTTCCTTTAGTTTTTCTTCCACTTTTCCTTGCATTATAAGGCGAAGTAGATGGCATTTAGATTCTCTAACTATGTCACCAGAATATTCTGTTTTAATTCTCTTTATAATGTTAAAAAAAAAAAATCGGTCTTTATCCATCATTCGAAGAACAGCTTCATTGGAGGAGTGCGATATCTTTTGGATCCTGCGGTAGCTGCACAATTGGAATACTTCCAATAAGCTTTGTCATTTTTAATGTCCATATCTCGCAGCTGTATAATAAGGTACACCATATCGTCAGTGTAACTCCATGAATCATTTTCTCTTTTTCTTCCATGATACTTACAAATCCCATTTTCACTATTCTTGTATTTCTCGTGTTTGTTCCATTTGTTTTTGTCTGTTTTACTCCTTTTAGACCCTCGACGCTTCGTTGATTCTTTTGGATTCAGTGTACTGTTGTTCGGATCGTTTCTTCAAATCCTTCATTACTCATAAATTCTTCAAAACCACTACCTATCTCTTCTTCCTTCTCTGCTTCCATGATTATGAAGTCTGGGTCTTTATACATTTCATTGTCTTGGCAGTTCGTTTTTTGAATGTACGAGATGCCTTCTTCTGATCTTTTTGTGCCATTAGTGACCGTGATTGTAATATCACAATCACCCAAATTTATTATGATGTACGGTTCTTCCTCACAAACATGATTGATAAGCATTTCTTCGTTTTCTCTAGCATTTTTCTGGAGATTATCAATAGTTGGACTGTTATTTGCCTGCATACTGTTTGTTTGCACGGCAATAACATTGTCGATGGTATTTTGTTTCATGGATGAAGCAAGAGCAAGATTAAAGTTGTCTTAATCAGGCTCTTTAACTTGAAAAGGGTCCTGTTTTTCAGTATCGTCTAACTTTGACGGCACTCATAGAAGGTTTATAATCCTGTCTGATCTTTTAGCCATTTCTGTGTCCCATTCACAGCATTGTTGTTAATGATCACAAGTGATCATTTTCTGGTTTTTTAATTCCGGAAGTATATTTAAGTTTCTTATAGAGATTTGCTCTGTCGTTCTTTGGAGCTAAAGTTCTTTTGCTCGATGGCCTGAATTAATTTAATTTCTTTTCTTATTTTCATTGCATCTTTCATATTGAAACGTTTACTAATCGACCATTGGTGAATGCTCATTGTTAAAGTAAGTATCTATGTACGAATAACCAACTCGCAATTGATAATGTGATGAGTCCGAAGAATACCTGAACAATATTTTAAATTAACAGAAGTAAAATATTCAGTGCCATTTCAATCATTAAAAAAAAACCTCCAACTAAACTATCTAGCACAGGCTAAATCCATCTGTATTATTGAATTGACAGGTATTCTACAAAGAAATATTTTTTGTATTTGTTTAAAAATGTACTAAATTCCGTTAAATATTTTAATTGTCGTTGGTGTTTAATCGTATCTTTTGTAAGTGAATGTGATGATGTATTTACCATTATATGTAATTTATTATAATTGTTTACAACGATTTTTTATCGTCTTTTTTATTGACCAAATAATAGTCCTAGGTACATTTTAGCTGAGTGTAGATGTTTAATCATATACAAGTATTTAATTTTTTATATTTTTAAATGTTTAAATATACATTTTTAAATAATTCTGTCTTTGATTTATTCAGTAACTGATCCCTTCCTGATTTTCTTATCCCTTTGAAGCCCAATTTTTATTAAATTAAAAAAAAAACAGGATTTTTGTGAAATTTATTTACTTTAGTATATTCTTAAAACAAATTCAGCCAAAATAAACAATGCTGATCCTGAAGTATACCCTGCAGGATGTGGTATTCTCAAGATACCAGCAGGAACATAGCGCAACAAAAATTAAATGAGAAATAAAAACCAGGTAGCACTTCTTTCTTCATATTTATCCTATTATTTTTCATGGAACGTTGCAAAACAATTTTTGTCGTGTTTTTATTATTTAGCATATAGACTTTCACAGTACGATAAATGTGTACGATAAATGTTTCACAGTACGATAAATTTTTGTCGTGTTTGAGACCAAGTCCGACATTTCCACTGTGTTCTGCTAACATTTGCTGTCGTGCTGGAGTTGGCATATTCCAAAGAAGTAATTCTTTGGGGCATATGAGAAGACTTGGAATGTCGTAGTTCCAAGGGAATATGCCTTTTGAATATACTCACTGATTTTTCTGCTGATGGTCTTCCTATTTTTAATTGTTCTGGAGCTCCAATAAGGCATCTAATCACAGAGATCCGGAATTCTTTGAAAGAAATACTTTTGGATTGGCTTTTAAGTTGAAATAGACTGAATGCGTTTACGACGCAAGCATCCACAAAATAAATATTCTATACCATTACTTGTGTGCTTACCATTACAGCACTACCATTTGCGGACATGAAACCTCATTCAGAGTAGCGTCTTTGTGTCTTCTCTTTACAACTTCGTTTGTTGTTGAATTTTAATCTGCTAAAAGAATCAAACTTCTGCGATCCATCCACTTCAACTCAGATAGTCCATCTGTTGAAATACGGTAATCTGAATCTCCTCAATTCATTTGTTTGTCAGTTTTGAACTCTGGTAAATCCTTTCTTTTCTTTTTGAACGGTTCCACTTGTGTAAATTCCGTCCGACAATAAAGATCTCTGAAGATCAATACAGTTGAAATAGTTGTCAAAGAACACTCGGTGGTGTTTATTTACTAAGACCCTTGTTAGATCCTGCACGACTCGTTGTCCTAAGTTGCACATGAATCTGCTCTAACCCATACTTTGTAGCCACGTTTTATAGGTTTATTGGGCATGTACTGTCGGATACTGCTTCGACTTTTGAACCGTATCATAGACTCATCAATCGCTAGCCACTCATGTGGATTCAGTTCTGCAAGAAACGTTTCCTTTGTTCTGAAGTGTGTCAAATCCGGGATCAGTTCTTTTTAGCTGCACTGTATTATCAACCAGATGTAAATTGCCTAGTAACCAAGCGAATCTGTTACGTAACATAGCCGAACTGATGAAAGGGTCTCGTAATTCATCAAGTGACGACCAATAATCTCTGTAACTGGGCATTTTCTTTATACCCACTAATAAATTTACTCCAAGAAATGTTTTGACTTCGTCTTCTGTTGTAGGTGTAAATCCATTTCCTCCTCCGTGTTTTTGAACGTAATATAGATTGGTTTGAAGTACAATTAGGTGAATTAGATCCTCAGGAAATAGTTCCAAAACACATCTGTGAGGTTCTCTGCAGAATTTGGAATGTTTGGGCCTGTAGTTTTAATAGATTGATTTGTTTGTGTTATATAGAGGAGCCCCCGATGAGGGCTCTCTTACTGTAGGCACCCCACAGGGTAGTATTATAGGCCCTTTGTTATTTGTTTTTTATGTTAATGATCTTGCTATAAACATTGTAAAAATAGAAACAAGGACCGATTCTTGTAAATAAAGATATTTCTATTGTAAATAAAGATTTTTCTATTTCATTTCGGGTCCAAAATATACAGTTATCTCGCTTTGCTAGCGGTACATCGTCTTCACTATCCGATTCTTAACTATTTGGAGTATTGGTTGTTTCATCTTGATTGTTAATTTGGTCTTCAAAACACGATATCCATATTTCCAATATCAAAGACATCCTCATTATTTGGTCGCCGAAATTCATCAACATCCAACTCATCTCCCAAGACGCTTTCAATATCAGAGACAATTGACTCCTGGTCACTTGGAATTTCATCCAATAAGGCGTCAACCTCGTTTTGGGACATATTTTTCAAATGCCTGAAGCTCCATTTTTGATTTTTCATATTGGCAGAATTCATATAGTGGTCGTGCCAAAATACCACATAAAAGACAGTGATCTAAAAAAAATATTGCAATGCATTCAGGCAAAAACAGTACTTAGTGTGAAACAGACTTCAAAAATATCACTTACCACTAGTTTTTGTAATTAATAATAATTGAGTAAACAAAAAAACAATTAAAATATGTCGCTCTGTCAACACCGAACTACACTTAGAATATAATATAGGCAACCAATTTTACATACTTGTATCACTGTAAAACCACTGGGAAGTTTAAAAGAAATGTTTGTAAATGTGGTCATCTCAGCATACCGACAGTCATCAAAGTGTTATACAAGCAACTCCCGTTTATGCGCGACGATAAGATGTACTTACACCAGAGAAAAAGCTAGTTGAAGTCCTAACAATAATATTTGCATCTCAAATGTCATTTTATAGTTACATGACTGAGATATCATTTTATTGTTAAACAATTGGCACCAATGGATCTAGGTGGTTGCTATATTGTTTACTTTACTTTACTTAATCAGTAGAACCCATTTGTACCTTTCGGTGTTGGGCCGTTTACAATACAATTCATTAAATTACAATATTTGACAGTCTTCTGAGGTGTCCTAGCTCTTAACGAACTTTCTCCATTCCTTCCTATTGGATGCCATCTGTGTTGCTTCCTGCCAAAGTCTTACCCTTACTCTGCAGTATCTGCGAGATGTCACTGTTCCATTCTTTAATGGGTCTTCCTCTTCTGTTCTTCCCTATTGGTTTGGCGTCCCACACTCTTTTTACTTGTCTATTATTGTCCATCCGGGTTAGATGTCCGAACCATGCCAATTTTTTCTCTTTGATTGACTCGAGTATCGGTTTGATTTTGAGTCTTTCTCTTATTTCTTCATTTCTGATTCTATCAGTTCTTTTTACTCCTATCGTTCTTCTGAGGTATTTCATATCTGCTGCCTGAATTCTGCTCTGATGTCTTTTGTTTAATATCCAATTTTCTGCCCCATATGTCACTGTAGGTCTATATATTGTTTTGTATATTGTCATCTTGGTCTTAGTTGATATTTCTTGGTTTTTGCTATATTGTTACATGCTAATAAATAATAAAAAAATCAGGTACTAGGATATAACTTTTATTGATTTAAATTGCTTTTTACGTTTAGTACAGAGAAAAATATATTGCTATGTAAAAATTAACTATACAATGTCCTCTTAACTATCATCAGCAAAGTTTCATACCAAAATATACATGCGTACATATAAAAGATAATGGAATACCGTGAACCATTTTCTTCTGTATCTACTAGAGAATTTATGAACAAGTTCTAAAAAGACTTGACTTGAACTAATAAACTTCCTCTTATCTCTACTATCACTGTTCTAAAAGTATGAATTTATTTTTGTCCTAATTGTTCGGCTCGCTTAGAAGCACATTCTATAGCATCTATAAAAGCTGCCCTAAAACAAGAATGAAAATGAAATAGGGGTACACTTTAAACAGTGTTTTGTGTTGAGCTTACCTCATTCCTCCCTTTTCTAAAGCATGTACTCCTTGTATAGTTGTCCCTCCTGGAGAGCACACTTCATCTTTTAGTTGTCCTGTGTGCTTTCCGGAATCCCGTGCCATTTTTGCAGCTCCCAAAGTCATCTGAGCTGCTAGTGCAGTAGCTAGATCCCTAGGAACGCCCATTTTTACAGCTCCATCAGCCAAAGCTTCTATGGCCATGTATATAAAGGCTGGTCCACTGGCAGTTAGAGCTCCAGCAGCATTTAAGAGATTCTCTGGTACTTGTTTACAAGTTCCTGTAGCTGACAGAAGTTTATTGACTAATTTCACATCCTTTTCGTAGGCAAGATGACCTGGACTAAATAAGGAACAACCTAAAAGTGAATTTTGTTTGATAATATATCCTAATAAAAACAAAACAATTTTTTGTATACAAAAAAAGCTGATTTTAAATACCAAAACTACTCTTTCCTCCCATTTATTCAAGAAGTCTACTGTTTTATACATATTTTTTTAATGCATTCATGAACAGACTCTCTTCTTGTTTATGGTCAGGTGAATGATGCAAAATTGTATTAGTCTTGTTTATTAATTCCACAATATTGCTAGGTAAAAAGTTCTGACAGGACCTCAACTTTACGATTAACTTAAAATTGTGTAAAAATTTATTTTAGACAGAAAGTTTTTTCAAAAACAAATTGAGCATCAAAAAATAGTATATATTAGAAATTTAAAAACTAATTTTTATTTCATTATATACAAATAAAACCTTTATTAATAAGAATACAAACCTTCTCCCACTGTCATTGGTGTATTTGGCATAATTCTAACAATTCTATCCCCCTGAATTATATTAAGCGCAGACTTCAACTGATTTAAAGAGATTCCAGCCATGACTGAAAGATACAACTTTGATGGCTGTCTGCTATCACTAGTAGGAAATTCATTGTATATCTGGTCTACAGCACATTGAAATATATGTGGTTTCACACAAATGAATACCACATCTGCTTCCTTCACCACAGTACTATTATTTTGAAATACATGGCAATCTTTTTCTTTCCACCAAGATAAGTGCTCAAGGTGGGGACCAGAGACATACACTTGCTGATAAGAAACAAGTCCTAAAAAAATCACAAAGTTTTTCAAACAAATTTTTGATATTTTTAAAAGATTTTTGGGTCAACCTCAAATCTTTAAAGTAAGCTGAGTCATTATCAGTTTCAGTTTCTGTATTAGAATTTAGAATCCATTTTCAATAGGCAAAGAAAAAAATGATTAGTCACAATTGGTTTTATTATAACCCGGACAACCGTTTTTTGCTCTACATTTTCAGCTCATCTTCAGGCCCCTGATTAAAAGGTAAGTACTTTAAATGAATAAACCAATAAGGATACAAGGCAATCTGTTTTAAAGTAAGCACTCTATTTGCTTGGTATTACCAGGGCAGTAATCCACCAGTACTACCCTGACAAAATCAAGCAAATAAGAGTACTTACTTTGAATTGAACCTATCGCCTTGTACAGTTGTTAGTTAACCTTTTATGGAAAACCTGAAAAAAGGTTGTACCAAAAGGAAAATAATAATAATGAGGCATTTGAAGATAAATACATAATTCTTGGAAATACTAAATGGGAAATACTATTTCAATCAAAATCTTACTAGCTTTAGGAAATATCAACATTTATTTTAATACATTATCATAATCTCAAAAGTGGAATGTTTATAGATTTGTTGCCAATATTTTAAGTGATAATATTCTCCTAAATTTTTACTAGTTTTATATACAATTTATTTAAAATCATTACCTTTTGTAACAATTCCTTCACAAATAGCTTTGGCCATATTTCCTCCTCCTATAAATCCTATTTTTTCAGTTAACTCGGGCATGTTTGCAGTAAGAGACAGGTTTATTCAATTAAAGCTAAACTTCTTTTAAGATTCTTCCAATTTGTTATTTTATTTTTTATTTATAGTTACACAAAAACATGATAAGTTATCCTACCAAATTTGAACATTAACACAAAAACATTCTTAACCGCAATCAAGAAAGGAATAACAAATTTAACTACCTTTACCTTCATCGAGGCAACACAGATTACAGACTATTTATACACGTTGTCCCAAGTTATTATAAAAAATGTTTGTGTAAAATTTTTAAGGTTTGTTTTTAGAATTTTGTTAGTTCTTCTTGAAATATCTTCATTTATTATCGTCGCATGTCACTACCAAAGAAGATAGACGCTTATAGCGCTATAAGCTTAGCGCTATATAAGAAGATAGCTTAGCGCTATAAGCGTCTATATTCTTTGTCACTACTATGCAAAATTATTGAGATGATGTGTGGTTTGTAACATAGTGCATCGGTGTATCTTTGCAGATTCCGATTTTAATTATCTTTTTCTTAATATTAGGAATGTTTTGTCTCTTAAGAACTCTCTTTAAGTTTTCTTTCCATATATAGTAGGCATGGGTGCGTGATTGGTTTTCCATTTCCATTCACTTCGCCTGTTGAAGGTTCAAACTCAAATATGCGCAATACTGCTCGATTAATGAAATTATTGAGATAAGTCCTGTAACGTAAACCGACGCAACTGATGCAATGGACGGGGGAACATCTAATCGTTAATTGTCGTGTGTCACGCTCACAGTCACGCCTAAGCGGGTTACTCATGCTCACGACTTTCACGTCATGATTTGTTGTAAGAGGATTTTTCATCAGCCGCCATGTTCAATATCGCTCTATATCGAAAGTATTTGGTAAGAGAGGCCTGAGAAGAAGGCTCATTTCTTGGCCCCATAATTTGAAAACTTGGTTAAAAATTGCCGTAACAATCGCCTACATCTGGAACCAATAGGTACTTCAATAAGAAGACTGCTCCGACATGTTTTAAAATGGTTTAAATCATTATTTAAAAAACTAACATACTTACCGACAGAACAAGTTGGGTCATAACTACTTCGTTACAAAGTAACATATTCAATGTGTTTGTGCAAAAAAACCATTTGGTAATATACCAGATTTCTCCTTTGGAATCCACTCATCACCAAAAGATATGACAACAGCTGAATCCTGCTCTAATGTAATTGAAGTCGAATATTATATCAAAATACTGTTACGATAGCCTTGCTAAGCCCCTGATATAAAATACTCGAGTATTCGAGTATGTAGGTGTGTGACGACAATTCGAGATTCCAAATAGCGGCGCCAAGAAATTTCTAGAGAAATCTGGGGCCTTTAACAAAATTTATCTATATAAAGAAAAATTAAATTGTAGAAGTCAGCTGATATAAGAAATTTGTAGGGTTAAGTAAATAAATGTTATAAATTAATTGTGTTTGTGTTAGATAGCTAATAAATTAAAATAAGTGGTAGAATATTGCAAATTAATTAAAATAAACGTTACAACACTTTTTGATCGAAAATTTTGGGTTAGAATGTTTTATTTTTATTTTTTGTTATAATTTTTTACTTCTTTATTTTGTTAATTTTCTTTATTCTAAATTGCACCAGTATCATACCTTATAAGTCTGTACTTTATGGCATAACAATAAAAATACTCTTTCCATATATTTGTTAAGGGTGGAATTACCTGCTTAGTATGGGAGCTTTAACCTGGATATTTTTGTGAGTACTTAATATCGATTTCTTACTGAGCGTAATTATTTTCCTACGAACATTAATAAAACTACATAACATAATACCCTTACATAATATTTACAAAAATAACACAGTAGTACATCCTAAAAGAAGTTAAATGTGATAATAAACAATATCAATTTATAGATCGTGTTATAATATGTTTGTTGACGAGTAGTTTCTCCTATAATTCAGTAAACACAGATAAATCAGTACTGTCAACAATTCTCGACTTTCATACAATGAAGAAATACAGTCTTGACTTGAATACAGGTAGCGTTTATTGAACGCTATGCTACGATTATAAAAAGGAAATACTTCATGTTTGTATGATTGATATGGAGCGAATAAGTTTATTCGACGCAGTAAAACGAATTTTTTTCTTCTTGTTTTTGTCGAAAATTAAATCAAGCATAACACTATAAATTTTATGCATTGTAATATTATATGTATTTAGATACAGCTGGTTCGTAAAAAAACTGATACGACTTTTAGTAAGATTTGATCAATTTGAGCAGTGCATGTGATTGGTCTGACATTACCTATTATATTTATTCTGACAGAGAAATAATAAAATAAACAAACAAACAGTTGATGACATGTTAATTCATAAATTGTTATAATTATTAGGGTCTAAATTTGGATATTATTTTGAATTCCTGCATTTTATAAAGAGTATATAAATGATCTCCACTCAAGCAATTTTTTTGTCCAACTGTCGTCTTTCATTCTTGCAACATGTCCTGCCCATCTCCATTTTTGCCTTGTAATATGTTCGATAATGTCTTCCACTCCGGTTCGTCTACGAACTTCCTCGTTTCTTATTCTATTTCTTAAGCTTATTCCAAGCATTGATCTTTCCATCTTTCGTTGTGTCCTTCTCAATTTTTCGGCTGATGTTTTGTGAGAGTTAAGGTTTCTGCTCCGTATGTGAGGACTGGTAGAACGCACTGGTTAAAAGCTTTTCTTTTTAAATGGATCGGTATATTTGTTTTAAATACGTCTCTCATTTTTCTGAATGCAGCCCAACCCAGACTTATTCTTCTGAGTAGCTCGCATGTTTGGTTATCTCGCGTTAACCTTATTTCGTGACCCAAATACACATATTTTTCCATAAGTTCTATGGGCGACTTTTCGATTTCTATTAGCTCATTGGAGACGAGATTGGTCATCATTTTTGTTTTTCCATAGTTTATTTTTAAACCGACTTTCTGGGTTACTTGCTGTAGTTGTTGTAGCATAACTCTGGCTTCTCCTAAGTTGTCTGTTATGAGAACAATATCATCGGCATATCTGAGATGATTGATTATCTTTCCATCGATGCTAATACCCTTTGATTGCCACTCTAGCCGTTTAAATGCGTACTCCATAACTGTTATAAATAGTTTTGGCGACAAGGTATCTCCCTGCCGCACCCCTCTGCCAATTTTTATCTTCTCAGTCATGCAATGGAGGTTAACGGTTGTTGTCGCATTTTCGTATAATATTTCGAATAATATTTGCATACCTGTGATCTATTCTGCATTCTGATATTGCTTTTAAGATAGCAACTGTTTCGACTGTGTCAAATGCTTTGTGGAAGTCGACAAAGATAAGAGCAAGGGGTCTGTTATATTCGATAGACTTTTCAACTAGAGTTTTAAGGCATTGCAAATGGTCGTTTGTTCCGTGTCCCGCTCGAAATCCTGCCTGTTCTTCTGATTGATAGAAATCGAGTTTTGCTTCTAATCTGTTTGTCAGTATTCGAGTAAAGAGCTTCTATAGGTGGTTAAGCAAACTAATTGGCCTACAGTTTTCGAGATCTGATTTATCCCCTTTTTTGTGGAGGAGGATTGTAACCGAATTCTTCCATTTACTTGGAATGTTTTCACTATGCAGACATAGATTAAAAAGTGTTTGGATTCAGGACATCAAAAGTGGACCTCCTAGTTTAATTGTCTCAATGACTACACCATCTTCCCCCGGAGCTCTATTATTTTTCATATTTTTGAGGGCATGTTGTGTGGAGACCACGGGCTGACAAGCGAAGCCGAGGAAGACCCCCAACGCGATGGACCAACGACCTCAAAAGAATCGTTACCAATTGGATAGCAGAGGCGCAGAACAGAAGCAGATGGAAAAGTCTAGAGGAAGCCTATGTTCAACAATGGACAACCCAGGGCTGATTGATGATGATATAAATGATAGTTTTTACATAAAATAGGGTTGTTGTTATTATTTTTATTATTATTAAGGAATAAAACAAACGATTTAACTCAACAATATAATAAAGCAAGAATTGTATCCGAATTAAAAGATAACAGGGCACTATCAGAGGCAGCAAAACATTTTAACATAAGCAGAACCACAGTTTTTCTATTAATAAAAAATGGAGGGAACAAGAAACTCTCAAAAGAAAGCGAGGGTCTGGAAGACAAAAACTATACTAAATTTAAGTAGGTAAAAATAAAATTAATATTTTGTAATATCTCCATCAGCATTGAAAACAGCTTGTAGTCTTCGGTCCATCTGCGTGAAAGGAACTATGCAATTGTCTTCTTCAGAGAGCTCTTCCCAAACTTGTGGTATACTGTGCCACAGCTCTTCAGCATTTTGAGGTATAAAATTAGGCCTATACAACCGTTTTATAATAACCCCCAACACATTCTCGATTGGGTTTAAATCTGGACTGTAGGTGGGCCATGGTAGGGTTTCGACGGAGCCACTGATTTATTATATTTGCAGTGTGAACAGAACAGTTATCTTGTTGGAGGATGGAATTATTTTCTGGATACAACTGTTCTACACTGAGCAACATGATGTTTTCTAGAATATTCAGATAAGTCTGCCCAACAAACGTGCTATCAATACGCCATACCATTCCCATTCCTCTAGATGAAATCCATCCCCATACATCGGCGCTTAAATAAACAGCTGCTTGATATCTATCAACATATAGAGGATTAAATCTATTATTATCTGGTCTATACACCCCAATTTTGCCCTTTTTAGAAGATTGAAAAATTTTCTCATCTGTAAATATTACCCTGTCCCATAAATCTTGATTTTGTAGCTGATAGTTCAAAACGTTCGTTCGTTTTGTGGTGTAAGAGCTTGTTTTTTTGCTGCAGTTCAGTACCTAAGACGCGATGCTTTAATTCTGATCCAAGTTGTTGCTTTTCTTCCCTTAAACTGTGACACAATTCTAACAGTTTTCGCATCTTCAAAAGGATACTCTTCTAATCTCCCGAAAAGCGTACGATCTTCATGAGCGGTAGATATTTTTAGTCTTCCAAAACCTTGCTTTCTTTCGAGAGTTTCTTGTTCTCTCCATCTTTTATTAATATTAAAAACTGTTGTTTTGCTTACGTTAAAATGGTTCGCTACGGCAGATAGTGATCAAGCATCTTCTAATTTCGTTACAATTCTTGCTTTGAGTTCTTTGCTAGCATGTGGAGCCAGTTTTTGAGGTTGAACAGAATAAGTTATCTTACAAGGTTTAAGATTTGGCCGTGACAATGACAGTATGTAAATAATAAATACCTATTTATCCTTCAAAACACACTGCTCAATTTTCTACAAAATACGCTTTAAGTCTCGCTCCAGTTTTTTCGCTTTAAATCGCTACTAGAGTACTTAGGCCTGTTATTTTTCTATAAACGCTAAATAGTTTATCGCATTCCATTTCAGTTTAAACTACCACAAAAGCTACTAATGACAGATGAATAATGCGAAACAAGTGTAGAGCAATGGCGGAACTTGAATTAAAAAGAAATGTAATAGTCTACTTTAATTTCAACGTCTTTACCATTGTCTACGTAAAGGGTGCAATAGATAGTGTTTTCCAAGGGTAAACCGTAATTAATAAAAGGTAATTCCTAACATTGTCAAATAGCTTCCAGAAGGCTCGGAAGGCAGTTCACCAAATTTGCTATTGAAGAGAAGTCTGATGACTTCTTGCTGCTTCATTCTCGCTGCCTTTTAGCAAGAGCTGCTATCGCTTTGTTGAATTGAATAGCATATGGTATAGGAGGAACAAATTCGTTAAAGTGCTGCTTAGTCAGAAACTCGGACTGACACAAATTCAAACTCGGAAAGTTCAACGAATGTCTCCTAAATCTTTACCACTGCAGTGGTTAGCATACAGAGGTGCCATCTACTTTGGTGGCCATGAACGAAAACGATTTAATAATATCGTTTTCTGATAAGAAAAAAGGATAATCTAATTCGCGAACATACTTTTCTTCTGAGATGTCATGGCAATAACCTTCTTCCTACTTTAACTCGTCTCTCATATTACACTAATATAACAGGATCACGCAGAATTGTTAACAAAGTAAATTACTTAGAGAAGTAACTGCCCTACTTAGAGAACAGATTATAAACACACGTAAATCGATTAAAAACAAATGCAGAATATTATTTGAGAAAACACGGAGAAGTTATCATACTGACGCACTGAGATAGACATTGTAATCAAACCACAAAGACTCATCAAGAGATTCAACAATCCACAAACTAAATTAGTCAAAAATTAACCTTAAGAACACACAAGCAATAACAAGACAGTTATCCATAATTTATCAACAGACTAATTGTCAGAAGCTGAAACATAACGTCGAAATCGCTCTAACAAAAAATTCAACGGGCGATACTATTGCTCAAGTAGAGTTTGCCATTTAATCCACTTACGATAAGATAGCAGAACAAGTCAGACAAGAGAGATAGAAAATCCTAAGAACTCACAAACCGTCCAAATCTAATTTAACCAAAGCGGTCAGAGAATCAACAAAAACACTCAATGAAAACGAGAATATCATTACAGTGCTATAGTACTGAATAAGAATGACTATAACACAAAAATAAATAACTAAAGAGCTGAAGAGCTGATGAAGACTATAATTAAATTCCGATTGTGGAATGGGCCTCCCTTAAGAATCCCATTTTATGTGGAAACTCCAACAGGTATCCAAAATTATACGCTTGCCCAAAATACATAAGCAAGATTCTTCTCTCAGCCAGTGCGTTCAACTCACCTCTACACAAATTAACAAATTAGAGAAATATCTGTCGACAAAATTACAGCCGTTAGTCGAAAAAATACCATCTTATATTCGAAATTAGCAGCATCTAATTTAAATCCTTTTAATACAAGCTATAGCACAAAGTGACCTTTTAGCCAGTTTCGACCTATCCTAGTATACTGATTGAAGAGGAAGCTAAATTCAATTTAGCTTCCTCTAACAATTCAAAGAATTTTCACGAAGGAAGAAGCTAAATTCAATTTCCTACCTAGTAGTTTAATAAATTTAGCGAAACACTGTCTGAAGAATGTCTATTTTTCTTAGAATAAGAAATTCTTACTTTACACTTCTTACTATCTCCTGCCATAGCTAACCTCTACACGACATATTTCAAACCAAAATTATGGATTTATATTGATGATGTTTTTCTCATTTGGCACACATAATAAATAAACTCAACACATTTTATGAACAGCTGAACTCTGTCAACCTGAAAATGCATTTAACACTAGAAGTTCAGACAAGACATCAACTTTCGTTCCTAGATATATTGACTAAGCGCCAGGGTGCAACACTTGCATATACCGATTATCAAAAAGCAACTCACATAGAGAGATATCTAAACACTTGCTCATACTACCATTCTTCACAAATGCAGTTGCCAACACTCTAATAACAAGATCCACACGACTAAGTACTGAATACAATCAAGAAGACGAACTACCAAGGATAAAAAGCACTTTAAAATGAAACGGCTATAATTAACAACCAGGAAAGTCACAGAACCACGTGAAAATACTCAAATAGACAAAATCACCCCAACAGAAAAATCAAAAACAGTTCTAGTCTAAAAATTAAGTGGTTTATAGCAAATCCTGTGACAATTGAGGTCAAAAATACGTCGGATAGACCAACCGACGAATATCCGCTGGACTAGAAGAACGCAGACTTTAAATTTACATTCCAACATGGAAATCGCTGATAAAAAATCTTGAAACAGACCAAAATCCCACGCAAAGAAATAGTAAAATGTCCGAGAATCGGGTGGGGTCTACAGCTCTACTGATACAGACACGACCAGTACGATCAAGTCACATTATAGGTCCTACTTTGGAACAAGAAGCATCGATAATGTCAAATGTGATTTTGACAAAACGTCTGCAACAATATCTCCTATTCCACGGAAAACAAATAACAGGGAAAATTCTGTAAAACTGTAGATACTTATATAGTTACCGAATTTTTCGTTCCCTGTGTCTTTTTTATTTGTTTTTGTTTTGCTTTTGTTTTGTTTTTGTTTTGTTTTTTTTTTATTTACAAAAAACCCTAATTCTATCTAATAAAGTTATTAGCGGTTATTACTTCCGAAGAAGAATTTCTGAACAACTTGGGATTTGCAGACGACGTAGTCCTTATTGCAGACCGGGTAGATCATGCCTGCCAGCTTCTTCAAGACCTTCAGAGCTTGTGTACACTAGTGGGACTTAAAATTAATTTCTCCAAAACACACTATATGACCAACCTAGTACTGGCGAAAAACATCTCAACTAACGGCAGCAAATTGAACAGGTGTATAGCTACAAATATCTGGGCCACGAGATTAAATTAGGAAGAGATAATCAAACAACAGAGCTAAACAGGAGAATAGGAGTGGCATGGGCGGGTAACGGAAAACTGAGAGAAGTCTTTAGATCAGATAATCCCATGTGCTTGAAAAGGAAAGTCTTTGGTCAATATGTACTCCCAGTTCTAACGTATGGAGCAGAAACATTGACCCTTACCAGAAAAGTAATCAATAAAATACAAGTGGCGCAGAGAGCGATGGAGAGATCAATGCTGAATATATCCCTCAGAGACAGAGTATCAAATACAATAATTAGGAGAAAAACTGGTGTTACTGACGCAGTTCAAAGGATTACAACGTTAAAATGGAACTGGGCGGGGCATGTTGCCAGATTAAAAGATGGAAGGTGGACGAAGAAAATTCTGGAATGGAGACCTAGACACGATGCTTATCGTAATTGAGGGCGTTCTCCAACAAGGTCGTCAGATGACATCAAGCGCATTCAGCACTACTGGATTCAGGGTACTCAAGATAGAATGCATTGGAATTATTTACGGGAGGTCTATGTCCAGCAGTGGACTCAAAACGGCTGATGATGATTAGAAGAATATGTTAATAATATAGGACGATATGATTCGGGTTGTAATTTATCTTTATTTGGTTTAATAATGGGATTACCAATGACATTTTTTCAGATTTTTGGAAATGATTTTTGTGACCAAACAATATTAAGAATTTGGTGTAGAAACTATTTTGCTTCTATGGGAAGTTTTTTATTAAATTGTATTGGTATGTGGTCTGGACCTGGTGAAGTATCTTTTTTTGAAACTCCCCATAACTAGGATGTATATTGATAGGGTTAAATTCGTCGGAAATTGTAATAGATACTGCCTCCTCCTGTTGTTTTGTAAGTTAATAACTCGTTACTGTAATTTTGGCTAGATGAGCATTTTTGATAGGTATCAGCTAGTTCATTTACTATATCCTGAGGATCAGTTAGTAACGTGCCTTCTTTTTCTAGACTTACGATTCGTTGATAAGTATGCTGTTCTGTTATTTTTTTAACTTTTTTCAAAACCCCTGATATATTTGTGTTGCTGTTAATGCTAGATATGGATTTGTTTTATGAGTCTTCTTACTTCTGCTCTACATTTTCGTGCCTTATTTTTCTAGACTTACGATTTGTTAATAAGTATGCTGTCCTGTTATTTTTTTAACTTTTTTCCAAGCCCCTGATATATTTGTGTTGCTGTTAATGCTAGATATGGATTTGTATTATGAGTCTTCTTACTTCTGCTCTACATTTTTTGTACTCTGTTAATAGATAAATATTTTTGTACTTTTTGTATCGGTTCCAAATTGTTTTACTTAATTGAATAGCGGCCTCACATTATGTATTCCCCCCCCTGAACTAGTTTGTTTTTCTTTAAAAGTTGGGATTTTCCTATGGCTATATTAGCAGCATCCAGTACAAGCTGATTAATACTCGTGAGTGTGTCGTTAATCGACTCTGAAACTTTAATTTGATTTATATAATTTTTCAAATTCAATCCAATTTGCCTTTTTTATTTTTCCATTTAAGAGTTGGCGTTGTATTTGTATTTAAATTAACTGTATGTTTTATTAAGGTTAGGAAGTGGTCACTACTATATAAATCTTTTAGTTCTGCCCAATCGAATTGGGTTTTTGTTTTGTTCTAAAACATTTTCGCGGTTTCATCGGTATTTAAAATGCTAAAAGATAGTAACTGAATAATAATGTACTGCCAATACTGAATATGCATAATTTTCATTCATTTACAGAATCAATCAGGAAATCAGATAGTGTGAAACATGTCACGTGCTTCCTGATAATAAATCCAAAGTAATCTAGACAAAAAACTTTATTAAAAAAATAATGAAGTTTTAAGATATATTTTTATTGCACGTTTAGACATAACATAAGAAAAATGTAAACGGAAGATGCTGGGCAGTGAGGAATGTTATGTCATTATGATAAACGGTGCAAGCTCTTATGATTTAAAGATATTACGTAAGGAATGGTCAGGAAAACCTAAAATAAATGGTAAATATTTTTTTTACGCATTAACCTACTGAAACAGTTTAGTTTTAATTTGAATATGCATATATATTAAACATTTTAGAAAATATAAATTTTAGACAAGACTATGACAGAGCGATCAGTTGCCAAATTAACGAAAGATACACACAAGAGTGCTGCTAATGGATAGTAAAAGATACAATTGAGGAGGTGTCAATCAAAATCAATCATGTCCATAAAAATCAAAAAATGAGTTAGCAGCTGTTTCATAATATAAAGAGTGAATCCTATTCTATGGTGTTTTCGGTTTCGGTTAAAAAAAATCATGTACTGTTTAAAATGAATACACAATATTAGGTTCCCAAATCAAATGAAATCATGTCCACAGTTGGTTTCAATCATACCACCACATGTCCATTCAGCTAATAGGAGTGCCCCGATTTGGTCACGTGATTTGACCATGTCAACACATTGTCTGTGTTTTCCCTCTAGGTTATGTCGATAGCGAGTATTGAGTTTGTATTGCACTGTGGTTATTTTAATATTATTATAGTAGTTTTTATTAAGAAGAAAACTTAGTGAGAGTGGGCGATGCCAATGAAGGATCTCGTAAAAATAAAAAGACTGTGGATAAAAAAACTAGAGCCAAGCTTAAGCGATACAGTACTCCAGTGGGATGTCGTGTGTTTGTTCCATGTAAACACATGAACAAAGGTATGAAATGTGCATTAGTTAGGCCTATAGATGCTATTTTTGTTGGAAATCGTTCGAACACCATTGCCAGTTGGATAAATCAACGTAACATAAAGCGACGAAGGCCTAGGCCTACCTCTGAAAAATCAAAGGCTAAAAGTTTTAGTGTACAATATTCTACACTTTCATCAACCGGTAAAGTTATACCTGTGTGTAGGAAACTTTTCATGCATATTACCATGGTGAAGGGAACAAGATTGACTAATATTTCTAAAAAGGTGAAAGAGGGAAAGGCTGTCAAGGATCAGAGGGGTGGCGATAGGAAGAGTCACAAATCTGCTGCGAACAAGGAATCAGTCCGCCTTTTTTTTGAGAAATTTAAGAGGAAAAGAAAGCCACTATAATCGAAAAAAATCGAAAAGGATTTATCTTGGTGCAGACTTAAACATTAAGAAGTTGTGGCTAATATACAATGATTCTGTACTTGATAATCTTAAAGTTAAGAAATCTATGTTTAGGAGAGTTTTCAATGAATTAAATATCGGATTTTCATCACCAGCTTCTGACGTTTGCAGTACATGCAATAAAATAGATCTTCAGCTGAAAATTGAGAAGGCTAAAGCTGTGAAAGTGGACTGTGCTATGGACTGAAGAACTTGCAGGAAGGGGTGCGACCGAACTTTCATCTGCACTTATAAATTTCTTGAACTCCGCTAATTTTTCAAATGTAACAAGACTAAATCTGTTCTGTGATGGGTGTGCCGATCAAAACAAAAACAATGCCGTTGTTCACACATTAGTGTATTACTTAGGATCAGTGCAAAATGCTTTAGAGGAGATTGTTCTAACATACCCTGTTCGCGGGCATAGCTTCCTCCCCGCTGATCGGGTGTTCGGAAGGGTTGAAAAGTTACTCAGGAAGCAGCCTACCATTGCAACAAAGGAAGAGTACTACAATGTATATAGTTCTGTTGGAGAAGTACGGAAACTTGGAGAGGATTGGGGATTGATTGATGCTAAAAGTTTGGCTACACGATTTAAAAACATTGAAATGATATCTGAAAAGAAGAGGATTTTTGTGAGGAAAGAGAAAGCTGTCAACCGCAATGGACAAGAACTTACTGTTATCAAAGTGAAATCGGCACAGAATTTTAGGTTTGAAAGTGATTTTGAAACCTACAACAAGCCTCAAAAAAAAGGCTGGCATTCTGCAAGGTTGTTCTCAACTCCTGTAGAGTCACTTCCACTGAGCAATATAGTGAAAGCAGCTAAGAAGCAGGACGTGAGCAGACATGACTTTTTATCTTGGTATAAGACCATAATAGTGGAAGTCCAGGACGACGAAATTGATGCTGACGAAGTGGACGAATCCTGTGATTGTCTAGAACCTGACATTGGACTACACATTTAAACATTTATATTTTGTGGAAAGTGTCGTTGGTAAATGTTAGCCATTTTTCAAGATATTTTTTGTAACAATACAATAGATATTTTAAGTAGTCTAAGAGTTTTTTTATCAACCCCTTCTATCAACGTCCATGAAGTCCAATCAAATAAGAACATGTCCTTTTTTTAAAATGTATTTACAGGTTTATTTATACCTTCAGATTTGAAATATTTACTAAGACTCAGTTAATTTCAATAAATAAAATGATATATGCTAATTTATCCGATTTTTCATGTAAGGTTATTTACTAATACGTTTTTTGCGATTTCCCTAAAAGTTCTTAAGGTGGACATGATTGATTTTGATTGACACCTCCTCAATTTGTCTAAGAACCTCGATAGTGAAGTCAAAAAAGTTTAGCTATACCGTATTTCATGTTTTACAATACATAACTTATATAAAGCAATATATTTTATAACAATACTCCTTTAATACTTTATCATAATTTATAATTTATGATACTTATTAAACCTGAGCTTCATATATTCCGAGGTGCGTTTAATTACCGTCTGTTTTCAGCACGTTTGGCGTTCCCTTTTGAAAATTCGGGGGGAGCGTCGTCGTAACAAGAACTTCATAATTATTCTGTCAGTGGACTGGTTTCTCGTTTCATCAATAGATATTACACAAGATTTATGTTAACTGATATTTAATAGGTACGTAGATTACAAATATTAGATCCAAAACAAGACGCGGGCTCCACCTAATATAATCGACGTGAATAAAAATATTTACGCCGCCAAAAGGTGTTACGCAAAAAGGAAAAATGTGATTTTACGGTGTGATGAAAGTAGAGTTGCTGAGTCATTTTTAAAATATATATAGACAACCTATTTTTATTATTTTTTAATGCTTTGGTGCCATAAAATTGACGGAATTATACCAATACGAGAGGTGTACACATCTTACAGGACGTCCTACAAAATACATTATGAGCAAAATTTATACTCACTTATTCAATATCTGTCTAAAAAAACCTTGTCCATTGCTGAAAGTAAGCCCCAATAAGTTTTTGTCACTCCTCTCTTTCTTGTATATTTTTGATATTCTTCTTGTAGTTGCTTCTCCTATCGGAGGTTGGCTATCATCACATCTATCCGTACCTTACTGGCGGCTGCTCGGAAAAGATCTACTGAGCTGCAGCTATACCACTCTCTTAGGTTTCTCAGCCAGGAAAATTTTCGTCTTCCTATAGATCTTTTACCCTTGATTTTACCTTGCATTATGGGTCTTAATATCTCATATTTCACACCTCTGGTAATGTAGGTCCATAGTATTGTTGGGTCTATAGTATTTTCAAAATCCTTCCATAGCACCACATCTTAAATGATTCCAACTTCTTTATATTATCCACTTTTAGTGTCCAGCTTTCCGTTCCATACAACAAAATCGAGAACACGTAGCATCTTAAGGCTCTTATCCTCAGCTCCAGAGGAAGGTCTCGATTAACAAACATTGTTTTCATTTTTATAAATACTTGCAATTTCAATGCGTGTCCTTATTTCTCTACCTTGGTTATTGTTCTTATTTACCCAGGTTCCCAGATATTTGTAGTTATTCACTCTTTCTACATGTTTTCCCTCGATATCTAGCCTTCCTACTGTATGTTGCTTAGAAATAATCATGCACTTCATTTTCTTAACGTTCATTTGTAGTCCATATTTTATACTGACTTCTATTTGACAAGTGATAGTTCTATTTCAAGCAGCAGTGATAGTCCAGGTTGCAATGGTTTCTTGTCAAATTCAGTCACTGGCGGACTCTCAAGCAGTAAATACTTCAGCAGCAAGCATTCAAGTAACAGACGTTGAAGTTACAGACACTCTAGCAGCAAATTTACAAGCATCAGGACCTGAAGTACCAGATACTCAACTAGCAGATACCCAACCAGCAGACACCAAAATTGCCAGCCTAAAAAAAGAGGGAAAAACGAGTAGCAATGGCAGAAAACTGGTTAAGTAACAACTTAATGTTATTATTAAGTATTATTAAGTAACCAAACTTGCAACCTAGTATATCATGAGAGGCTTTACCTGCTCTATTTGGAAGTGATCACTTTCCGAAGTTAGTTAACAATCTGTTGTACCATAAGCACAATACACACATCACCAAATAGTCCTTAAATAAAGCCAACTGGACACTGTTCTCAACCTTGATGTCTTCATCAGCAAAATCATCAATGATAAATCCATTGGAAAAACAGCTTTTCATCCAAAATATTCACCTGTACCGTGGTGGAACAATTTGTGCAAACAGGCAATTAGAGAATCTAAATCGGCTTTTATTAGATATAAACTATATAAAACTACTTAAAATCATTTGGAATTTAAAAGAATAAGAGCTAAATGTAGATTTACTATTAAAAAAAGCGAGCAGGAGTCATGGCAAAAGTTTGTTTCAGAAATCAATAGAACTACTCCAATTAGTCAAATCTGGAACATGATTAAAAGTATATACATTAAAGGATCCAACTTCGATCTCGATTGCATCGCTCTTTTAAGTGTCATATTTGTGGAAATACTTTATTGATAGTGGTAGGTTCTGTAGAAAAAGCACAGGTATGTTATCTGGTCCTGGACTAGTATTTCTAACGAAGTTAAGAGTTTCAATAAGTTCAGTAAAGCTTATAGGATTGTTTATTGGTGAAGTGTCATTGATTGACTAATGATATTCCTTTATTTCCTTCGAATCGTTTCTTATTTAGGAAACAGAAAGAAAGGAACAAAAAAAGAATAGGGCAAACCATGGTTAAATCAGTTCTTTGTTATGGCTCTGAAGTATGGACAATTAATGCAGATCTGAAGAGAAGATTGTTGGCAGTTGAAATTAAATATTTGAGAAGAACTGCTAGAACATCAAGACTGGAAAGGAAGACTAACGAATCTATAAGAAATAACATAATTGCTACAGAAACGCTCACTGACAGAATAGAAAGAATTGGTTTTAAATGGTTTGGACACCTATTGAGAATGCCTGACGAACGTTGGCCCCAAAAACTTTGCAGATGGAAGACCCCTGGAAGAAGAAAAAGAGGTAGACCTCGATGCTCATGGAATGAAGAAATTAGAAGAGTGATGGAATCGAGAGGTTTGGAGGAGGAGCATGCCTTGGACCGGGAGGATTGGCGGAGGAGAACGGGAATACGGCGATAGCCGTCTCCAAAATGTATTGTATTTACAGGTTGGATCCTGTAATATATATACTTCTAATCAGGTTCCAGATTTGACCAATTGTAGTAGATCTATTGATTTGAGAAACGAACTTTTGCCATGACTCTTGCTCGCTTTTTTTAATAATAAATCTACATTTAGCTCTTATTCTTTTAAATTCCAAATGATTTTCAGTAGTTTTATATTGTTTATATCTAATAAAAGCCGATTTAGATTCTCTTATTGGCTGTTTGCACACATTGTTCCACCACGGTACAAGTGAATGTTTTGGATGAAAAGCTGTTTTTCCAATGGACTTATTTGCTGCATTAATGATGATTTTATTAAAAAAGGATGTTTTATCGTTAATATCTTGTTCTGAGTCCAACATTTCTCTAAGATCCATAGCTGATAAGAATATCAATGTTGAAAACAGTGTCCAGTTGGTTTTATTTAAGGACCATGTGGTGATTTATCTATTGTGCTTATGGTACAACAGATTGTTAACTAAGATGAGAAAGTGATCACTTCCATATAGAGCAGGTAAAGCGTCCCACGATAAAGTAGGTTGCAAGTTTGGTTCACAAATTGACAAATCAATTGCTGAAAACTCTCCTGTTGCTGCATTATATCGAGTATTCCTGCCGTCATTAAGTAGATTTAAATTGAGATTATTTAGGATAGTTTCTATTTTTCTTCCCATTTTTGTTATTTTTTTGAGCCCCATAATGAATTATGTGCATTAAAATCTCCCAGTATAAACGCAAAGTAATCTTTGTTTACAACATTCATGTTTAAACATTTTTTAATAATTTTGTCTAATCTAACTAATCTAATCTAATTTAATCTAACTTTAGAAGCTGTTGTTAGAAAACTGGATGTAAACGGCTGTATTAATACAAGATCTATGCAAATATGCGCATATGCGGATGATGTTGCCATAATAAGCCGCAACAAAAGGGTATTGAGCGAAAAAGTCATAGAACTGAAACGAGAAGCTGCTACGTTTGGTCTATATATAAATGAAAGCAAAACAAAATATATGGAGTGCACAAAATCGAATGAACATGAGAATCTGAAGGTAGACAACCATACCTACAAATATGCCTCCACTTTTCCCTACCTAGGCTCAATAATAAATGACAACAACAACATCAGTCAAGAAATACAAGCACGGATTCTTAGCGGTAATAAGTGCTTTTATGCATACAAAGACTTAATTAAAAGTAAGTTACTGAATCGTGAGTCTAAGCTGAGAATCTACAAAACAGTAATTAGACCAGTGGTCACATATGGATGTGAAACGTGGACCCTCTCAACCACTGATGAAAATCAACTGAGAATATTTGAGCGCAAAATACTAAGGAAGATATTTGGACCAACCCAATGCAGCGATAGTTCGTGGAGAATTAAAATGAACCACGAGTTGGATGAACTAATGCAGAGCGCAGATATTGTCAGATTTGTAAAATCACAAAGACTAAACTGGCTTGGTCACCTAGAAAGAATGCCAGATAATCGAGCTGTAAAAGTAGTCCAGAGATGGAAGCCCCAAGGAAACAGAACAAGAGGAAGGCCCCGTAAAAGATGGATAGACGACGTAGAGAGGGATCTTAAAACCATGAACATCAGGCAGTGGCGAAGGAAAGTATCCGACAGGGCAGAATGGAAGAACATTGTTAAGCAGGCCAAGACTCACAAAGGGTTGTAGCGCCATTAGAAGAAGAAGAAGAATAATTTTGTTTGCTAAAGTTTTGTTAAAAACTTTGAGTTTTCTCATAATTTCAGCCGTTAATGTTGTTAGTTTACGTAACAGTGATTTTAATCTATCTATCTTCGCTATCTTCGCTCATAAGGTCCTAGTACATTTTATTTGGTTTTAAAAGTTGTGTCTTTTAACCAGCTTTCCAAATATTTTTTAGCTATTTAATTTAAACTAAATTCTCATGCCTCGGTAATTTGCTTTATGACGAATATTGCATCTGTACACGATCTTCCACTACGAAAACCCTGTTGTTCATCTGATAAACTTATCCTCTGATGCCTTGTACAGTTTTTTGACTGTCTTTATCCCCTTTTTTGAATAGTACTCTTTTTAGTTTTTGAAAAGAAATAACATATTTATTATTGCCTCGAGCATCTCAAGTTTTTTCCAGCAGTGTGTGTGTTTCTAAGTAGTTAAAAGTTAGAAATGCACGTAAGTAATTAATATTTAACAATCAATTTAAAAACATTACTTCATTCTATTATTTGGTTCGTTAACAAACCAACAAAATATCTACGGATTCATAATGACACTTAATTGGTATGTTTTTCTAGAATTCCCCATCGATTTCTTCGTTATGCGCCACTGTAACAGCGATAATCACGGCTATAGACACGCACCGTTTTCACCACGGCCGAAGCATCAGAAGAAGTCTTGTACCTTGGCCTTGTCTTAAGCAACATCTCGAGGAAGCGAGTGAGGGTGTCGGAGAAAGTAATTCGCACAGGAACCCCACTTGCACCGACCAGACGAAGAAAGCATATATAGACACTTAGTTCTTATCTAAATAGTTTGTATTTAGTTTCTTAGTGAATAACTGCAGATTTAGCCCGTGGTGGCTCCTCTTTTAAGGATGCCTAATTACAGGAGCCTTGTGGTTAGTGTTATCAATTTATTCTTATTTTTTTTTTCAGTCAGTTCTGCAAATAAGTGTTCCCTAGAAAACGGTATACTACTTGTAACTTACATTATTTTGTTTAGTGAATCAACTTGCCAAATAGAAATTTTAAAAATTTTTTTTAGATATTCATTCTATGCCTACTCTTTTTTATTATTTGTTATATATCAAACTTATAATAGTTCCTAGTAACTAACAAAATAAAAAAAAATTTCATAAATGATTTTTATTCGATTTGGAGTTGTTCTGCATTTCGGTAAGGTGTTATAATCGTCATAGTTTGAAAGTCTTTATTTTTTTCAAAGTCTTTATAGATTTTTCTAGTCTTCTTTCTATGTAAACTCTTAGTAAATTGTCATCTTTTCTAAATTCTTGGATTAATCCACATAATCAAGTAGATTAGATTGTAACAATTTTTTAGCTACTGCTATAAAACTTGTGCCTTCACCATCCAATTCTATTATATCATTTTTAGTTCGTACTTGTGACCTTATACAGCATATCCTATTTGCCGTTCACCACATTCAGATCGCCGTTTCTTCTTATCATATATATCTTTTTCAGTGAGGTCTCTTTTTTCCATTGAGTATTTATTTTTCAGGTCTACTGTAATCTAGTACGTCTTTTTTTAAAACCAGTGCTATACTGTAGCAGTTTTACTTGAAATATCTTTGGTTCTTATATATCAAGTGTAATTTTTTTTATTTAAAACACTTATTCCAGCTCAACTACGCAGGGTTATTAGTGGAATGACAAACACAATAGTTTTAATATGATTATGCACATTAAATAGTATAATACAATTTTATATCTCTTACCTAATTTAATACATTTAAATTTTTATCTGTCAGGATAGATTTGATTGATTTTGGAAACATGGAAAGTCAAGCAGGAAGTGTTTCACTGTCAATGAAGTGGATCAGTTGTTGCAAATTGGTGGTGGATTTTTACTGATTAAAATTTGTGAGTGACAGCAGTATGACCAAATCTTAAACAATTTATAACTCTGAAAAGTTCATTTGATGTACATCCGTACCACTCTCTCAGGTTGCCCAGCCATGACATTCTACGCCTTCCTACGCTTCTCTTTCCTAGGATCTTTCCCTGCATAATCACTTGTAAGCAGGTGTATTTCTCTTTAAATGTAATATGTCCGAGATATTCCAATTTTCTCATTTTAATTGTATTTAAAATTTATATTTCTTTGTTCATCCTTCTCAGAATCTCTTTGTTTGTGACGTGTTCTATCCACGATATATATTCACTTCTACTTGTGGAGTTATTCAAAGAGCTGTTCACCTTTGGGCATATTGGGTTTAATTTGGTTGCTGAATTTTTGCAGTAATTTTGCCAAATGTTATTGCAATGAACTTTAATCAGATGTTTCATATCACTATAAACATATTTTGTAATTTTTGGAGTATCTTTCAAGTTGATACGGCTTGTAGTTGCTAGTTGATATGCTTTTTTATTTCCCCAGATTCCAGTGTGCGATGGTACCCAATTTTTTATTGCTTGTATAATGGGATTTCTTGTATAAATTTGCTTTAATTTCAATAACGCATTAAGTGAATCTGTAATGATGACGCACTTCATCGTGTTGCTCGTTTTGAAAAAAAGTTAAGGCTTTTAATATAGCTGTGGTCTCGCCTGTGAGTATACTACAATTTGTAGGTAAGTGTATGCTGTAAGAGTTTTCTTCATCAATATTAAGCAGCAGCATATCCTTATGGAGTTTTAGAGGGGTTGGTAAAGATTTGTAAGTAGTTGGGATAATGGGCTATGATTTCTGCAAAAAGAAGTTTAATTATCGAGAAGTTCGTATTTGATTTGGGGTACTTTCTTGTTAGGTCAATGGTCAGTAGGCGGGTTGTCCATGGAGGAGAGATCGTATTTGCATATACCAATATACAAGTTGATCTATGTTAAAATTTGTGACTTTTATACTTTCTATTAGAAGTGCGCAGTTTGTTATCTTTTTAAAAGAGAGGATGCCAGGGTGGAAAACTTGAGAGAAAAGATGATGTTGTTTTTGAATTGAAATTTTGGCAATGTAGTTTAGTGATAATTGTTGTCACCTTTTGTTTAGAGGTGGCTCTATAGCTAAAACTACTAGTGACACTAGTTCTAAATGCACCAAGTGTGAATCTCAAAGCTGTAGATTGAATACTGTTAAGCTTTTTTAAAGTAGTTTTGCTTGCAGTGTTATAACAAATACAACCGTAATCTAGTTTACTCCAATGAGTGATTTATACAAGTTTATTAATATTTTAGTATCTGGGCCCCAAACTTTATTAGACATAATTTTAAGTATATTTAACCTATATTGGCAGGAATGTTGTAGTTTGTTGGTATGCAAGTTCCAATTTAAGGTTCTGGTAAAAGTTAAACCTAGAAAATTCACTTTTTCTGATTGTTTTAATCATAAAATATTTAAAGTTAGGTCAGTTGAATACCGAGACCTGTTTTTATTAAAAATTATGTATTGAGAAGTTAAACTCAGTTTTTAACGTCCAATTTTTAAGCTGAGTTAAAAAAAATTGTAAAATTTTAGTTGCCGATTCTATATTGTTTGATTTAATACAAACGACGATGTCGTCTGCATAAATACTGGCTTTAATAGATTCTCTAATTTCATTAATAACACTATTGATAGCAATTAAGAATAATGTTGAACTTATTATGGAACCTTGAGGGATTCCATTATCTAATGTTCTTGTTGAGCTTTTAAGGCGGCCATTTATCCTAATTTATATAGATCGATTATTTAAAAAACTGTTTACAAAATCTAGCATGTTACCTTGAATCTCGTTACCGCTTAGATTTTTCAAAATGCAGTGTCTACAAGTTCTCTCAAAGGCTAATTAAGTGTAATTTGTCGTGTTACTGTCTTTCCTTTCTTTATTTTATTTATTATATCCATTTCATCTGATCCAGTATTTGTTAAAGTTACTCCCAAGCATTTATATCTATTTGTTTATATTATTGAGTTATTTTTAATGGTCATATATTGCGTTTTATCATAATTAATTTCCCAACCCCAGCTTTCAAATTTGTCTTCCAGCTTTTTTATCATGTAGAAAATATTGTCTTTGTCTTCTGCTAAAATTATTTGATTATAGGCAAACAAAAGGCTATGGACATGGTTGTCGTCAATATTTACTCCCATCTATCCATATTTCTTGTTCCAGTTTTCTAGTGTTTCATCTTTATTAAGTTTAAATAAGATTGGGGACAGGCAGCATCCTTGTCGAAGTCTTTTACTGACATTAAACGGTTCTATGTAGTTTTCTCAGACTTTTATTCTAATCTTCATTGATTGTCTTCGTAAAGTGATTTACCGGCATTTATGTAGGTATTATCCACTCTGTGATTTTCCATTGCTTTCCGCAGTTTGTTGGGGGACACTATCATAGGTCTTTTGAAAGTCCACTAATATAATGTGAAATTCAGAGTTGAATTTTAAATGCCATTGCTTTTTTCTATGAGCTGTTCTATACAGTTCAGTCCATGGTTGTTTGCTCGGGCGTCATCATTTAAAGCAACATACGAAATAAGTCAGAAATTTTCTGCAAGCAACAGCAACGGGCTACTGCTCCGATCACGGATTATATTATAAAATGTGACGTTATTAAATAAAAATATATTGTAAAATGTAAGTTTTGCTTTAAAATGTTGGTGCAGAATTACAGCTACCTTTGAAGTAGCTTAATAAATTCTTTTATTATCAGTAGTTATTAATCAATAAATGAATAAATTATAAAAAAAATAATATTAAATATACAATAATATTTACAGTGTGTTGATGTAAAAGATAACAGTAAAATTATTTAAAGAATGAAACATTATTTAACTCAAATAATATTGTTGCAAGATTTTGAACGAACGTTTTTCGTTTCTCATGTTTCATTTTCATTACCTTTAGAATCTGAACTGTTATCTCCAATGTTAACTATTAGAGATTTAATATTAATATTACACATTGATATTCACACATTCTTCTCTGATAAACCACTGTTCAATTCATTTGTTAGTATATTGTACATACTTTACCCAGGCGACATAGTTACCCTTTCGAATTGCTTTCTTTCACATACTTAAAACATGTTCATCTGTATATCCAAGCACTTGGTGACCATGTTCATGACATTAATTCACCTACAATACATATATTTTCTTATCGATTAATCTTGGCCAATTGTAATAATTCATTCTGGTTTTAACTGATGTTCATCAAAATTAACATTGTATTTCTTCAAACAATCCATAATGTCTGATTTTAACCTTTTAGCGAAAGGTTGGTTATTGATGATTTCACTATAGTGGAGTGCGTTGTTCATGACAACCAAAGATGGATGTTCTTAATTAGGAAGTAATTGTGTACTTAACCATTTAGTAAATATTGTACTATTCATTTCACCGTGATAATCTGCAGTCAAGGATTTGGAACATAAAAACAAATCGACGTCTGAAATAAAACCTTTTGCTGAACCAGCATGAACCACAATAAATCTTTTTTCATCATAACTACCTGATTTACGTACACTTCTGCTGTTGTCATCCTGCCACGACATCATTTTATTTCCCACAGAAAAAATCCACGTTTCATTTTAAAATACAACTTCTCGTGTGTATGTACTATTTCTGTTTTCCGTGTACTTACGTAAGAAACACGCTCGTTGTGCTGCGATATGAGTTCTTTAAATTAAAGCTCTTTGATGATCATCTTTTTTAAAAAAGCCCAAATCTTTTAATATTCTACTCAAGGATGTTTTAGTTGTAGAAACAATTTCTTTAGCCTGCATTTGATCAATACTTCACGGGTTACATGTTTCTCTAAAAAGTTATTATTTTAATACATTACTATAACATGTTAAGTTCTACTCGTAATTCTCAACAGGAAGTTGGTTTACTTACTATTTTGGTATATATTATATATTGTATTTCGAATTGCCATTTTACTGCCCTCAGGTTAATCAGTAGTTCTCGTTTTTAAACGAGGTCTGCTTTTTTCGGGAGAAGATAAAACAGGATTTTTTACCCTTTAAAACCAAGTTAAAATATTATCAATATTTTTGATTGAAATTGAAAAAAATCAAAAATAAAAAGTTCCCAATTATAAATATTTTGGCAGTAATAAAGTTGGCAAATAAATAATATTAATAATATATTTGCTTGTTATTATTAAATATTTATAATATTGCACATTTGAAAATTGTACTTTTTGTAACTCTTGAACAGATAACAACGGTTCCAACGGTCCACCATTCCGTTTTTCTAATTGAAAGTACTCGATTAAATTTAAAACGATTTCTTGTGCTTGTGAAGTAAGAGTTTTTCCAGGCATAACCAAAAAAATTCAATAAAATATTTTCTTTTTGTCATTTTTTTCACTTTTGCGAAAACTTTACTAACTAAAATATAAAATTAGTTGTAAAAATAACTACTGTTTGCAGAAAAGAAACAGCAAAAAATCCAACAAACTGACGGTCACAAGTAAACAAACCAGAAACGTCACAAACTGTACTTAAAATCTGAAAACGTTCCCAAGTGTCTTTTTTGTACATTGTCTTTTCGATGTACTGAGTCTAGAGCGTTCATAAAAATAACATTTGTCTTTACTTAATAACAGGCGGTAGCTGATTCATCTTTAGTTTCATGCGTGGAAGACAGACAATGATGCTAGATAAAATGTATGTGTTATATCTCGCCAGGTATTATTGGCTCACGGCTAAAGAATTATGGACTCAAGTGTAGAAAATATATTATCAGCACATGAGCAAGGGGATCAAAATCACTCTGTTGTTCTGAAGTTTATAGCTGCTTCTTTAATGATTTTCCGATACAACCAAACCACAGAAGGTATGACGCATATTCCAGTAAAATTATTGGGGTTTTTTGTTTCCCTTTTTAAGCATGGAGCTTAAGTAGCCAATTTTTCGTTCTTTTTTTTCCATATTTTTCCATCAAATAAGCATTTGTTAAATATTTGTTTTAATTCTGGTATTTAGGCAGAAGGGGCGTTTCTTAGCAGTTCTGTAAAAATGTTTCCAGAGGCACCTGCTGTGTTATTTTTTATCCTTTTTAAAGCATTTGTTATTTAGTTTTCAGATATATCTGTAACTTGTGTTTCTCTGTATCTTTTTACTCAAGTGAGAGGAGTATTATTTTCTTGCAATAACTCTGAGTAAAATGTTACCCATTTCTCCATTTTTATTGATTCTATCTTTACACTTTCATGGGTATTCTCTCTGAAGTTTCTCAACATTTTCCATGACTTCATTGCTTTTGAATTTCCCACTAAGCTATCTATATTTTTTCCTTTTTTTTCCAAAATTGGCTTTTTCTGCTCTTTATTTCTTTTTTTTCACAAGTTTGCCTTCTGTAGTCTCTCTTGAGCAGATTAAATTGTAAAAATTTTTTAGTTATTGCTATAAAACTTGAACACTCATCATTCAATTCTATTATACACTTTTGAACTACAGGAAAATTTTTGAAATAATAAAGCAGCTTCACGTTACTTTTCATATTGTCAAAATGCGCTGAAAAACCAACGGTGTATTAGGTATTTTTTTGTATGCTTTAATTCGGGCAGGGGTTTCAAACACATTGTTTTAACAATATTTATCAATTTATTTATCATTGGACATTGACCATTCATATCTCTATAGACTATATTAATACCATGTGCAACAAAAGTTGGATAAATAACATCACTATATTTTTTTTATTTTTTTTTGACTACTTTTACCATGTAAAGAGCATCATCCGTTACAAAAGGAATAAATGCTCCAATAGGAACAGTTTGAAGCAGAAAAAGTCTAGCAGAAAATAATTTAATTCATCATCATCATTGGCTCCACAACCCATGGTGGGTGTTGGCCTGCATAGTCTCCAGTCTCTCCTATTCTTCGCCTTGGCTTTCCAGTTTCGTACTTTCAACATTCTCATGTCTTCCTCCACCTGATCCTTAAACCGTGCTCTGGGTCTGCCTCTCCTTCTCACTCCATCTAGTCTTTGGTTATAAATATGTTTTGGCGGCTCCATCTCATTCATTCTCTCTACGTGACCTAACCAATGCAGTCGGTTTATTTTGATGGACCTAATAATATCAGGTTTGTCATAGAGAAATTATAGCGTCTACGCCATAATCCGCACTCGTCTTTTCCATACGCCATAATTTCACACTTTTGGCAATTTTATTTGCTTCCAGACCAGTTTTACCAGTCTACATATAGAGTATGATAGGTTTTTTTGCCATGCTTTAAAAGTTCTGAAGGAATGCCATCTGCCCCAGGAGCTTTGTTTTCTTTTAATTTTTGTATAGCTTGGATGACTTCTAAATATAATTTAATTAGTTTATTAAAATAAGTAAGATAAACAAATCATTGTAAACCTAAATTACTACTAAGAAACTTATTAACCACAGCCTCAGTAGTATCTCTTAGCAATTTATTACACACATGTCGACATATGCACTGCACTGCATGTTCTGCTTTCCAATTTTTACTCAACTAATTCAAAGGGCTTACAACTCTTAAGACTAAAAATGCTTAAGAAGCTGGATGGCCTCAATGTTTTTATATATGTTGAAAAAGTCGTGCAATACAATTTTTTATTCTTGATGCTGAAGTCTTTTATTTTCTTTTTATCATGTGCTCTTTAGTGTAATCTAACGTGTACGGTAATACCTAAACATTTTGCTGTGTCATAGGATAATACTTGAATATTAAATCATCAGCGATGTAAGTTTTCTCCTTATCTGGTATCTAAAGGTTTATTAACTGACCTGGGCCTATTACTAGTGTATAGTCCGGAATTGATACTAATACAGTATTTTTCGGTGCTTCTGCCGTAACTTTTTTTAGTTCTGATAATGCTTTTAAAGCATTAAAATTTAAAGTCCTTTGTGCCATATTATCTGAAGATCTTGCGTTAATTCAAGGAACACAGTGATTTTGCGCATATCTATAGTAAATTGGCCTTCTATTATATGTTATATAATTTTTAACTTCTATGATATGTTCATCCTTTTTAATAATAGGTTCTACATCTCATAAGTTAGACAGCGTAAAGAATATGCGATCCTACAGAATTTGGTTGTATTCTAAGTTTGAAGTTATTTTCCATATCTTTTCCAGATCTCCATATTATCATGTCAGTTTTATCATGGCCTTCCTAGTGTAGAGTGGTTCTACGATTTCTCAAGTCATTTATTGTTGTTCTTAATTTTTAAATGGAGGATTATGTAAGATCGATCTTTGTATTTCGGCTCTCTAGAGAGAATAATCCATTTTGTTGCATTTGCTAAGTGGATTTTTTATTAGAATACATATTTCATTATTTATTTTTCTATCTAAGTTTTAAGCTTAAAGACTAGCATGTTATTTCGAGTTTATCTCAAGCTATAGGAATGAGTTTAGTTAAATTATTCCATGCTGCTTGTTAGATTAAAAAAAAACATTTCATTTGTTCATTCAGTTCGGATTTAGTTTTTATTGGGATGGACAAGTAGATTCTTCGTTCTACATGAAGCTGAAAACTCCGTAAATCTGAATATTGATCAGTTTAGGAGGAGGCTGATTTTGACTAATTGCATCACTCAGCGTTAGGAGTGTCGAAGAATAGAACGTTTCAATTTCTACTTCGGAAAACGATTTGAAACATCAATAAACTTACTTTAACCTTTAATTGTGGCTTATTCCCATTTAAATAGTAATTACTTTAACATGCCACAAGAAAATAGCTTCAGAACAATATTCTATAACGTTATTCGCATTGTACGAGTACATGTTTATAGCTTTGCTATTTTTAGAATATCTTCGCATTGTCTGCGCTATAAATTTGTCCACGCAGGAAAGAGTTTCTGTTTCCTGTAATAGGTTTCTCCTTCAATTGAAAGAAAAAAATTCTGGTAACAGTAAATTTTGGTCAATAGTTTCAGTATTATGGTCAAAGTGTTGTAAAATCATTAAAAGAGAAAGAGTTTTTTGGATATTTGTTTTGTCTGAAATAATCGTAATCTACGGTTCATGGTTTTCTTACGTGGATTCAGCTCAAATGTGTTGAATAATACCCACTGCAGTGTTTTAGAAATATCATCATCATCATTTGGGCTTTACAACCCTACGTGGGTCCTAGTCTCCTCAAGAATTTCTCTCCAGTTTTCTCATCCATATTTCTCATGTCTTCATCGATGTTATCAAGGAACCTTTATCTGGGTCTTCCTCTTCTTCTCTGATCAATGGGTTTCCTCAAAGAGGAAAGCTACAATACTGTACATCTACCAGCAATATAAACATTCAAGAAACAAGATCAATTTTAAGATAAGATGCATACAAATAGATTATTGGATACGATTCACCAAAGACGCGGAACATAACCTATATGGAGCAAAAACAAACACAATAAAAATATGACAATGATCTTTTCATCATCATATAGGCGTGGGTCCTAATCTCCTCAAGAATTTCTCCTTGTTCTGGGTCTTTCTCTTTTTCTCTAACCAATGGTTTTTTAATATTGTGCTGAAGCTATTTTCTTGTGGCATGTTAAAGTAATTACTATTTGAATGGGAGTAAGCCACAATTAAAGGTTAAAGTACGTTTATTGAATAAAAATTTAAAGTACTAACCAATGGGTCTATCAAGGAGCGTTTTTCTAGCTGGGTCATTTTGTTCCATCCGCATTACATGCTCTATCCTCAAACGTCCTATCTTAATATTTTTTTGCGATATCTGGTTCCTGGTATATTCCATAAAGTTCGAAGTTGTACCGTGTTCTCCACACTCCATTGTCATTCACTGCTTTATAGATTCGCTTTAGTACTTTTCTTTCGAAACATTCTAACATATTTTCATTACTTTTTGTTAGAGTCTAGATCTCTGAACCATATGTTAGGCCTGGGCGTATTATTTTTTTTTTGTAGTGTGTGTGTTTTTGTTTGCAATGATTTTTACGGGCACAAATTTCTATTCCTATTTCATCTTTTGCAGCTGCTTCAATGTCTTCCTTTATTCTGGTCCACTAAGAGTCTATATCTGTCTGGCCTTCTTCATTACATTTTGATTCCTTAGCCTGTTGGTGATGTTTTTCGAGTACCGTTCTGAACTGCCGCATCTCTCAGCTTTTGCACATTCAATTTTTTTCTATCCATTTTATTTTCTTGACTGGTGTTTGAAATTCTAGCCCTGAATGTTGAGATCACTAGGCAATGATCTGAGTCTATGTTCGCGCCTTTATAAGAGGAGGTATTAGTAATATTTTTTTTTTGCAAATCAAAAGTTAGCGCATATGTTTTATCAAGATTGGTGGATAGATTATGCAGATTTTTCTTTCTGAATCTGCTATTCTTAGATCTTTTTCGTGCCCAAACTATTTTTGCTTTTTAACATCACCTGCTTCTTCTATTCTTCAAATTATTTCATCAAAACCTTTATCCCGATTATTCGAACGAATATTGTAAACTTGATCTTCAGGTACCGTAAGATTCAGAGAATATTTAAGTACTGTTGGAATGTTTAATATATACCAATCGTCTTATTAAGACTTACTCGTGGCTGAAAGACCTGAGGAGATGGTTCGACCGCTCATCCGCAGAGATCTTTCGCGCAGCAGTTTCCAAAAATACAATTGCCATTTGGATCGCCAACCTTCGAAAGGAGACGGCGCAATAAGAAGAAGAAGGTCTTATTAAAGCAAAGCTTCTAAACTGGCGTTGTATTACTTTTTTTCTCCATAGTAAAATGCCGAGATGAGTGTCACGGAATGAGGCTTCAATTTGTTTTCTATTTTACCTTCTTGTCCTTCTTAGTATCTTTGTTTTTTTAGATTTATTTCTAATCCAATCCACTTGGTATTTCTTCACAGATAATATATTGCCATCGTCTTAAAATACACATCTTGCTAATAAAGATGATAAGCAATAAAGTAATTTGGTTTTAAATCACTTAGAACTTGAATAATAAACAGTTTTCAGAATTAAGATAGTTTCTTTATCTCAATCCTAACTAAACGTTCCCGTCAGGTAAAATTTCCATATTTTCTAACCAGACAGCCATTTTTTCCCTGTTCCTTTAAAAAATTCTTAAAACCGCATCACATCTAAAATATTTTTCAGTAGACTTAAAAAACTTTTAATAGATTAATGTGGCATTCTCATTTTGTAAAATTTACACCAAAAATTAGAATAATAGGTGCCATTTGCAAGGAATATCTTTTGTTGCCGTTTCCTTTCAACTCACTAAAACAAAAGTCTGTTAGTCTGAGTAATTTAAAGGGTTTTTTAAGGTTCATGAACCTGGAGGCGTAAAAGAGTAATGTGAGTGTAAAAAGTAGCTATTTTAGTGTCTGTTCTTTATTGTTCAATTTCAATTTGCTGTATTTTTATGATTGTGCATTTATATAATTTTTCAAGGACTCTTTAAAATAAGTATAAGACAGATTTCTTTATTGGAGCAAGGCTAAAACTGTTATTTTTCGATTTTCATCAGTATTAGCGTCCTTATTATATTTTATGTTTAGACAGTTCGTCCATCATTTAATGTTTTCATCGCTTCCATAAGCTACTTAATTGTTATGTAGTAATAATTATTTATTCTCACGAGGAAAGAGATGTTAGTCAGTTTACCATATTGAGTGTCACTTGCAACAATATATAATTGCTTATAGGGGATGGAAAGGGGGAACTGAACAATTATTGGACTGGAGATAGGATAGGCACATAAATTGAAACATTTGCGAACGGTTACTTGTGTTTTGGTTGGAGAGCTAGGTCGAGGATAAAAATTTTTTTATTTGAGGAACTGGGAGGGCTAACTATAAAAAAAAGAAAAAAAATCCTTAAAGAGATTTCCTGGACAACAATACACAAGAAGATTCCTAAACTATTTAAAATGGCCGCCGTTTAAAAAAATCCTCTTGCTGGTTAGAAAGAGGCTTTTCCTTCCTAAAAAATTTTAAGGGGGAAAATCATTTTAAAAGAAATAATTTTAAACTCATGGTTTAAAGAGAAACATTACAAGTTTATTATTATTCCAAATAAACAGTTCACACAAACTTATAATCTGTTTTGAATCAAGGAGACACAAAATGGACAAATTTTGGGGAAGTCAAACATCGAATATCGAAGATAACAAAATGTATTCTTCAAAACTAGGCTATTTAATTTTCACTTATAACCATGTGGACCTCCTAAAACCTTGGAAACACTGTTTTTCAAATCCCTTCAGAATACAGCAACAGGCCGGTGATTATCTCACCTTACAAAGAGTGCCAAATAGCAATTTAAGATTAATTTCACCTCCTTCTAACTCATTGAATTAAACAAAAATTATTGCCGGTTTTTTTAAACTATCTGCCGAGAACCAACTCTACCGTTCTGAAGTCAATCTGCCTCTCCTTTACTGCACACTATTTTAAGAAAATCCGGACTAATCAATAAAACTGACTGCTTTCGCCGTTAGCCCATCAAAAAGTGTTCTCATCACCCAAATCATTCTCTTCCATGCATCACTTTCTAACCAATCTAAGTGGAAATGTTCATATTTATTTGACGCGCAATATCCCTGCGGAATCAAGATTAAACGAAATAGCAATGTGTGTCATAATAAACAGACTAAAAATGTTTTTATTATCAATCCTAGCGACGTAAAATAACGAAGAATATTTTTTCGGTGTTTTAATATATTCGGGGTAAAACAAAATGCTACACAGTCAATACTAAATTTGATAGTTCAGAGATCTTTATTACTTTATATATCGTTGCTCTAAAAAGTTCTATTGACCTACATTTAAATCAGTTCCCTAACATGACATTCTCCTTTTTACAATACTTTTTCTTCCTCTTATCTTTCTCTATATTATTATTATTTTGAGCATTTCTTATCGCTCTCCCCTCATTACATGTCCCAGATATTGTATTTGTTTAAATTTTTATTATATTGTTTATTTACAAGATTACAAGCTTAAATTTTTAAAGAAATTGTAGCTATTCTGACGAACTTTTCACATTCGTTTGTCATAGTGGATCAGTCTACTGGTTTTTTGTATTCGGGACATCTGCCTGCAGGTCCTGAAAATTTCTGGTCTTGACTATGACTTGCCCCCAATTTTTTATTCCATCGTTTATGTGATCTTCCTACTGATCGTCTTCCTATTGGGAACTGTATCTTGCCGTCTTTACTACTCTATTTGTTGTCATTCGGCTTATATGACTGTTCCATTCTACTCTTTTATTTTTTACCTACTCCGTTATGTTCTCCATCCTGCATCTAGCTCTGTCCCATAGTGTTTAACCATAAATTATTTCAAGTGTTTTTATCTCTGCTGTTTCTAACATCCTTTTTGTCCTCTCTGTGTTAGGTCATGGTTCTGCCGCGTATGTCACCATTGGTCTGATGACTGTTTTGTAAATTCTGTCTTTCATTTCTTTCCCAATATTTTTATTCCTCCATATTGTTTCAATCAGTCAACCTGCGGCTCTGTTTGCTCTATTCACTTGATCTTCCACTTCAGCTTTGAACTTTTCGTAGCTAGATAATGTGATGCCTAGATATTTAAACTCCATCACTTGCTCTATTATCTGACTTTCCAGCTCATGTTAAATTTGCCGGCAGTTATATTAAATTGGTGCAGCATACGTTGTCAATCATCTTCACTTTGAAAGAGTAGTATCGCATGGTCTGCAGCAGATTATTTTAAGTTATTTTTCTCTTATTTGCATTCCTTTTTTATTCCTTACTTGTTTATTATTTCATCCATAATCAGGTTGAACAATAGAAGACTCAGGTAATCTCCCTGTCTTATCCCATTGCCAGCTTCAATAGGGTCAGTTATTTCTTCTTCTAGTTTTACTTTTACTGTGTTGTTTTGGTAGATATTTTCGATGATTTTGATTATTCCTAGAAGTATCTCACTTTCGTACAATAAGTGGAGTTAATTTGAATCGGTCAAATGCCTTCTTAAGGTACACGAAACATAAATATGCCAGTTTGTTGTATTCTAATGATTTACCTTGCACTTGCCTCATTAGAAATATAGCGCCGATGCATGTTAGTGTTGTATTTAATAAATTAATTCCTCTGTAATTTTCCTGATCCGATTTGTCTCTCTTTTTGAAGAGAAGTATTAGGATGCTTGATTTCCATTCTTGAGGAATTCTGTTTTACCAGATCTGGTCCTCTGTACTTTCGGAGTTCGTTCGGTATTCTGTACTTTCCTGGTGATTTTTTATTTTTTAATTTCCTTAATGTTTCCTTTACCTCTTTCTCCTCAATATTTATTGCCTTTTTTGTCGTCACCTCTGGTTTTGGTGGTTCATTATCGTTACCTTTAGCAAATGGGGTCAAAAGTAGTCTGTCTATGTTTTCTTCTAAATGTGTTTCGTTTTTATTAGTTCGTTCATATGTTTTCTTTGTCTTTTGATCATTCTCCATATCTCTTTTTTTGTCCCGTAAAAGTCGTGTTCCATCTGTTTTGAGAAGCTCTGCCAGTGTTTCTCTTTTATTTGTCTAACTAAAGTATTCATTTCATTTCTAATTCATTTATAGTGTTTATATGCATGTTGTGTTTTGTATAGTAAAAAGGATTTCTTCTTTTCTTAAAATTTTGTCTTCACTTTTTCTCTAAACAATGGTGTTTTCTTTTTTGATATGTTAGTGTTCGTTACTTTCCTCTCTCCAAGTTGCTGTGTTAATTATGTTATATTTAAGTTTTCCTCAGCTTTCCTCGATGTTATCTTCTCTGATATTGTTCTTCTTTTTTTGTATAAGTATTCCGTGGATTCTGTTCTGAGCGTGGAAATTTCTCAAAATCATACCAGATTAACCCATCTCCAGGGATGACTAGCGTATGCTGGATTCAGGGTTAAGGAGTACATCCGAGCCCATTTTCACCTAGAAAGAGGATACCTTTCTGTTATCCTGTCTATTAACTAAAATCAGCCTCTCTTACTTAAGTGCTGTAAGGCTGACTACACTTTCGAAGTACTCCCTTCTCTTATCTAGATCTTATCTGGCATTGGTGCGGCTGGTGTTTCTCTTCTTTTTCTTTCTTCTTAATGACTGCTCGGATATAATTGTGTACACTATTCCATCCCTCCTTATTTCCCATCATCTTCATGATCACCTATCTCACAGTCACAGGGTTCATTTCTATTTCTCTATACATTCTGTTTCTCTCTACTGTCCATCTACCACACTCCACAGCATTGTGTGAGTGTCAATGTCAAAGTATTCGCTGTATAGGCATTTTGTCTGCATCTGTCTTTCTAACCCTACGAAGATACGGCCTAAAACATCCATGTCCTGTGAGCACTTGCGCCAGGAAGTATTTCAGTCGTCTGTGACTAAAACTTTGAGTTATATAGAAGTTTTGCGGAACCTGACGTTGCAAAATGTATTATATCGAAGCACGCCTTCGATGGGTAGGACATGTAATTAGGCGAGATGAAGATGCAACGATCAGAAAATTTTTCGACCGAATAGGACCAGTGGGAAAACGAGCCAGAGGAAGACCAAAACTTAGGTATCAAGATAACATAGAGAATGATCTAAAATCCATCGGCGTTAAAGCATGGAGAAGAGTTGCCAGAGATAGGGGCGAATGGAAGATTGTTCTGAAGAAGGCTTTGGCTCATAACGAGCTGTAATGCCACTGATGATGATGATGTGACTACAGTCCACCAAGTTTCTTAAGCTCGGGATCAGCATCTTAGTCCACTGGGAAACATGGCTTATTGCCATCTTTCTATTGATCTTTCACTTTTTCCTTTTTTTCTGGCTGTTGTCAAATGCTTTTTTCTCTTATAGAGATGTCTGCTTTTTACTGCTGACACATGCAGGGGAACGCAACCCGTTATAGTCCATGATTTTCTTCAAAGTATCTATCTTAATTCTTGAAGATTACACGCTCTTCTGTATAAGCAATCTGTGTGAGTACAAGAATACTCTTTTACATTCAATTAAAAAATCAGGATAATCGTAGACGTTGTCAAATAAAGATGGGTCCTGATCATTCATTTAGTAACACCTGCTCCAAAATAATGCATTGTACTCCAACATTATTACATGGTAAATATCCACGGTATCAACTGTACACATCGAACTATTAATATTGTTCTGAAGCTATTTTCTTGTGGCATTTTAAATTAATTACTATTTAAATGGGAATAAGCCACAATTAAAGGTTAAAATACATTTATTGACGTTTCAATTTCCAAACTAATGTTTGTATTTTGAGAACGATTTCCGAAGTGGAAATTGAAACGTCAATAAATGTATTTTAACCTTTAATTGTGGCTTATTCCCATTTAAATAGTAATTACATCGAACTATTATTTCGACGATACGGTACAGTAAATATTTAATTACAAATTAAACTCATTTAAAACTCAAATACATGTATTTCAACTAATTTATAGCAGTATACTACCATACTTAACTCACTAAACGTCTATATTAAAATTTAATAGAAGTAAATGCTCATATTAAACACGGTACTGAAACTTAGACTAATTGGTTCATTAATACTTAAAATTTCACTTCTACCACATTGCGTAAGAAGGCGATTATAAAAGAATCGCATAATTTAAAATAATGTTTTACAGCACGGAACATAAATAAAAAAACAATTAAGTCAGATAGTTAGGTACATTATGTTCGAACGTATGATAAATTGGAGTTGTTTTTTGCGTGAGCTGTTACAGGAAGTGTCAATAATTATCTAGCGAAGATTTACATTTGAGATCAAAGTCTATAGGAAGCAAAAAATGTATAATTATTAAAAAAAATTAAGTAACTAAATAATTTTTTTTTGGAAACTGAACGAAATTTTATGTCTTAGTATGTACTTGAGAGAAATTTAGACCAAGCAAGACTTACAGCACCCATTCAAGACCGTTTGATCTCTTTTTAATACAGATAAAAGGAGATTCTATTGCTAACTTATGTTTTTGAATTGCATGTATAACCTGGATTGATCAAAGTAACAGAAAACTTCTATATCAAGTTAATATTTATGTTTTTTGGATGCAATTGTAATATTGATAGCCCAAGATTATCTTCATCTTTTGTCATCATCAAAACTTTTGTCTTTATGGCTAATTTATAGCAACAAGTGTTAATTTGATAATTTATAACTCCCAGTAACTCACTTTTTTATATATTGTATGAATTAACTCGTAGAAGAAGGTCTTGATCGCTAAGAAAAGCAATTCTTACAAAAGCTCTGCAATTTGTATGACTTTCGTCACTCTTAATTTAGGTTAAACTATAATTCACTTTAAAATGTTTACAAACATTGCTAGTTGTAGCTAATAAACCTTTATTATTTTTTGAAATATTGTTCATCAGTAAATAAGAGGTGTTCGTCCGTGTAGCTCTCCAAATTTAGTGAGCTTGAACTCTCACGCTGTCATTACTTTCCGTTGGCAACACATTTTTACCACGCACATGGCGCCAACTTCACCAATTGCGTAAAATTTATTAAACCTATTATTTTATCTCATTATACATTCCTTTTCCATTTTAACGACTCCGCATACTTTAATAAGATCAATAACACAATAATTACAGTCTATCACTTTCGTTTTCATTTATCTCTCTAAAAAGACATAATTGCTTTTCCCGTCTTGCCACACATGACGACATTTCAAGTTTCTAAATACTCGACTGCATTTTCTTTAATCTAATGTGAAAAAAAATATTTTAAGTCGACAAGAAATATCCCCAGGTTCTTTTGGTATGTAGAAAATCTTTTAGCGCTCCTTTCAACGGCAACAATAGTATTCTCCTAATTAGTAAATAATAGAAAATTGTTTTACGAACGATTAAAATGTCCTTCACTTCGTCTAATTGAATGAAAAAGTTAAATCTATAGACTCGTGCCATCCGCAGAATATTTAATGATTTCATTGTTGCGTTGATGTCATAGAGAAATCGATATATTACCATTAAAAAACATGTAAAGGCGGTGTCATTTCTCAAAATAATTATATAGCAAGTCAGGATTAAACAAAATATCGTGCAGTGTGTGAACTTAACAATATTATATATTAATTTAATTAGTAAAACACGTTTTTACTTATTTTAGTAATATTAAAACATGTTTTCGTTCGGATTTAAGTTCGTTTACATCTATCTATGCTTGATGATAAGAAATAACCTTGAAATCGTGATCGTATGCTGGTGTTTATAAATTTAAATACGAAGACTGATATTAATTCCACGTTCTTTCTTTGTACTGTTCTTAATATAAATTTCAGATTATAAGGGTCCCGTGTAATATTTGTTTGGTCATTTGCAAAGACAATTTTGACCTTGGTATTTTATAGTACGAAAGTCTATAAAAGGTGTCTTTATCATCTTCATTCTGGCTTTACAACTCTTTCTCATTCTCTTCATGGAATTGGAAAACCAATCCCTTTTAACTTAAGTCAAATTTTACAAAATACACTACAACAGAAGGATCCATCGTTCAAAAGAAGATAACAAAATTTTCATCAAAATTAAAAAAAAAAACTTTAAAAATGTTTCCAAAAAGGCATTAAAAGGGCAGCACAAAAAGCTCATTAGAAGGTTTGGCTATGGTATATATCTGGAGAGAACTAAGGCGACATTCAGACTGATAAGAACCGAATTCTATGCTGTCTTTTAAATACTTTTTTTTTAAGTAACACCTGACATGTGTCATAATTAGTACTTTCTTTAGCTCTTTTCTTAGTTCTCCATGGTTATGCTAATATCTTCGTCTTCAACGTCTCATCGTTTATTGTTACTAAATGGCCATTTATTCGACGATGCCGCCTATTTGAAGCGAAAAGTAATAAGAGCCTTCTTCTTCTTGCAGTACCGTCTCCTATCAGAGGTTGGCTACCATCACAGCAATTTTCACTTTGTTGGCTGCAGCTCTGAACAACTGTATTGAACTGCACCCATACCTCTCCCTTAAATTTGGCAACCAGGAAATCCTCCTACGTCCCACATTTCTCTTTTCCGAGATTTTTCCTTGGATTATGAGTTTAAGCAGAGAGTACTTTTCTCCTCTCATTATGTGGCCCAGATATTCCAGTTTTTTCGTTTGTATGGTTTTTACGACTTCGCATTCCTTCCCCATCTTCAGCAGAACATCTTGATTTGTTACTCTTTCTGTCCATGGAATTTTCCACATTCTCCTGTAACACCACATCCCGAATGCCTCAATGTTTTTGATGTTTATCTTTTTCAGTATCCAGGCTTCTATGCCGTACAGCAGAACGGAGAAAACATAGCACCTTAACATTCTCGTTCTTAAGTTTATATTTATGTCCCGGCTGCATAGGAACTTTTCCATTTTGACAAACGATTGAAGCAGTGAAGCAAACCGCTAAATATTTGTAGGATGTAACTCTAATAATAGCCTGTAATAATAATAGTAATAAGAGCCTGTTGTATTCGTAATCGTCAGTGCAATTTTTTCAGTCTGAAAATTTTGTATCCAGCACCAGAAGTAGAATAAAAAGAATTTTAAACTGTCATTGTTGGCGCTCCTAATTTAGTATAACAATGTTGTATTCTTCGTTTCTTTACCTTGAGTATGTATTGATATAATAATTTCATCACACAAAAGAAATTTATAGTACCAATAGCACCATCAAATTTTTCTTTGTTGAGAAACCACTCCCCCTTTCACGTCCACACGTGATATAATAAAAATACCGATTTACTAATGCAACAAAGCCAAATATAAACTGGTTCATATATCTGTTAAGGCAAAGAACCGAGTCATTTAATATATACAAGATAGTTATATACACCCACGATTAAATCATCGAAGTATAATAAAACGAACAAATCACGTGTTACGTAAAAGCTGACTGAAAAATTCTTAATGCAAAATGCAAATTGACTTTCATTGAAACTGTTTGTTATTCTGATTAGACGGATGTAACAATCAAAACAAACTTACGTATTCTGCAATAAGCTACGTCACAGCACTATTTTTGTCGAGCTTTTGATTCCCTACACGTTTTTAAATAGATTTTGCAACTTTATTTGAAATATTTAATTATAATAAATGATTAAAACTTTTTTGGAAATGTACTGTTCACTTTCTGTTGACACTTTCATGTTTGTTTCTAGGTATGAGTAGTTTTGAATTCGTTTTAGTCTGTATCGTTTACGTATACAGTTATATTATTGATATATTCTTATTAAATAAGATAAATTTGGTTTTTTAGCGGTATTCAAATTTTTCATTTATCTCTATTATTTTATCTACCTACTAATCTAAATATATTTAGTAAACTTTTAATGTTTCAAAGTGTACTGCTGCTCAGATACAACTGTGTAGCACTTTACAATGAAAACATATATATATATATATATATATATATATATATATATATATATATATATATATATATATATATATATATATATATATATATATCGAGAAAAGGAGTACGACCGTCAATCCAAAATAAACTAAGGTACACTCGAAGAGTGGTGGGTTTTTCGGTGCGGCTGGGTGGGACCGAAAAACCCACCACTCTTCGAGTGTACCTTAGTTTATATATATATATATATATATATATATAGATTTTAATAATGTTGTATGCAAATAGTGCTTTTCTTGTTCCTTAATCCTGTCTGAATCCAAATTAGATATATCTGATGTCTTTTTCAAGTCCACTCCATTTCTAATCGTCCGATATAGATGTGCAATGGGATCGAAAAACCGAACAAAATTGATACCAAGGGGTCTTATCTTTTTGACAATTTCATTTTTACTTCGGATTCTCTACCAATCAACAACTGGGATAGAGACTCTGCTGTAATTGGAGAGACATCTTCTCTTCTCTACTAGAGTGGATAGTATTTCAGCAGTTGATGCGTAGTTGGACAGCTTCCGCAAAGTCTTGGCCAGTCCAATCGTTCAATTTTCGAAATAATTAAATCACTTACTAAATGTTTGGTAGTTTTTTCTCCAAGGGGAGCATATCATTATGTTTATGAGTTGGTTAATACCTATGAGCAGTAATTTGGTTCCTTTACCAGCACTGCCCTGATGAAATCAAGCAACTAGAGTGCATACTTGCCTCCTATTGCCTTGTACCGTTATAAGTGAAATAACCTTTTATCGGGAGTTAATGATGGGCCGAAATTGTAGGGCTCGAAACTTGTTATAATAAAACCAATTGTGAGTATGAATTTTTCTTTTTTCTTTTTACTTTTTCAAAATGGACTCACATTTACAAAAAATTCGCCATTAAAACATTTATGCTTATAATCTAAACCAGAAGTTTCCATTAAGATTAATTCAAATTAATAATATGTATCAGAGACTTTCCAATTAAATGATACCGGAAATAGCAATCGGTAACAAATTCTACTTAATACTCATTGAAATTCATTTGCATTTGGTAATCCAATAGATGAAATAATTCATTATGTTATTACAGCATATATAGAGTAGTACAATTATGTATTAAATGTGAAAGTACTTTAATTCTGGACTATGCTCGGATTTAATCGAAGAAATGTGTAATTATATTAAACGAAATATTGACTGCTTGACATCAAACCGGGTAACAGGAAAAGGTGTGCAGATTTTCGGTTAATAAGGATGATCAGTGAAGTGCTCAAAGTTTTACTAAACATACTGCACAATAGATTATACAAAAAGTGTGAAAGAGAAGTGTAGTATGATGAGTGTTGATTTAGATGCGGTATGAAGACATTACCTTAGATAATGAAGATATCAAATTAACGAGGCAAAGATAGCCTGCGTTTTCTCCCTGTTGTTTAAACTCTATTTAGAACTATTGTTTAAGAAAATTTTTAAAAGATAAGCATACGATTCAGTTCTACTAGCTAGTACATCTACATAAAGTCTTAGATTTACCAAATGATGCTAGTCGAGGATCGATAAGGAAGATGAAAAAAAGAACAGAAGAAGACAAACACCCTAAATGGAAACACACACACATCCAAGAATTTTATTAATAGCGGTTACTTTTGTTTTCTATAAAGTGTGTGTTTTTGTGTTAAACCAATGCCTTGTTACTAGGTAGAGCCGCCCTTATCGTTGTTAGGGAGAGTTCCTGGAGCTTCCAAGCTTTTTAATTTACATAAGCTATCCCTGATTTCTTGTTTTGTAATTTCTATATTGTCATCGTTAAGACTTTCTTCTTTTTCTTCTTCCGGTTCTTTAGGTCTAGTACTGTCTGTATTGTAAAGTTTTTTTATTGATACTCATTGTTGTGGTTCTTATTTGGTTAAATTTTTTTATTCAATAATGTGTTTTTTACTTTTAAGAATCGCCATAGAAGGCGTGTTCCGTGTCTTTGATAGATCGAGCCCATTATCCTCTTTTTGTGCTTCTTACATAAAAATTGATATTGTTTTTTGTGTTTTTGTATTGATGGTAGGTGTTGTTTGTTTTATTACTACAGTATTGTTTATTAACTCAAAAAACAACTTAAGGACGTCAAATTAACAAATATTTTTTAACAATTTGCGATTCGTTCCCACATATTTTGTACTTTGTAGAATTTTGTAATATCAGTTCCCCCTTTTAATTCAATTTAAAGAAGCATTATCACTTCATGAGTGAAATTATGCGAAAACAAAGCGAAATCCTTATCCGACATGTAAAAGTGATAAAATTAAATCTCTATATAATTCCACTCGGTTTTCAAGGGCCGTTGTTGAAATATCGGTCCCTGTATGTTAATCTGAAAAAGGGTTTCATGCAAATGTGATCCCATGGTATGCAGGAACAGGAGTAAGAACTTCATATCGGATTTACTTACAAATTAAAATTGGGTAATGAATATGTCGTATGGTGGTTCGGTTATTATACTTGATTTAACAATAATCATTAAATATATATATATATATATATATATATATATATATATATATATATATATATATATTATATCAATGGTATTCCGGGTTTGACTCCGCGTTAAATGTTGTTGGTTTTGATAAAAACCATTTTGACGACGTTTCGGCAAGATCTCACTTGCCATTTTCAAGTCTCTCTGGATGGTCTGCTTCTTGTCGATGTTTGAGTGGAAGTGACGCTACGAGTGTAAGGCAGCTGGCTTTTGTAGTTACTGCGCGTTGCGCGCGCTCTTGTAACTCGAACATCGACAAGAAGCAGACCATCCAGAGAGACTTGAAAATGGCAAGTGAGATCTTGCCGAAACGTCGTCAAAATGGTTTTTATCAAAACCAACAACATTTAACGCCGAGTCAAACCCGGAATACCATTGATATAACATATAGCTCCCGCGGAAATATCAAAAGTAACATATATATATATATATATATATATATATATATATATATATATATATATATATATATATATATCGAGAAAAGGAGTACGACCGTCAATCCAAAATAAACTAAGGTACACTCGAAGAGTGGTGGGTTTTTCGGTCAAAGTGGAGAAATAAAAGACAAAGAAGGTGGCTACTTCATCTATTTATTGAAGACGTTTCGCTTTCTGCTCAGAAAGCATCATCAGTTCATCTAAAAAGAACAATATGAAACCAAACATCCATAGAGAAGTTACAATAAAAGTGCGTTACCTTATAAAGACATGTAGCAGTCAAAGATGTTAAAAATATGAAAAAGCTTACGAAACTGGACATTTTTCATATTTTCATACAAGCTTTTTCAGACAAGCTTTCAGACAAGCTTTTTCATATTTTTAACATCTTTGACTGCTACATGTCTTTGTAAAGTAACACACTTTTATTGTAACTTCTCTATGGATGTTTGGTTTCATATTGTTCTTTTTAGATGAACTGATGATGCTTTCTGAGCAGAAAGCGAAACGTCTTCAATAAATAGATGAAGTAGCCACCTTCTTTGTCTTTTATTTCTCCACTTTGACCGAAAAACCCACCACTCTTCGAGTGTACCTATATATATATATATATATATATATATATATATATATATATATATATATATATATATATATATATAACCATTAAGTATATAAACGACAATGTAAGATCGCGAAAAAAGCAGAAAAGTTAAAACTAAATTTGGTTCGAGAATAACTTTTATTGAATTTACATTGAAACTTTGGTCCATTGAAAATTAAAATTTAGAGTACAGAATTTTATTTTTATTTTTTTTTTATTTAGAAATTACAGCCGCATCCACCATAATGGTTATTAGCGGCGGCTACAGAATTACAAAATTAGAGTTTATAAAATATTCCTATAGCCTAATAAATTGCTTAAACTGTTAGGTATGTTAAATGTAAGACGAAAATTGGCAAATCTATGGCATTCAATTAATAAATGGTTAACAGTAATACATGTTTCACATAGGTGGATCCCTTTTGAACAGTAAATATGAGTGAGTAAGTCTCGTGTGTCCAATTCGTAATCTCGTTATCACCAATATTGTTCTCTTCTGTTCCTGGTTGAGGGTTCCCAAGCTGTAACGTCATTTTTAATTTGCTTCAGTGATGTTTGAGAAGATTGTCATTCGTTTTTCCACTTGCACAAAACTCGATTTTTTATAAAAGCTTTTATATCACTCGCGGTATTTCGAAATTTTATTTTTTTGATGTATGGGGGTAGTTAGTATAAACTTAAGTTCAAGTGTGTGGGATCGCCACCCGCAAAGGGTGTTCGTACTGTATCTCATAAATTAGAAACACTACACAAAATTTTATTTGTTGCAAATTAAATTGTCTAAAACTTTATTTTCATTACTTTTAATCGTAAAATGGAAGTTATAAACAAAAATAACTAAAAACTTTTAAACAATTTTTTTGGTACTTATAACTTTTTTTCTGGTTATTTTATAATAAAATGATATCAAAGCAGTATTATAGATGGGTTTTCATAGAGTAATTTTCACTACAAATTTGTTTAATTTCATTAATTTCTCTGGATTTTATAGCGCTCTGAATTTGACCAGGTTCTTGAATACTCACCATCTTGGAATAACGGTTTTTGCACGGTATCTCGTAAACTAGCAACTAGCAAAAATTTTTTGTATGGTTTGCTCATTCACGAGATATAAAAAAAACGTTTCTTCCTTTTTTCAAGATAGCGGAAGGGGGACAAGGCTGACGACCCCACAAACTTAAACTTAGCTTATGCTTACTCTCCCAACTCATCAAAAAAATAAAAATGCACGATAAGGCAAAAAAATGTAACATTTTAATGGACTATTTGGATATGTCGTATTCTTGTACCAATAAGTGTTTCTTAAATAATGAAAAACATTAAATAAAAACGAAACATTTTAAGAATAACTCACACTAAGATTTAAAACCATCAAAATTATGTATTTTCTTTTTGTAGTAGAAAGTAATCCAACCATAAAAATGATTCAAAATAAGATAATCACTTTCTCGACTCATCATTATCTGAACTGAGATCTAAACATAATGTGCATACATATACAGACTACTAATGAAAGTGAATTGGTATTCTAGATGCATTTGAAATGTATAGATTTATACGGATCATAGTTATACGTACATATATTTAAAATACCTGGCGGTCACATTCAAGTACACTGCTCAACAATTGGAAAGGATCATAATTATTATTTCAAATATTTTAAAAGTGATAATTGGCCTACAAAACTTCAAGAAAAAATTTTAATATTTCATTGGACCTCCTCGTTAAAAAAAATTTGATTCAAAGTTGTCATGCTTCACAGTTCACAGCTTTACTTAATTGTTGAAGCGAATTTACAGGATTATCTAACACATAGTTGTCGAGTTATAGCGACCCAAACATGTTCTCTGTAGTTCATATCTGGTGAACGGGCTGGCCACTTCATAATGTAATCTTTCGTTCACAATTCTTGCCCGGTGGGAACGGTCATTGTCGTCAATACGGACAAAACTTTTCCGATTGCACCACAAATGGTACAATAATTGGTTCTACAACCATATATCTATATGTAACAATAAAACACTGAAAACTTTGTTCCCAAAACTTCCACAAAATTTATTATAAAATCTTATCACTACAGCTGTTTTGACAGAGTGCCTTTCTCAAGTGATCTATTTTTGGCATGCGTTTACACTTTATAGTCTTTAATGAAATAGGTTGAGGGGGGGAGAGCTGTTTGTCTCAAGTTGGTCATTCAGAATTATATCTGTGTTTTTTAATTTGTTAATTTCCATAGATTCTAACAAAGATAGCTTAAGGCCTTTATTTTGAATGTGAAGAATTTGACATTCGTCATTAAAAGAATGATTATGATCTAGAAGGTGAAGTAGTATCTGTTTTTCTATTATTAAAAGCCCTTTTATGTTCTGCTATTCGTTTATTAAAATTTCTGCCAATGTGACCGATATAAGTTTTTGGGCAGTCGCCACATTTAAGTTTGTATACACCATTGTATAAGTGTTTTTTATTTTGACTCTTGTTGTTTTTAGTATATTTGCCCAAGTTGTTTGTTCTGAAAGCTGGTGTTCCTTTCTTTTTTATGTGTTTGGCTATTTTTGTTGATATTTTGCCTGTATATGTAATCGAGCAGAAGGTACTGCTCTGGGTTTTTTCTCTGGTGGAGAAGATACTAATTTCAGGGCTTTCTTGTGTAGTTTTTGATTTAAAATTTTATTAATTGTTTGTTCGTTGTATTCACTGTTTACTGCTATTTGCTTAATGATATTTAAGTCTGTCTCGAAGTTGATTTTGACATCGGAATTTCTGTTAATCTATGTAACATATTAGGAGAAGCTGCCAGTTTATGTTGTGTGGGATAGGATGAAGAATTATGTATAGTCGTCTCAGTATGGGTATAAAACTGATAATTTTTAAATCTAAAAAATTTATGGATTGATTTTGTTCAGTTTCTATAGTAAATTCAATATGACTATGTCAAGTGAATTAATATACGATAAAAATTGGTCGAACCAATAGAAAAACTGTTTGAATATGGGATGTTTTGAAATCTTTGTCTCTAGATGATCCATAAAAATATCTGATAGCAATGGGCTTAGAGGATTGCCCATTATAAGTCCTGCACTGTTATTTGTATATATTTTATTATTAAATTCAAAGTAGTCCTGGTTTATGCAAATTTCTAGAAGATCTAAAATTTCAGATATAATGATTGGATTTGTAATATTTTAGTCTAAAAGGTGTTTTTACTAGAATAACAGTTTCTGTAGAAGGAACACTAGGAAAAAGATTTTTTACGTCAAATGAAATTAATCTCTATTGTATTTTTTATGGTAAATTTAGGTGAAAATTTAGTGTGTTCTAAAATAATCCCTAACAGTTTTTTTTGAAAGTTTATATGACGGAGCTGTATAAAAAGAAGCTACAGGTCTTATTGGGTGATCCTATTTGTGTAGTTTAATGAAAGAGTATAATTTACGAGGCTGTGGGTTCATGATATTGAGGTATTTCTATTCTATTGGATTAACTATTGATTTTGAATTTTCTAACGCTAAGTAGCTTAATTTGTTTTTGATACTTTTCTGTCGGATCTTTGTGTAACGTTTCAATATTTTGATTATTTAAAAATTCTGTTGTTTTGTTATTATATTCTATTTTATCTATAGCAATAGTAGTGTTACTTTTGTCTGCTTTTGTAAACACTATGTTGTTTTCTATTGATTTATTTTTAATTGAAATGACTGTTTTATTCTCTTTGTAACAGGAATTTTTCGTTTCACTACACACATCTGTAATAGATTTTGCAATTATACTTTTTTCGATATTGTTAGCAGTTTTGTTTAATGCTGCTTCACATTCTACACCTAAATATTCTAAAGTTTTCTGATTATTGGGTTGAGGCAAGTTGTATTTAAATCCTCTCTCTAACAGTTGTATCTCGCTCTTACTAAATTTATTATCTGTTAAATTTATAAATCTATTGAAAAAATCATGGTTCGAAAAACTTTTTGTATACTTAATGAATATTGGATTTTTTACTATCGAAAATTAGATTATTTAGTTTTTTACACTGTGTATTGAATTTTTTATCTATTATATTATCTATAGAATATCTTGAGAATTAATATCTCAAACATCTCAAAAACTTCGGTGACATCGGTCAAACTAGTAGACATTTTAATAAACGAATAGCAGAACATTCTATATACGCACTACACCTTCTAGATTATAATCATTCTTTTAATGACGAATTTGAAATTCTTCACATTCAAAATAAAGGCCTTCAGCTATCTTTGTTAGAATCTATGGAAATTAACAAATTAAAAAACACAGATATAATTCTGAATGACCAACTTGAGACAAACAGTTCTCCCTTCCTCAACCTATTTCATTAAAGACTATAAAGTGTAAACGCATGCCAAAAAGAGATCACTTAAGAAAAGCACTCTTCCCAAACAGCTGTAGTGATAAGATTGTATAATAAATTTTGTGGAAGTTTTGAAAACTAAGTTTTTAGTGTTTTATTGTTACATAAAATGAATTTCCATCAAGTAACGGTCGAATCCATCAATTATATATCTATATCTCTGAGCCACCATCGTAACATTTGTCAGAACCTCTAAGTAGGTGCGGCCATCAAAAACAAATACCGCCCCAAACGTAAATAGAATCTCCCACAAATCAGTTATAGGCACCCCATAATGTTCATTATGGGCTGCCTACAACTTTTTCGTCGTTCCCTCCAAACCAAAATAAGACCATCAGAATTGTTTATACGAAATCTAGACTTATCTAAAAACAAACAGTCTCTCCATTCGTTTATTGCCCAGTTGCGGCGTTACCAGCCCATTGCCTTCTCAATTCGCGATGTTCCCTGGTTAGTACTGGATGAGATGAACGTCTTCTTGCCCTTAAGCCAGGTCGTATGCAACCTTCTTCTAACGGTTTGGTTAGAAATGATTCTTCTAGTGGCATTACGCAATGTTCTGTTAATGCGAGAAGCAGTAAGTATATGTTGGGTTCCGTCTATTAATAATTCTGTTGTGGCCCTTCACCAGAACATATGAGGCTACTGTTGTGATTTTATTTAATTTATAATTTATTTATTAAAAGGTTCTTATTTTAATTTATTAAAAAGCACGATAATTTATATCAGTTTATTTAAATCACTAATAATACATAATTTATTTTATACGAACGCTACAATTAAAATCGCGGGCGTGGGTCTTGAGATATTAACTAACTGTCCCTTTCATGAAAGCTCCGTTATTATATAAAAATACAGCCGGTCGAGAATTCAGCCTGACTATACTAGAAGGTCAATCCGGGTCATCGTTTCGACCGTTTTCTGGAAGGTTCCGTTCAGGTAGATTTCTGCCAGCTAATCGAAGGGTCTCGTAAAATCTAAAACATATAAGTGAATAAACAAGATGTTTACAGGTTTTTAATATGACTCATATTTTTACGTAACACTACACTATTTGTGACAACGATTCCAAGCTCTATTTACAACACGTTGTGACAGTTGAGCCCCTTCACGTTGCGTTAACCCTGCGTTAATCCACCTCACACCTTCTAAACGTCTTCAAGACATAGTTTATAACTATTTAATAAAAATACTCCACAAAATTTATTTTATTTCGGTAAAAATTGATAACAGAGACGTGGTATTTCTGGTGTAAAATATTACTTAGCTAGTCAAAATCTCATTTGTTTTCGTCTTATTGATGATATTTCCTGGACTTTTATTATTTTTAAAAAATATTTCTACCATGTCCCAAACGTGCTCTATTAGGTTCAGATCTGACGAACACGCTGGACAGTTTATTTTATTAATACCAACTTCCTCTAAATATTACGTGACACACATTGCAGAGTGAGGTCGCGCATTATATAGAAAATCATTACCAATATATTGAGAAAAGGGTACTACGTGATTCGCTAAAATTTCCTTAATATACGGGTGTGCAGTCAACGAATCCTCAATAAATACCAATTCTGTGTGCGCCTCTCGGGATATTCCTGCCCATATCATCACCAAACCCTCTTCATGGCTAACGCGGGGACTGAAAGCGCACTCCGCAAATCTCCCTCCAGTACGACGCCATACTCGCTCTCCCATCTGATGAGTGAAGACAGTATCTCGACTAATCTGTAAAAAGAACATTACTCCATTGTCCTAAATTCCTATGTAAATGTTCCCTGGAAAATTGTAGTCTAGCCACTCTGTGCAGTGGAAGTTGTTTGGGCCGGTTGCTGGTCTGCAACTTTGCAAACCAAATTCGTGTAATCTTCAACAAACTGTAAATACACTTACATTATTGCCTCGAACCTCTCGAAGCTGATTTCTTGTTTGCACCGCTGTTAAATGACGATCCCGCAAAGAGTTGACTGGGATAAAACGATTATCTAAAGCGGTAGTTTTGCGCTATCTGCCAAACTACTTTCTGCCACTACCCTGTGGATGGTAGAGCGATGTGTGTAGTACTCTAACCTTCTTCTTCAAGTGCCATCTCCGCGGCGGAGGTCGGCAATCATCATAGCTATTCGAACTTTTGAGACGGCTGCTCTGAAAAGTTCATTTGATGTACATCCGTACCACATATTCTCTAACCACATATTCATAATTTCGGCCATCTTCAACCAGAGCAACGGCTTTCGCACAATCTTCGACACTAAGAACCATGTTCAATCATAGGTAAACAAAATGTAAGTGTCAATATGACATAATGAGAATAATCACCAAAGCCACTTCGTCGTATTACAAAATAACTCCAAAATAATCATAATTAAAAAAGTTCTAAATTGTGGGTGGCAAATTCATTTGGCACATGAAACAAAAAATACAATGCTAAGGAGACATGATTGTAACCGAAAAATAAGGTTTTACAAAAATTCGCAAACGGAATTATTCCACGGGATGTTTTAAAGTTAGGATAATAAAACCATGTTTTAATTAACCCTGTAAAGTAAGTAAAATATAAAATTTTGTCAAAAAACTGACTATACCAAATTAAAATAATAAATTTATACACAGTTTGCTAAAAAATCATCAAAAAGGCTAAAAATAAAAAAATTTAAATACTTTGAATTTGACCAAAATTTTCTCCGTTGCATTTTTTTGCATCTGAGTGTATTGAATGTATTGTATATTGAAAATATATACCTACATAACTATTTCTTTTGTTTTGTTTTCTTATGCATCTCTCATTTAGTGTTTTTCTTGCACTGGCACTGTTTCAATACTTGTTCATTTTGTTTCCAATTCCACTTAATACTTTCTCTTTTGTTATCAGCGTATCCACATATTTTTTATTTAATATAAGTAGAAATAATGAATCAATTAAACTTTACTTAGAAAATTATATCATAATAATTACCAATTACAGCTGATTAATAATTGTTTAATAGTCAACAGACGTGTTCATTCAATTGTTGATACATATCTATGGTTGAAGTGTGTTAAAAAAAGTTACAACAAATTACCCGCCAACAGGTGAGATTGATACGCTTAATGCTCTGATGACTCAATGAAGCGACTAATTGGAACTAATGGATCACGTTCTTGAATGGTAAAGCATGCCACGAGCTGCACAATAGATACAGTCAATTAGCGTGGGAACAGATAAATGCGATATAAATGTTACTTTGAGTTTGGGAAAAAAAGTAATACAATTTGCTTGTATCAATAATAATAGAGACTATAAACACATCGATAATGCCCCTGAGACTGTTAAAGGAAAATAAATATATGTCACTTGTTTCCGCACACATATATGTTTCATATTCACTAAAGTCTTTTCGTTTTCTCACTTGTTCTGACTTTATGTGTACTTCTTGCGATGTTTCGGGCAAATTGGGCACTTCAAAGTCTTTATATCAATTCAAAACAATCTCCAATCAGTGCCAATCTTTTTACCAACTCCAATTTGTTTGTAAATTTCTTCATATTTCTCTCTAGAGAGAATTGTGGCTTTTTTTTCTTAGAAGCTTTTCTACTCTCCCAAATACCCTGTCTGCTGGAAAATACGAATGACCCCTGATTGGAAATACACGTAATATTTCTGTTAATTGAACTTGAGCTTTAAATCTAAGCCAGAAGTACAGCGAATGAATAATATGGGAGTTTTTGTTTTGTACACCGAATCCGTCGCAAAAAAGGCGAAGTGTCGTAATATTATCGTACTCTAAAGAATCCAAATAATTTGCAAGTGCAGAACCTATTTCAATTGATCCCCTACCTGCCTGATCTTCAGTCCACATAAAAAAAATTGGATGTTTGGACTGGCTATCAACGCAGCAAAAAAACATACATGCTAATCTGCTGTGCATAAAACGCATCATTAATAGGTGTTTTGGGCAAAGGCTGCACCTGCTGCATATTAAAGCAGAATCTAATGGAATCAGGAGTTTCTTTTAGCAGACTATAAAAAGCATTAGCCCTCATTTGGTGGATACCCAACTCAGTATGAAACTCTCTTTTCGTTACCTCATTAATTTCCGTTCTAATTTTGAATTTAAGTCTAGTACATTGTGCACATACATCTGATGCTGGAGTAGAAAACCCAATGTTAAAATCATTAACGAATATTCTACTAAACATCGAAAAGTTTACATTATGCTCAGGGTCGCATTGAGTGAGGTACATGCCATGCAATTTCTTTATGCTTAGATCAGCGGCCAAATAAATTTGTCTTGCTTTCTTTCTATTATAATGTCTTTCTATTACTTGTAGTTTACCAATAAACTCTCTTATTTGATTCTTTTTGACAACAGATTTTGTGGACAGGTGATCTTTTTTGGACAGGGATATTTCCATCTGACAATGTTTTAGCAACGTAGTTTATGCGATCTTTTTTAATATTCACACATTTCAAGAAAAATGCTTGGCATATCTGAATTTTTCTCTTGCTGACTCTTTTCGACAAAAAGTAGTGTACGGTAAAGTTTTCCAAATGAGGATCGCTATCACGATATCTAAAACAAAAAATGGGTTAGGTAACGAACATCTTAATTACCTTTGATTTTGCAAATTCTGCCTCTTGGTCTCACTTTTCTTTTTTTCCTATTTTCTATACAAATTTCCAACACACTTGCTTCCATTGTTAAAACTTAATACAATTATGTTAAACAACTGCTTAATACGTAATTCATAAACAACATAACATAACCTCTAAATCCTTTCCCCCTTAATTCCGACAACGTGATTAAGGTAACACAGTCCTCTCGTTTTTAATTTACAAACTACTACCATTGGAAAAGAAATATCTTCTTCTTCTTCTAATGGCGCTACAACCCTTTGTGTGTCTTGGCCTGCTTAACAATGTTCTTCCATTCTGCCCTGTCGGATACTTTCCTTCGCCACTGCCTGATGTTCACGGTTTTAAGATCCCTCTCTACGTCGTCTATCCATCTTTTACGGGGCCTTCCTCTTGTTCTGTTTCCTTGGGGCTTCCATTTCTGGATTACTTTTACAGCTCGATTATCTGGCATTCTTTCTAGGTGACCAAGCCAGTTTAGTTTTTGTGACTTTAGGAAAAGAAATATATTTCTTTGTTTATGCTACTACTATAAAACTAAGCCTGAAACAGCATAAAGAAACCTGCTACAAGTACGCACCATATTATGGATTTACATCATATACGGCGAATTAATTATTTAAAGATATATCGGGTTTTGCTTGAAATTTGGATTTATCGGCATTTGCTCGAACTGGTCAACTTTGTACATAATTTTAAAGGGAAAATATCGGTTTTTGTTGGAATTTGATACTCTAGAAACATCTCTGGAAAACTGAACATATTTTGTCTATGCATTTTTAATTGGAACACTATAAATTCATTCACACAGTTTTTTGTAACTGTGTTTGATTACTCTATACGATTAAATACCTTTCATTGGCAAATAAAAAAGTATAATTCTCTGAATACATTACTTTGGCACATGTTTCGCATAACTGATATCATAACAGTAAATCAAAATTGTATCTAGTCACGATCGCAACTAATACCAACACCGACTGGAAAAACCGGTAAGAAAATAAGGAAGGAAAACAGTACGGGCGTAACATTATCGACCAGACCAGTAAAAGTGAAAATATCACCGTGTTCAAAGCCATTAAGAAGTCCTAAAACGAAACCCGCCTATAACTCGGCGCTCGGTTTGGCATACTCACTATAATCGTTTATAATGATATCATCCACATTCACTTAAGGTATTAACAAGTTCATTGGCAAGCAACACTTTCACTTACGTGAAGTAACGAAATTAAAAACAAACGATAACGCCGCATTTTCACCGTATGCGTAACTAAAAATTCCACAAATTTAGATGATGCAGTTTCAAATTCGTTAGGAAAGAAATTAGCGGTTTTGGTTATTTCACTTTTTGTAGAGATGCGGTTATCGTTATAGCGTTTTCGTGTGTTGTGATAATTAACTTCCACGATTACAGTTTTTTTATATATAATGATTTGTGTACTCGAAAGATTCCTCTATAGATAATGACTGATAATTAATTATCTTTCTCTTTATTCTAAAGAATTTATTATACGAAGTTTGATTTAAATTAAACGGAAATATACTATTTTGTAGAAAAAGTATGAACTACTTCTAATAATTTGCTACTATTATCTAAATATCCGAATCACAAATTGTGGAGGATCCAAGGGGAGATCAAGGGGGTCATGATTCTCTCCAAACAAAAATAAATATCCATCAAATAATCCTACTTAAAAAAAAAATAATTTAAAACCCATCAACCCTATAAGCAGGAAGTTAATAGTTGAAATGATTTAAGAAAATAGGAAGAATTTGAATCCAATAATAAAAACTATTATTCTTTGTGGTAGACAAAATATTTCTTTGAGAGGGCATAGGGATGATAAAAATATTAAAAGTATCGTAAACAGCGATGGATGGTACAAAAAAAAGATGGCAATTTTAGAGCATTGCTTCGGTTTAGGATAGATGCTGGCGATAATGATCTGCTTAAACATTTGGAAACTGCTCCGGCTAATGCTACATTAATGAAGACTACTCAAAATGATATAATTTCTTGCTGTAAAGAAGAATGTATCTGCGATATCTATATTTAAATGAGATTAGAGAAGATTTTATTACATTTGTTATTGCCTACGATTCGATTCGAGAAGAAGATGTCGGTTCAGAAGGAGAGCTTAACTGGAGTTGCTTTAGGCCACATTGTTGAAGATTCCGTAAAGAATTTTAATTTAGATTTAAATTTTGCGTAGGTTTTGGTGTCGACAGTTGCTCAGTAATTTGGTTGCTGTTTTCAGATTGGTAAATAAAAATCAATCAACATTATGTAGGATGAAGATTTTTTTAACATTAGGGTGCCATTACTTATAATCTGTAACTATGTGTACTAATCTGTAAGAAATTGTAGGTCTCTAATTTTAATCCAAACATTAAAAAATATATGTACATAAAAGTTTTAATTGACATTTTCTTACAGGTAACCGTTTGGGCACTAACTTTTGTCGCCGTTTCAAAAAGTGTCCCTATCGAACAAAAAGCAGTTGCCACACAAAAACCGTGAGTGTAATAGAATTTACTACTTTACTACTATTATTTATACATTAAGTTGAAATTTTTAATACAATCTTGACATTCCGATTAGATTTATTGTAAAGCTTGAAATAGGAACATACATTTTTAATTACTACTGAATATTAAAATAATTGCAAAACTGATGACAACAGAACAGACGTTTAACAGACGCTATTTTGTAATAAGTCGTGTTAAAACTTCCTTATTCTGAATACACTGCTCCAGAAAACTACACTGCTCTCCGAAGAACTTTTTGTTGTGTTTTCTTGACTTCATGATCCACATTTGAATAATTTTTGGTTGATAAAAATGAATATGACAAGAAAATTAGTTTATGAACTCTAATTTTTGTAATGTACAGGAAGTATGTTATTTTTTGTGAAGAGTTGAGTACGAAAGCAATAAAGTTGGTCTGAAAATCAATAAAGCCCGGTTTCCTGTATCTTTTGGGAGTTTTTCATTTTTCCTTGTTTGCTTGGCTTGTCACTTCTTTTGTGCCTTCTTTAGGGTATTCACCAACATTTTGTTAAGCTGTTTAATATTGTTTTCACCTTGCACGCATTTCTGTATGTTGCTCTCTAGTTCGTCCTGGTATTCCCTTGTGTTAGTAATCGCAGTGTATGTGTCATTTTTAACCTTTGTTACCATATTTCTTCTTTGGTTCGTTCAATAAAATCTTCGCTCTAACTATTCTATGGTTACTTTCGGTTGAAAAGTGATTTTAGTTACTTCTTGAACAACGTCTTATTTGTTGGTAATTATAAAGTCAATTTTGTTCTTGTTTAAGCCATTTGGTGATTGTAAAGTTCACTTTCTTTGAAGGCTTTATTTAAAATGTGTGTTCATGACATATAGCCTGTACTGCAGAAAAAACTGTATAAGAGTTTGGCCTTTTTCGTTTCTATAGACATATCCGTAAAGTCAAAGTACAAATCATCCTGCTTGTGGCCTATCTTGGCGTTTAGGTCTCCCATCAGTATAGCTTAGTTAGTGGTTACTTCTTTTATCAAAGTGTTAACGTCATCATAGAACCATCCTACTTCTCACTTTCAACTTCAGCACCTATCAGTTCCCATAAATTATACCTGGTATACCTGGATGATCTTTAGTCGAATGTTTTCTTGCAATGAATTGGGAACACAAATTGCTCAAAAACTTCCCTCTTCAGACAGTCACTGATATTTTTGACTAAACAACTTTTTCTTAAATATCTTGACACAGCTGATGCTCTGTTGATAAAGTTTTTTTCATCTTTTGCAGAATCGTGTACATTATGTAGAACAATTCCCAGATATTTAACTGCGATACCTATTATACAATATGGTTTTTACTACGAGTTGCAACATTGGTTCTCTAGATTATCTTTCTCTCCATATGTTCACGTAGAGTTAGTTTCTTATTTGATGAAATTTATGAAATTGTATCTAAAGATCGTTCTCTGTGGATATATATTTAAATTTTTACTATTTGACTTGTTAATCAATAACTTTAACATTAAATTATTTCTTTTAGGACAGCACAGAAGAAAGTTGGCTACGACTATAGCCCCGCTGACGTAAGTGGTCCAGGATACAACTATGGTGCACCCCAAGTAGACCAATCGTTTCATCCGGGAGATTATCAAGGAGGTTATGACAATTATCAAGATACTCAACATCTTGGCGTTCAGGATGTCCATCATGACATTCATGACGTCCATCACGACGTTCATGATGTCCATCACGAAGAACATCACGAAGTTCATCACGACGACCATCATCATCACGATCCAGGATACTGGAAAAAGAAGGTAACGTGGAAGAAGGGATGGAAAAAGGTATGGAAAAAAGGTCAGAAACAGGTTTGGAAACCGAAATGGAAGAAAATCTGGAAGCCGATATGGGTGCCGACGAAAAAGCCGGCCTGGAAAGAGATTCAAGTACCCGATTGGAAAAAAATTTGGAAGCCTGTGTGGAAACCCATAAAAGTGCCTGCTTGGAAGGAAATCCAAGTGCCAGATTGGAAAAGGATATGGAAACCAGTGTGGAAGACAATTCACGTACCAGCTTGGAAGGAAATTAAGGTCCCAGACTGGAAAAAAATATGGAAACCAATATGGGTGGACATACAAGTACCTGCATGGAAAGAAATCCAAGTACCAGCGTGGAAACAGTTATGGATTCCTGTTTGGGTTAAGGAACATGTACCTGGCAAACAGCATCTTGGAAAAGATCACGAAGGTGCAGAAATAATCGCTCATGATATATGGAAGAAAAAAATGATTTGGAAACCGATTTGGAAAAAATATTGGAAACCAGCACAGAAACAAATCTGGATAACAAAGAAAAAACTCGAATGGAAAGAAGCCTGGAAACAGATCTGGAAGCCAGCTAAGAAACAAATTTGGGTGCCTGACAAGAAGCTGGAATGGAAAGAAGCGTGGAAACAAATCTGGAGAACAGAAAAGAAGCAAATTTGGGTTGCAGATAAAAAGCTTGAATGGAAAGAGGCTTGGAAGCAAATATGGAGGACTGAAAAGAAACAAATTTGGGTCGCCGATAAGAAACTTGAGTGGAAAGAGGCGTGGAAGCAAATATGGGTTCCTTACTGGAAAGACATTTGGTTACCAGACTGGAAGGAAATCTGGAAACCAGTTATTATTCAAGAATGGTTCCCAACTCCGGATCACCATGATCATCATCATAGATAGGATAATAGACAATAGTCAGATAAGACAACTTAAAGCATGTGTGTTTTTTATAGAGTACAAAATTTTGTCAAATTTGGTAAAAGGCGGAAAGCTTTTGTAAGGAACAACTTCTGTTTGACATAAACGTAGTCAAAAAGTTATAGTATTAAAAAAATAATGAAATCAACACGATCTAATGAAAAAACAATTTTTCGGCATGGTTTATGAACATATTGAGCATATGAATACAATACCTTGACACTTTAAGGTAAATTGTATTGTTTGCCCAACAAAAATAACGTCTTCTCTTTATATCATGTTTAAAGGAAACCTGAGAAGATTATAATATATAATAACTAAAAGGATAATTCCAGAATAACTGTCAATAGAGGTCAGTACCAGAATCTTATTTAATAATTTAAAAGCCATATAAGGTACATTGTACTGAAAATTATAAAAATATACAGAATATATGATAAAATTTATTGAAATATGTCTATTCAAGGTTTAGCGGTTAGGAAAATTCTTGTAATTATATAATAGAGGTTAGGATGATCTGACGTTGCTCCTGTTGTTTTGTTTGTTTTTTAATTGTTTGTATATACTAATAATTGTAGACAACTTTTGACTGATCTTCGTGTGAGTGTTTATTGTTCATTTGTTATTTGTTACTTGTTTTAATGTAAATAAATTAATTTATACGACATATTTTTGTTTGTTTTATTTGATTTCATAACAGAAGAAAACAACCAAAGAATGTAATATCTAAAACAAAGCAAAATAATTGACCAAAAAGTTCCTGATGTTGCTCTGAAGCTGTTTGCTTGGAACATTTTGATATTATTTGCTCCCTGCATAGGCAAATGGTTAATACAAATAAAGTGAGCGCTGCAATACAGGACTGTTCCCCTAGTGCATGTCTTTCTAATGTTCCGGGTTTATCGACCACATGACCTAAATGACCAATGGGAAGATTCTTCTTCTTCTACGGCAGTACAACCCAAATTGAGCCTTGGCCTCCTTTATTTTTTGCCTTCACCCTTGCTTGTCTGTAGCGGATCTTCTACATATATGGACTCCTAAAAGGGCTTGTGCGTCGCTGTTTACTGTGTCTTTCCAGCGCTTTATTGGCTTTCCAACCTGTCTCTTTCCCTGCATTCTAGCATTAAGTGCTCTTTTTGGTAACCTATCCTCTCCCATTCTTATCACATGTCCGACCCATTGCAATCTTTGTATTCTAATGATGTCTGACAGTGGTGCTTCCTTATAAAGTTGATAAAGCTTGTTGTTTTATCGACTTCTGAAAATTCCGTTTTTCCTCACAGGTCCTAGTATTCTCCTCAGTATTTTCCTTTTGAATGTGTCGAGTTTGCTTTTGGTTGTTTCTTTTAGGACCCATGTTTACTGCCATAGCATGCTATTGGTCGAATTAAGGTTTTATAGATTCTCATCTTTGTATTTCGGTGGACATTTTTAGACCAAAATATATGGGAGAGGGCAAAATAATCTCTGTTTGCCTGGGTTATTCTCTTAGCTTATATCTGAGCTTATATCATCTTTATGTATAATGTTTTGTGGGACTATGTTTGGAAACTGCGTATGTTTTTGTGCTACTGTTGATGTTCTACTCCATGCTCTAACCATGCTCCTCTTCTCGCATTTTTCTTGTTTCCCAGGGTGGACGCTACTTCTGTCAGTACTGCTGTTTTGATATTATTCTATTTGTCCTCTATGGAGTGCAGTTCTAGCATTCTTAACTTCTTCTTCGAACTTCTCTTTACATTCCTGAATCTTCAGTTTTTCCAGGTCCAGTTTGTTTGTTCTTTGTTGACTTTCGTTTCTTTCTTTGTTAACTCTGCATCTAAATTTGGTTTGGAGTAAAAGATGGTCTGATCCACAGCATGCTCCTCGACGTGTTCTCACGTTTGAGATAGTACTGGCTGCCTTTTTGTTTATCAGCACATGGTCGATTTGATTGGTTGTGGTTCTATCTGGTAAAATCATTTTGTGTATGTTTTCATGTGGGAAGCATGTGGAACTTATAACCATGATTTTACTGGTGGCAAAATTTATCAAAAACTCCCCATTCTTGCTCATTTCATTGTGCAGTAGGTTTTTTCCTGTTGTGCCATAGAACTGCGGCTCCTTGCCTATTTTAGCATTAATATCACTCATTATAATCTTGATGTCATTTCTTAGCGCATTGTCATATACTATCTCCAGCTGTTGGTAGAAGCTTTCCTTTGTATGTTGTTCTTGTTCTTCTGTTGGGCAGTGAATGTTTATCATTATTAGGCTGAAGAAGTGGGTGCAAATTCTTAACTTGCATATTCTTTCACTGACTGCCTGGAAGTCTATGATTTTTGATTTAAAATCATTATCCACCACAAATGCAACTACACATTCTTTGCTTCCTTGTTCCTTCCCACTGTATAGAATTGTGTGCGTTTTAGTGTCCCTGGCACCTTTCCATAGCCATCTTGTCTCCTGAAGGGCAGTAATCATGAGCTTATATCTTTTTAGTTCTTGCAGAAGTGCGGTTTGAGCTCCTGGTTTATTTAGTGTCCTCACATTCCAGTTTCCTAATATATATTGCATGTTTCGTAGCTTGAGTCGTTTCCGAAAGTTCCGTCCTGTACTCCAAGGCAAATGTTCAGGTTTTGTAACAGTGTGTTTTTCCGGGAGTTGGTTGTCAGCCCACTTCCCAACCTTCCTCCTTTACCCGGGCTTAGGACCGGCAGTGGTGACTCCCAACCTTCCTCCTTTACCCGGACTTAGTACTGGCAGTGGTGACTCCTGAGCTACTCGATCCACCCATTTGACACCACAGGCTAAAAGATTACGCCACCACAGAGTTAAAAAATGGGAAGATTACGTGGTAAATAAATCCAGCCCATTAGAAAAAGATGCAGGGACTGTTTGAACCAGTTTTCTCTGTCGCACTGAGGAAAGTGACTACGTTACTCCTCCAGATAACACTGGCCTTATTAGTATTTTATACATATAAACTAACTATGGTAACTACATATCCTTAATATAAAATTAAATAATAGTTTTTTCTCAAAAAACCTTAAAACATCGCCCAATCTAGGGTCAGATCATAAATAAGTGCTAGGCGAATTTCCAAACACTCCAAAGAGCTCATATAGAATTGGATTACGAAATGGCTGCAAATAAAAACGTTTAAGTTTGAGGTAAATCTCGTGACAAATGGAGGAAATGTATACCAGATGTAAATTAAATTGACTACAACAAGACGTCAAAGCTTTGGTTCAATACCGAAATTAAAAATTTAGTATACGAGAAATGGAAAGCATAGTTACCTGCAATACTACTGCAATAAAACAGTTAACACCTACCTATAATACCAATATACAAAAACTATATCAATTATTTTTTGGGGATTTAGGTACTTTGGTGTCGATTAAATACCTACATAGATTTGAATACATTTATATTTGTTTTAATTAATGTCCCAGGGATGATTTTAAATACCACATAAATATTATAAATATATTCTTTTAATTTATTTTTAAAACATGATGCGAACAGTTTCGATAAAATATTTAAAAAAAAGTTTTTTTTTAAACCTACATTTTATAAAGAGAATATTCTAGGCCGACCCTGTGCCTTGAAAAGAAAGATGAACAGCTGCTGCTTGTGGTTGTCGGAAGTTGGTATGATTGTTTAGTGACATCTGTATCTGTATTGGCTGCGCTGCGTTGCAATTTGCAACCGTCATTTTCTATTTTATAACCTCCATTTGTTAAGAATATCTCTAAGATAGCAGCCGGCATAAATTTTGCTTCGACCTATTTGTATTTTTTCAATTTATACGCTTTGTTTAAGTTCTAGTTTTCTTTCGTTTATTCAATCTATTCAATATGCCTAAAAATAAGTCAAAAAGAGATACTTCCGACTCAGATTCCGGACCAGACGACGTAAGTATTGTTTCTAGTAGATACTAATTACTAATATTTAAAACAAGGTCTTGATGTTACTATATTATATTTTGAGGTTTATCAGCATCTATTTGGTACTAAATGTATATTATAGGTTAGAAACTTACATGGTTGGATAGAAATATATTAATAGGTCATTCTTTACATGTTCAGTATTGTTCATATTGGTTGGGCAAGGCTGAGTTCATTCACAGTTATAACTATTTATTTTACCTTCATGCAATAATTGCTGAGAACTGTGTCATTGTTTGATTACTCCTAGTGTTCATAGTAATTACTGTTCTATAGAATCAGCAATGGTTCACTTGGGATACCTAATTCTTGCACTAAAATGCTCATTTCACATTTTAACTGTTGAGGTATTGGTAGATAAAAGAAATTATGCACTATTTTCTTAATTATTATTTAAATATTCTAATATTCCTCTAATTTTACTGTTTATTATTAATGTCTGCACTAGATATATTCCTATTATTAGCCACTTTTTTTGTTCTTATCACATCTTTCTTTCACAAACTTACAGTCTCTGCTCATATTATTTGACTCACTTAGAATTCTGGTTTTCTTTATTTCATAATGAATTATAATTATAACTATGTTGAAAAGAATTAAAATTATCAAATAATTTTACTACAATACTAATATTTTTTAAGCCACCCTTGGATTTAAGAACTGCAGCCACTCTCCTAAGAGTGCAATTTATGCATCTTGCTGCTATTCTAAATCGTTATTATGGTTTCAATAAAAAATAATTCTTTCTATCAACTGACCCTTGTTTGTTATTGCTTCTTCAGCCAATTTTCTTTTTAGACACTCACAGACATTTTTGGCGAGGTTCATGTCTTCTAAGTTGCTGGGCTATAGTCATAGAGGAATTTCTTGCCTCATTAAAAAACTTTTAATGCTTTTAGCCTTATGGAAATGTGCTCTATCGTGCATAAAGATCTTGCAATTAATACCAAACCATTTGTTCAGTTGTGGAATGAATCTTTTCTACTAAACTCTTATATACTTGTCTTGTCACATGGTTATGCATACCACATATAGACTTCCCAGTCCTTTGCTGTTCATTACAGAACAGATTATTGCTTTTGCAGGACATTGTTTAATTGTTTTTTATTACACGTCCCTTCTAAATTTTTCCCTTGGTCTTGGGACAAATTTGGTGGTATCATCCATAATTTGAAATGTTGTTTCATTACTAAAGCAAACCTGCAAATGTGAATAAAAATTATAAAGTATGAAAACAAAATGATTTGTATTAACTTACTTCTTGGCAATCATTAATAGTCGATTGTTTATGCAAATTGGTCAAACTTTTAAGCATTTCTTGAGCGTTTGTGGTGTTATTTTTGGCATTTTAACAGGCCTACAACATTTGAATCCCACACTGTAGAAATTTGGGCATACAGTTTCCACTGATATTAAACACCCTGCTTTTTCCAATTTATTACTTATATCTACATGGGTGCCTCTTCTGTGTTTAGAGCCAAATTCTTTAAAACTCGCCTTATGGGGGTGACTGAAAACTTTCTGCCTCACCAAGCCTTCGGAACTAATGTAACATTTCTCTTTAAGTTTTTGACTCAACCTGCGACCTGACAACTGAGATACACCATATTTTCGTGCTATTTCTCTTTGGCTAAATGTGATATTTTCTAATAGAGGAGTAACAGAAGAGATTTGCTCAACAGAAAGATATTTACATTTACTCATCTGAAAAAATTCCAATCTGAGATTAATCATCGTGTTTTATGATTAGAAATTAACCAAATTCAAAACTAACATTACCATTGAATCATATTAACACTCACTACTGCCAATTTTACAAAAGTTGACCAATTACTAATTAAAGAAAAAAATTAAAGTTGGAAAAAGTTGAGTCACTGCATACTTTTAGCACATTATATTGCCATTTGTTAAGTTTTGACAATTCACTCAAAAACCTCCACCTTTTTAAATGTAATTATTTAGTATGATTATTCACTAATTGTTATGCAAGCCATTTGGTAGCTCGTATCACTTTGAAGATACTTGAAGGCCCTTGAAGTTCAAAAAACTGATATTTCTAAAGTGAGTCTAATAATTTGAGGAGGGACTGCATGTATGAATTATTGTATCATAACGGTATTTAAATTTAAGTCCCATAACGGTATTTAAGTCAATTGGCATTGTTCTTAGCCTATTTAAATTACCTATGTCACATATCTGGATGTAGGCAGTTAGTCTAGTGACTTTAGTCTTTTGTTAACAACAATAATTCTGTAGAACTCTAAAATCTGTTTTATTCACATATTGCTGGTGTAGGAAATATAATTGAAGGTTAATTCAGTTAATTAGAGATTCAATAAGTGAATGAATGAAATTTAACAACAGTTTTAATGAAAACGGGAAAAATGGCAAATAAGTCAGCTTCCAAAGCCAATAATATCAGATCACACACACAACTAGAAGAAATATTTATTGGAAAATACCTGGGATAGGTAGTACAGGTTAAAATTTTCCAACCTCCTGTATGACAAACTATTTGTGGTACCTTTTTCTCGAACCTAACTAGTTCTGATGCAATTATTGAACTTATGTAAAGGAAAAATTAAAAAGAGAAGGTTCTAGGTATGGATAACATAGCTGACATTTCCATTTTCAGAGCTGAATTCTCATTATAATTATTAGTACCTACTCTAATTAAGTGCAATATGCTTTCAGGCAGAGTAGCAACAAAACTTCAACCCCAGGAGACCTAGTTACAATCTTGTTGAATATATTCAGCCCCTTCTAGGAAGAAAATTACATATGCTGCCTTGTCTTCATCCTATATAAATCTTTATTCCATCTTTATTTTCAGACTACAAGCAGATATCTAATTACTATACCTATATCCAGTGTGCAAGTGTTTCATTGTTGCCATTTTGGTGACACTGATTCTGATATCCAACTGATTTCAACCCACCAAGTCCATACATACAAAAATTGTTGTCAATGAGAACAACTGTTGGTCAAAGCAGCACATTAGCTGTAGGTGACATATTGTATAATAGTATTCGAGAGTATTATGAGGTTACTTCTGAACCCATTTTAAAGAATGAACATTTTGTGATAATATAACCTTGTGATATTTATCTGTTTTCTTTGTATCTTAAATTAAATGGCCAACTTAGCTTAGTTTTTATAATGTGTTAAAAACTCTCTTTATTTATTTGTTTAAGATAATAACTGGAATGTTATTCTTTGTTCCTCTTCTACACTCTCAGCTGTAATTACACTCTCAGGTTTTCTTAGAGAGTTCCTTATGTTAATGGTTAAAAACAATCCTTTTATGAGACCTAGAAATCATAATTAGACAATGTTCCTAGCTGCTTTAAAGAACTTTATCATTGTATATGATGACTATACAATGTTTTGTTTTTAACTTCCTCCATTTAGAAGGCTCCTATAAGCTTGGACCTTTATACTGCATCTATTTTGTCGATTAAAGTCTGTTTACAGCTTGCAATTATACCTGCAAGATGCAAGAAAGTTGCCTAAATGCATGAGCAGTATGTCGTCAGGCGATTGTTTCCTGCAACTTGCAATTGCGTGATAATCAGTTTGGTGCCATTTTCTCTGCAAGTTTTCATGCAGGGTCTAGGGGAATTTGTAGTAAGTTTGATTTTTCCACAATGTCAATGGTCTTATTCACCATCTCTGTTCTCAGCGTTCTAAACCAGTAACTAAAAGGCTAAAAAACAATAAGTTTTAGGTTTAGGGTAAAAATTTCAACATTAATTGCATTATAATGCAATAAAAGATACCTGGCTTGGAAATTCAGCTGTTTTTTGTTCAAAAGTCTCTTCTTTTGACTGTGTCAGGTGTCTGGTGTCAGTTTTTGTAGATAAAATATGAAGCATCAAAACTGCATCATTGCTTTATTTTGAAATCCATAGTTCACACTTTTGCACCACATTTGATATATTTTTGAGCTTGTGGAGAATTTTACATACAAGTCAAGCTGATCCTATTATTATCTTTTTTGTTTTCCTTGCAATCTAATTTTTTTTTCAGTAATTCTTAGGTGATTGTTATAGATCTTCTATAAACTAATATAGCTGAGTTAAAATCATGGAAAAACCAATGTTAAACCAATTAAACAAGTTGGCTATACTCTCACTGTACACACATCCTAAATTTCTATAAATGATCAGCATCAGTAAGTGCTAAGTTGTTTATCAAGTTATCTTTACAGGAAATGATCCTTTATTTTATCATTAAGAGGGAGTGAGAAAGATTAATAGAGATATTGGGAAGATATACACTCCAATTATGAATGCAAACCTCTCAAAAAGTGGAAAAAATATTTTTTCTTCAAGATTCTGTAAAATATTGCATTGCAATTCAATCAAATATTTCTTTATTTGCCTTCTTCATCCTGTAAAATGTGTTAATACAACAGAAATGTATTTATTATTAAATTATATTATATATTGTTATTTGCAGACAGATGTGCCTTTGTGTGAAAAAGTATGCTTAAAACAAAAAGAAATAATTGGAGACTACCATCAAAATCTTTATTTTCAATTACCCTTGGCTGTACTACCCATTGTACTTATTGTGGATCTTAACGTGTTCCAGGATTAGTCTCCATTTCTTCTTATTTTTCACCTTGGGTTTCCAGTTTCATATCTAATCTGTTTTTCCTTAACCATTGTGCTCTGGGACTACCACTCTTTTCCCTCTATGCAGTCTTTATTTATAAATTCAATTTGAAGCATCCAAGTTGTTCATTCTCTCTATGTGGCCTAGCCACTACAGCATATTTATTTTACTGGATTTAACATCAGGTCTGTAAATGTGGTAGAGCCCAATATTATAAAACCTTTATATCAAAAGTGTTTTTCTTTTTGTAATTCAACGAATAATTACAAAATTATTTAATTTAAAATAGGATTTATTTGCTAAATGTACTCTTCGGTTGATTTCTGATCTTACTGCATTATTATGGTTGACTTGTGAACCTAGATATATGAATTCTCTTATGACTTGTAAAGTATCTGTTCCAATCACTTGGTCGTTAGGCTGCGCTGCTTGTGTGTCACTTGTAACTTTCATATACATCGTGTTTTTTGAATTAACCTGCAGCTCCATGTTTTTGTTGCTGTTTCTAAAGTGGTGAATGCTTGTATTAGGTTTGTCTGCTTGCTAGAGGATGTTCATTTCATTGGTATACGCTAGTATTTTCATGTTTTTATCTATACTGTTGCATATAATGGAACATGGTATGTTATTTTGTTGTCATAGTTGTACTCTCTATCTAACCTTACTCTCAAGTGTTGAGAGCATTGCTTCTTGAATTCTACTGGATTTGTACTGCATTGTAAAATAGATCTCTTTTCATGCTATCATAGGCCCATCTAAAATCCATATCTCTTAATTCCATATTCATGTTTTTTGTAAAGCTTGTCTTAGAATGATTATTTGATGAAATGGTATCTACTTCAAGAGATTTGTGCTGTCAATTTTTTAAATAATAAACAACACAAACAACAAAGACCAATACAAATATACATTCAATAACACCCGTGGACAAAGATCTCTGATAGATTATGTTATAACCAACAGAGATATTATATATCCATCAAAAATCATCGACATAAGATTGCCTCAACTCAGCAGATGTACGTAGCAACCATAGCTTAGTATGTAAAATAAGAATCATCATCAAATACTTCACATCCAAGAGAGTGGCGTCAACACAAACAAAAATCAGAGTAGAAGGATTACTTATACCTCCAAAAAAAGAATATCAGAGAAGATTGCTGATTATGAAATATCAGAAATCGATAACATTGAGGAAAGAGGAACCACCTCATGGTTTAGAGAGGAAGTGAAGACAAAATGCCAAGAAAAGAAAAACGCCTTTTTACAATACAAAACACAACAAACACAACATGCATACAACCTATAAACGAATCAGAAATGAAATGAATATGTTAGTTCGACAAATAAAAAGGGAACACCGACAGCGCTTCTCAAAACAGTTGGACCACGACTTCTACAGAACACAAAAAGAAATATGGGAAATGATCAGAGGACAAAGAAAAGATATAAACGAATTAATAAAAACGAAACACATTCAGAAGGGAACATACTTTCGATCACTATTTGCTGAAGATGACGGTAATCAACCACCAACACCAGAGGGGACGGCAAATAAAAAAATAAATATTGAGGAGGAAGAGGTAAAGGAAGCATTAAGGAAATTAAAAAACAGAAAATCACCAGGAGTAGACGGTATTCTTTAAGAGTGGAGATAATAAAAATAGGTTAGACCTTTGTTTTGATTCTGGAAAATATGAAATTAGTCATTAAAAGAATGATTATGACTAGAAGGTGAAGTACGTTCATAGAATCCGTTTTTGTTATTATCGAAAACCCTTTTGTGTTCTGCTATACATTTGTTAACTTTTCTACCAGTTTGACCAATGTTTAATGTATAAGTGCTTTTCTTTTAGCATACATCAAGTAACAGTCAAATCCATCATTTATTTAGAATTTTTATAAACTTACATTAAGAATATTGCCATTAGATGCACTTTTTAATCTAAAAACATTGATATACGCTATGATATATTAAAGTGACTAAACAAGCGACAACTGCTGACAAAAAATAAGAATTTATTCATTAACTCGTTTGTAGGAAAAGTTGTGACACTTCTTACCACTAGAACTGAAAGCTTTAAACCATTTTAAATGTCCATTTAACATTTTATTAATAGCGTTTCTTGTTGTAGGATGTTCCAGTCAAGAAGACCAAAAAGACTGAGTCAAAACCGTCGAAGTCGTCAAGCGAAGAAGAGAATTCCTGGCCTTTGGGTAAAAATAAATTTGTTAAATTGAGTGAGTTCAAAAATACCTGGTATGTTAATATAAGAGAGTACTACAATGCCGACGGCGAACTTAAACCCGGTAAAAAGGGAATTATGCTAACGATGGAACAGTGGCAGAAATTCAAGGGTTTTGTTGACGAAGTAGATGAAGCTATTAAGAAAAATGTTTAGATATACCTATATGTGTTCGAGGAACTTGCTGTAATATGGTTATTGCAAAAAATGCATTTGATTTGATACTTAATGTGTGTTTAGTTATGTTTTGGTAAATTGGTTGTTGTGTTTTATGTAAATGGGTTTATGTTAGGTTTCCTATGTTTTTATAAAACATTGGTTTGTAAGTTTTATGGCAATGTTCCTTTGACTTGTTTAAAATCATTTTTTGTAAAGCTGTGCTTTTGAATAAGTTTAAGTTTAAATAAATTTGGTTACACGTGTTTTTTACTTCTCAGTTTGCAAAAATAACCTACTAAAAGATCCATTGGAGACATTAGATGGAAATTTTTAAAAAAAAATGCTACGAGTTGCACTTAGTGATCAAATAAAAATAGAGTGAACATCTTGGAGATCTGGTCTGACATCTAAAATGGAGAAAACATTTCATGCTATCAGAACTGTGACTATTTGGAAGTTTACTTTGATAATACTGGCACTGATTCACAAGAAATAGATAAATGAATCACACAAGCAAAAAAGTCTTGGGATGTCTTAATAATAAACTAGAACAACTGTAGAGAATAACCAGACAAAGGGAAGAGGAGAAAAGAGGATACACAAAAGAAAGAAACGAAACCACTTAAATTACATAGAAAACCTCAACAGAGAGAAAGAATTCAGAGCATTCCATAAAAATGTTAACATTAACATATAAAAGAATTCAAGGCAACCACAAGACAATGCAAAAGTCAGATTGGCGACCTATTAAACAACAAGGAAAGATGTATTGAATAGATGCAGAAACAAATCAACCGGAATAGATAATCTCCCAGCTGAACTATATAAGGAAGGTGGCTATGATACCATATTGGTATTACAGCAGCTTATAAAAGAAATATGGACACAGAAATCCCTCCCCAATGATTGGAATATTGGACTACTTTGTACCATATACAAAAAGGAGATAGACAACTCACAGAACCTATAGAAATAGGCAGCGGAATAAGACAAGGGGATTTATTGATCCCCATGCTCTTCACAATTTGATCATGGATGAAATCATCAAAAGCGTTAACAAAGGAAGAGGATGCAGAATAGGAAACAAAGAAATAAAAATACTCTGTACATAGTGTACAAAGAGTGGTCCACAGATTTAACATAAGAGCAAAAGAATTTAATATCACAATCTCATCTCAGAAAACTAAAACAGTAGTCAGAAAAGCACCAACCAGATGTAAAATAGAAATTGATAGCATCAGTATTGAACAAGTAATGGAAATAAAATACCTTGAAATTACACTGTCCAGCTATGAAGACGATAGAGAAAGAAGCGATGAAGAAGATATGCCTCAGAAACAAGACCCGACACAGCCACAACGCAAAGGCTACTGGAAACTGCAGAGATGAGAGTATTGAGAAGAATTACAGGAAATACGCTGAGATCGAAAGATAACTAAAGACATTAGAAGAAAATGTAACGTACTGTAATAATTATTATAGATGTCGGTGAAAGGCTTAAAAGATGGCAGGAATATATTCAAGAGCTATTTAAAGACGAACGGACTGAGATAGTTCTAGAGCAGGAAAAGTTTGACAACGGCCCAGACATAACAGAAGATGAGGTATTAGAGGCGATAAAGCGAACAATGAACAACAAGGCAACAGGTCTTGAGGAAATATCTGTAGACATAATACGGTTAATGGAAGAACAGCAAATTGGAATATTGGTCGACTTATTCAATACAATATACAGTACAGGAATCATTCCCAGAGATTGGCTGATGTCAACATTCATAACATTACCAAAAAAACCAAATGCAAAAGAACGCCAAGACCACCAGATAATAAGTTTAATGAGTCATACGCTCAAAATATTTTTAAAAATTATACACCGGATAATACACAACAAACTTGAGCAGGACATGTGACACACAATTTGGATTTGGAAATGCATTGGGAACGAGGGAAGCCCTGTTCGCTGTGAATGTACTTGTGCAAAGGTGCATGAATATTAATCAGCCATGTGTTTCTTGTTGAGAAGAATGGGAAAAGATAAAGAGGTTTTAAATACAATTAAAGTCAGAAAACTGCAATGTCTGGGACATGTCATGAGGGGCGAGCGTTATAACTTGCTGCAATTAATAATACACGGAAGAATACAGGGTAGAAGGAGTCGCGCAAGAAGACGCATCTCCTGGTTAAACAATTTGAGAGCTTGGTTTAACTGCACTTCTTCTGACCTCTTTAGAGCAGCGGTATCGAAAGTGCGAATTGCCATGATGGTTGCCAACCTTCTTAGAGGAGATGGCACATGAAGAAGAAGATGGCTGTAAATTTTATTGTTCTTCAAAGGTTCAACCAAAGAATATAGACGCTTCTAAGCGTCTATATTCTTTGGTTCAACGTTAGAATTGTGAATTTTTATGTGTTTCAACCATAATAAAGAACGAGGAGAAGAAGAACCAACAAAGAAGTGTATAAGCAGTGCAAAGAGCTTAAAATTACGACGTGTCAATGCATAATTACAACTTAATGCACATCAGTCTGGAATTATTCTAAAATGCCAACAAAGTATTTTTATCATTTTAATTAAAAATAATATATAAAAAATGTAGAAACTAAAACCTGATTAGCTTTCTCGAGTGCGTTTTTCCTTAATGAATATTAAATTGTAGTTTTCAAGGTGGTTAGCAGTCGAGCTTTTGAAGTTTCCATGCATAAATTACTAAGAAAACGAGAAAATTATCTGCGAACTTTTATCTCCCAAAGAGTCTCGACTAATTTATGCCTGACCTCACTTATACAGTTTACCTTTTCTAAGAATTCGGTTTATTTGCTTTTGCAATAGATAACAAAAGCTGATACCGAAAATCAATGCACCCCTTTGTGGGATATCTAAAGTAGTCTCTTTAAATTGGAAATTTCCCGGCAGTGATTGTATTCGTAAGGAACGCGGGAAAAAGTTGTTTTTTGCGGTCGGAGAAATAGCTAGGTCTATCTTAAACTTTGAATCGGAGTGTTCGGAATTTACTGCAGGTCTCGGAGAAGTACAAGGGGTCATAAAAGATAAATATACTTAAGGATGAGAATATTGATTTTAAAAATTTATCGGATATTAGTAGAGTATTGCTACGTTTGAACTTCGCCTGGAATGGTTGTTGTATGTATCGAGTAAGATAACAGTCACTTTTGCCGATCCGAAGTCTCGATAAAGGAGGAGGGTCTTAGCGACAGACTTGGTACTAGTGACTTTGTACTAGCTGAAAATAATAATGATATTATTACTAAAAATTATGCCGTAAAGCGTGTGTACTTTTTGGGGCAGGTTTTTAAAAATTATAGTCGGTCTCAATTTTGGAGAAGGAGGAATTCTGAAATGAGTAGGGGCTTCTCAACACTACGCAAAACTCAGATGGGGCGGGGAAGTCCTCCAAACCGACAAGACGCGTTCTAATGGTTGATATGGAACGCCCGATGTAGAATAGGTTAAAGTTAACCAAATAAGTATCCGCCGATTAACTGAGATATGGTATAGGCAACAGCTACGCCATTATAAATTTCTAGGCTAGAAATGAATGATTTTTAAATAGACATTCAATCAGATACTACAGACGAAAATTAGATATTGGTCTAATCGGCTGTAATACTGCGGTAGGTAAGGCAAGAAGAAAGTAACACACTAAACCCTTTCAAGATACTAGAATTACGTCAAGTTATGGAAAAACAAAGATCTCTAGTCCATGGTAGACCTTATAAGGTCAAGAAGAGCTAAAAATTTCACGTTAAATGCTAAAAAAGTCGAAGAAAACAAGAGTGACCAATTGAAAATTGAAACCTGGAATGAAAAATCCCTCTTTATGTCACCAAAATGACATAACGTGCGAGAGAAAAATTTGAGTCAACATTCCGTGTCAATAAAGTTAGACGGCCTGGATCGAGACAGACAACCATAAGATATAAAATGATGGCAATGACGACCCTTACCATTATAACGAAGAGGTGTTTATAGTTAACAAGATAAAAAAGAAAAATGATATAAATATTATTATGGGAGATTTTAACGCCGAATTAAGTAAAGGACTGACTGAATTCCAAACTTAAGTCGGAAACTTTACTTTTGATCAAAGAAATGATAAATGAAAAACACCGGTTCAATTTGGCCAAGAAGAAAACCTAATTATTGCAGACTCTTGGTTTCAATTATCAAAAAAATGAATATATACATGGAAAGCACCTGGAAATGATCAAAACAACTTAATAATATGAACTTTTATCAAATAAAAGGCAAATATTGAGCATTTTTTTATTAAATCTTGCCCAAGTACTTTCGCTCCTAGAGCATCTTCAGGGACATTTCGTCAAAATTAGGCTATCCAACAGTTTGGTAAATGTCATAAACATTAACTAATGCATTTACACAACACGAGACAAAGGACAAACAGTTTACAATTTTTTATAAATTTGAAGAAACTACATAGTGGGTAACAGCAGAAGAGAGAATCATTATCTCTGTGATTGTAGCAGAGTGTCGCCACTGTTCTTGTAGAGCTCACTACAAATTTGATCAGTTCCTGGTGCTTTATTATTTTTAAGCTTTTTAATGGCTTGAGTAACCTCTTCAGTGGTAGGTGGTCTTTCGTTTAGGTTGAATAGACTCCAATCATTTCGATCTGCTACGGTGTTATCTGCTTCTTCGATATAATGGCCGTTAAATTTTGCATCGAAAAATTCAACACATCAGTTCAAGATTGAGGCCGTATCACTTTATATATAGGATATTTCCTTCTTTATCCTTACAGCTTCCTATTCTTGGCTTAAACTTTTCACTCATTTTGTTTACATTTCTGTGGAACTGTTTACATTTCTTAACCATTCTATGTTTTCTAACTGTTTTTCTTTAAAAAGCCTTTTTTTCTTCCTTTTCTTCTCGTCTTTTTCCTCTTTATAAGCAGTTCTGCTTGTTCATTGGCGGATTAATACCTCTATGAAAGGTTGTCACTCCATCTTTTGCGCGGTCGTCCGATACTTCTTCTGCCGTTTGGTGACTTATCTTTTGCTATTTTAACGACACGGTTCTCCTCCATTCTGCTTGTCTGGTTATTTCATTTTTTTTATTTCCATTCATTTATACTCTGCACGTTACATTTTCTTCTAATGTCTTCACTTGTTTTTTGATCTCTCAGCGTATTTCCTGTAACTCTTCTTAGTACTCTCATCTCTGCCGTTTCCAGTAGCCTTTGCGTTGTAGTTTCGCGTCTTATTTTTGAGGCATATTTCATTATTGGTCTTACACTAGCTTTATAAATTCTTGAGTTCACCTCAGTGTTAATGTGTCTGTTTCGCCATATAGTGTTATTAAGGCATTCTGCCAGTCTATTTGCTTTTTGTACTTGATTTTTTTCTTCTACGTAATCTTTTTCCTTCCATTCTTAGGTATTCCTTGAAACCTATTCAATTGCAAAGGCAAAAGCGCCAATTGAAACCTAAATAAAATTTAGGGGTGGTATATGGAGAAGGAGATGATAAATTAGAGAAGAACTAGCAAAGAAGTTATAATAAAAAGAATGGCTTAGCTCAAAAGAACACAGAGACACAAAACCTCAAGCACGAATTCGGGCTAGCCTCACTACACTAGAATTTGGCTTTGAGATAAGGGGAAAAGAGATCTTTTAACCAAAAGAATACAATATAATAATGCACCGGAAAATCTGGAACTATAAAAGGGGTAAGATAAGAGAATATACGGAGATGCCTAGGAAAATACTGAAATGGGCGCCAGCTAATTTCTGAAGGAAATTAACGAAAAAAAATAAATGAAGTTATGAACAACAAGGAATAAAGTACTATTGATTTAATACTCTGTAGTAATGTTTAAAAACCGAAAAGACACTATTGACCTTGTTCTGCTATATTATAACTGTAAGCAGGAACTGAAATAAAAGCAAAACTACTTGTAACAAATATATTTATAATATTAACAACTAACAAAACTGATGGTGGAACAAAAGTATGGTCAACAGACTCGGAAAGATATATATATATATATATATATATATATATATATATATATGTATATATATATATATATATATATATATATATATATATATATATAATTTTTAAAAAAAACCTTATACATAAATTTCTTCCCTTCCCTTTTAAAAACCGCTATACAAAAATCATGAACCCCTTCCCTAACAATGAATCTAATTTAATTAATTAATAACTATTTACCTAACTTTTTATAGATGTTACAAAAACTGTAATAAGTACTAACCTTGGTATATGCATATACAAAGTTGTAAATGACAAGAAAAACCTTAACCCTGAGAAACTTGTTATTAATGTCTGTCACAACACTACAGCTGTCCTGGTTAGGTCCCCTTAAGACTCTGACGGTCCTTGAGGCTCCGAAAAAAACGAATGAAGAAGAACGCTGTGGTTCTGGAGACAATCGGTTCCTGGTTACCAATGGGTTGAAGTAGGTGTTCGGTTAAACTAATTCTAATATTAAACGTTATCCTAATCGGGTGAAATCTACAAAAAATAACATTTAGAGAAACATCAAGGCACCCAAAGATGACTGTCAACACATACTCTTACATCGAATTACCACAACAAACAAACATTTTATTTTATCAGCTGACTGTCATCCTGTCTATTTATTGCGTCTGCGCATTTAAAGAATATCTAGTAAATTAGGCATGAAAGTTTTTATACCAAGTAGGTATACAAAAAAACAGAAAAAACTAATTAGGTGTCCGATAAATTAACGATCTAGGCTCAAGGCCACATGATACATATGAGAAGACTCTGATTTTACACTTTTAATATTTCAAAAAACAATGAAAATATCAATAAAATGATAGGCCTATAAAACTAAAAGATTTAATTGCTCACCTGGGTTTTAAATAATTATTTCAGTATATTTGGAAGCTGGGTTTTAAATATTTATTTCTGAAAATTTGGAAGCCGGTTTTTTTCAATCAAGATTCTTTATCATTTGTTCCAATTTCTCCCTTGATGTTCGGGGAAAATATTAAATCCAATCCCAGATTTTCTACCCGATTTTAAGACGAAAAGTGCCGGTAAAGGCTTGGAGAAATAAACCTCTTAGTGTGAGTTGTTGGCCAAAACTGACCTTAGCTGAGCGCCTCTTGACCTGTAGTTGTTACACTTGCGCATCGTTCTCGTCTATTGCCCATAAACGTTTCATAAACGGGATTCTGAGGGGTTTTAGGATTTTAATAATAAATTATATTAATTAATTATATGTTAGCAGTTGTGACTGCTACATCCTCCCTTGCTCTTCTTGTACACTCCTCTTGTACACTTCTCTTCAAACCATTCATTTTGTCCAACTGGTTTGGTTTGCCCCAATATTTCCGATGCCTTCTCAGTTATTATATTTCTACATTTTGTCCACAATTCCTCCATATTTTCCCCCGATTCCAGGCTCTCTACTTCCCCATCCAGTTGTCTACTATACTCTCTCGCAACGGTTTCAATACATAGATTATCAACATTAATTCTGTCTTGTTTCATATGTTTATCCTTGAAATTCTTCTTCTAATTTTTGCCATTACAAGAAAGTAGTAACTATCTATGTTTGGACCTCGGTAGCTTCTCACATCCATGAGGTCGGAAGAATGCCTTGCATCTATTAGGATGTGATCTATCTCGTTAACGGTTTCGTTATCAGTTGACTTACATGTTCCTTTGTGTATTATTTTATGGAGAAATCTTGTTTCTCCTACTATCATGTTTTCGGTGCTTGCAAAGTTTATTAGTCTCAATCCGTTATCATTGGACTCTTTATGGAAGCTCTCATATCCTATAGTTTGCTGGAAAAATTGCTCTTTGCCAATTTTTGCATTAAGGTCCCCAGAGATTATTTTCACGTCATGAGGTGGATATCGATCATATTCTTTGTTTAAGGTGTGTAGAATTCATCTTTTTCGTCGTCTTCCTTTTCTTCCGTGGGTGCGGAAGACACTAAGTAAGCTTTAATTAAAGAATTTTCCTTTAAGACGTAGATAACATATTCCGTTGTTTATGGGTTTAAAGTTAAGAAATAATTGGTTTGCTTTTTTACTGACTAGAAAACCACTGCCAAACTCTTGTCGGGTGCTATGTCCGCTATAGGATATATTGTAGTCTTTTCTCTTGATAATTCCTGAACCAGTCCATCTCATCTTTTAAATCGCTATTACATCGGCTTTCATTTTAGCAATTTAAGAGCGCCTGAGGCATAAAGGGTTCGTACATTCCATGTGCAGATCCGTAAATCGTTTTTGAGGATAGAGGCTGGTGACGCTAACAGGATACAGCGTCATATTTTGCACATCGTTACCCCATTTAAACCCCAGAATTAATGATAAAGATGTTAGTGTAATTACAGTACATCGAATCATAAAAAGGTTGTTACAACCTCAGATACCCATTTCAGCAAAAAAATGTCCTGTTTCCAGACTCAGTGGACGTATATGGTTAAATTTAAATAATTTATTATTTTATAATTACATATTATTATTAATAAAGTTCTCAGTACCTATTCGAGTGTTAATTACCAACCGTTGTATGTGTCAACTCCTATTTTTTTTCATTTTGTTGTGTCATCTACTGACACTGTTGCAACACTTTTTGTAAATTTTATAAAATAAATTTTATAGAGCAATTTTGCAATACTTTAACTACTAGTACATTATTACTTTACCGTATGTAAAAGTATTATTAGAAAAATTAAACAGGATAGGAAATAAATACATCACAACATTTAAAGCAACCAACACAATGATATCTATTTTCTCCAGAGGAGGGATAAAAGAACTGCATTTTTAAAATACCATGCACAATCATTAATATTTTTTCTTTATCACTGGTGTTTATAAGTAAATTACATAATCATGACTGGCTTAATTTAAGTTACAAATGTGTAAATGATCAATGGAATACTTTCTTAAATCAGTTTCTGTATATATTCAATCAGTGCTTTCCTTTTAAAAAGTTAGATTCTAGGCAACGTAAAAAAGGCCTTAATAAAAGAGATGATCCAGAGATAATAGAATGTAAGACTCGTTTAGACATCTTGTTTACAATGAGCAGAGTTAACCATAAATTCTATGATTCCTATAGACAGGTAAAAAAAGAATATAATAAGAAACTAATAACAAAACGATCAAAGCTATATGAAAACAGGATGTCTGAAGCTGCCAACAAAAATAAATGCATGTGGCAAATTGTTAGTGAAATTAATGGTCAATTAAAAAGTGTAAATTCAATAAAAGTAGAGGGTAGTCCTCAAGAGATTGCTGATAAATACATGATCCACTGAAATACTACTTTAAATAACACTTTATCTCAATTACAATACACTGAATATAAAGACAACATTGCAAGTAACATAAATTCAGTGTTTGTCGCACCTGTGACAGAAACTGAAATTATGGATATAACTAAAAATTTAAAAAACAAAATGAGTTGTGGAATTGATGAAATACCCACTGAAATCCTTAAACTTTGTATAAAGGAGATAGTGAATCCTCTCACTACAATCATAAATAATTCACTAAAATCTGGTGTATTTCCTGAATGCCTGAAAACTGCCATAGTAACACCTGTTTACAAAAAGGGTGATCCTAAATTAATTAATAACTATAGACCAATTAGCCTTCTATGTTCCTTTTCAAAAATCTTAGAAATGACTATGTATAGGCGGATAACAGAATTTTTAACAAAATGTCATATTATTAGTGCAAATCAGCATGGTTATCAACAGGGAAAATCAACTCAGACTGCGATTTTTCAATTTGTCTGGGATATTTTGAAATGTACTGAGATTGGTCATATGGCTTTGGGTCTCTTTTTGGACCTATCAAAGGCATATGACTGTTTGGTGCATGACCTATTATTTGATAAATTGGAGAAATATGGTATACGTGGACCAGCATTGAACTGGTTTAAGTCCTACTTGACAAATAGGAGACATTTAGTAAAAATACATAAAAACACTGAAATAGGCATCTCATCTGAAAGCACTATTAATATTGGAGTACCACAAGGAAGTGTGATTGGTCCTTTACTGTTTGTGATCTATATCAATGATCTTCATGGTCTAGTGGCTAATACTACTTCCAGCATAACAAATTATGCAGATGATACAAACATTTTAGTCAGTGGTAAAGACATGTCTGTTCTAAGCGTTAATGCTAGTTTAGAGTTCCAGAAAGCTAAAGACTGGTTTTCTATGAATAGGTTGGTTTTAAATCAAAATGAAACAGATATTCTTTTGTTTAAGACAAATTATGCACATTCAGATATGCCAAACAGTATTATTGTAAATAATGACACTTTAAATATTAGCAGCAGTACCAAATTTTTAGGATTATATATTGACAGTTTTTTATGTTGGGATAAACATGTTGATCAGTTATGTATGTCTTTGAGTAAAGAGATTTACAGCTTTAGAGTTCTAAAAAAATACATGAATAGTAACTCATTAAAAACAGTGTATCATGCTAATTTTGAAGCAAAATTTAGATATGGTCTAATAAATTTTGGCCACAGTAGGGACATAAATAATGTATTTCTGGTTCAGAAAAAAATAATCAGAGTTATGTTTGACTTAAAAAGTAGGGAATCATGTAGAGGGCATTTTAAGAGTAATAATATTTTAACAGTTTACGCTGTATTTATTCAAGAATGCTTACTGTTTTTATATAAGAATAAAATACTCTTTAGGAACTTTGAGCCCAATAGTATAGTAAATACCAGGTTATATAATTATAAAATTCCAATACACAGGTTAAGTATAACAGAAAAAAACGCTCTTTATTGTTGCATCAAATTGTTTAATAAACTGCCTGAACCTATTCAAAGGGAGGAAAGATTAAGTTTGTATAAACATCAAATATTTAAATTACTGGTAGCTCTTGAGCCATATTCTGTGGAGGACTATTTGTATATGTAACGGTTAGGAATAAGTAAATAATATTTTCGTTTGTGACACTGTTTTTTTTTAAATAATTTTATGTTCACGGAATTTATATTATTTTCTAAAAATAAAGATATTGTTATGTTATGTTATGTTATGTTTATTTTGACGGCTACAAAATTTTCGTATACTTTTTAGAATAGTTCATTGTTTCCTATTACGACAAAGTCGTCGGCGTAATATTATTCGTTTTAATTGCTACTTGAAAATGTCAAAAGCACCTCGTTGTTTAGTATAAACTGGAAATAAGGGACGTTTTATCTAATTACGTATTTATATACTGTACTTCCATACCGTGTTTATACACACAATATCTTGTGTTTTGTCACAGCTTTACAACGCCGCTGTGAAAACAGAACATTTAATTATTAAAACTCGACTGTGTACACGCATCTTTCATCCCTTTTCGACACCGCCAGGGTACACTTTAGATTTTCGCATTTTACTCGACTCAAAGTTGAAAACAACAGTTGCTTACGTAGCAGTCCGCCCTTATTATAAGTCACAATCTTTAAATATTTGTCTTCGCAGGTATTTCTAGCACCCTTTATAGAGATGAACATTGTTTATTAAAGGATTATCTAGCTTCTGGGGGCTTATATTGTAAGTAATTAGGTACAGTTGTGTAGAGCTATTCGGTATAATGTTGTTTTCCCTCACCATGCGTAATAATGTCGTCAAATTAAATGCTTTGATATTGCTTTCAGGCGTAAATACATTGTGCTGACAACGGGAAACTTAATTATGGTGAAATATCCTTTTTAGAACCGATAACAGGATATAAGGTTTTGATATAATCAAAGACAGTCACATTATAACAAATTCTTTTTGGTATAAGATTAAAATGTTTTCCTTATACAAATTTATGTCACACTTTATTAAACAATTCTTTGTCCGCTATTTTCCTGGTGATTTATCAATGATTATATAAATAAACATTGCTCTTCCTGTTGAATATTTTTTTCTTCCCGTATATTCCGGTGTATTGAACTCCTCAAAAACCCGTACAAAGGTTTCAAAACTATATCAAAACTAAATACATAACTAAAGAGAATCTAAAAATTAGTGAACAATGGGAAATGTGTAAAAATCATATTAAAGACGCAGCAAATAACATTCTAGGGCCACAAAGACCACCACCACGTAATGAATGGTTCAATACTAAGTGCGAGGACATTACAAGAAGAAAGAACAATGCATATAAACTGATGCAGCAAAGAAGAAGCCGAGAAAAAGAACAAAAATATAAAGATCTCAGAAGAGAAGAGAAGTACATCCATCGGAGAAAAAAGCGAACTTATAAAAATAGAATATTGGAAGAACTTGAGGCATTAAAAAAGGAAAATCAAACAAGAAAATTCTATAAAAATCTCAATAAAGCAAGAAAAGAATTTAAACCAAGGATCAGACTATGTAAGGATAAGGAGGGGCATATACTTAATACAAAAGAAGAAGTATTGAAAAGGTGGGTGAAACACTATAAAGAACTACTTACTATCAAAGTAGAAGATCTAAATCAACCACCCCCAGGAACAAGCAGCAATACACCATTGGAGCCTCCATCAATTCAAGAAGTACGGAATGCAATAAAACACCTAAAAAATAATAAATCTCCAGGAAGTGATAGTATACCCGCGGAACTTATTAAATGTGGAGGTGCTACTCTGACTAATCATATATATAAAATCATACTGAGAGCCTGGAATGGGGTACAAATCCCGGAAGAGTGGTGTATTGGGATCGTTTGCCCGCTACACAAAAAGGGTGATCAATTGGAATGTAGAAAATATAGGGGAATAAACCTCCTTAATACAGCATACAAAATATTTTCGAGTATTTTATATGGTCGCCTGAGTGCATATTCAGAGGAGCTTCTTGGCGAATATTAAAGTGGTTTTAGGCCTGGTCGATCAACAACAGACCAGACCTTTGTGCTAAGGCAAATACTGGAATAAAACCAATGAATTCAGTATCGACACATACCATCTTTTCGTAGATTTCGCAGTAATTTCTCAATTCTTGAATAGCTGTGTAGTTGCTGGCCTAGGTATCACTTTTTTTTTATTGTTTTTCCACTTTTTTAATATAGCCATTCATCATTTTTAATCGTATAAACTGACTTCAAATATATTGTTGCGAGAGTTTTTTATTCGTTCCCTCGAAATCTTTGAATTGTAAATCAGCGTATTTTTGCTAGACTTTTACAAACATATATTTTCAATCGAATTAAGAATGTAGCAAAAAAAGAAACAGAGAAGCAATAAGAAATCCCCTAAGCTCACATACGCCAATTTATTCATGCAAAGTCCTAAGAAACGTCTATACAAAATTGCTCCCCAAAAAAACCTTTTATACGAGACGTTGACAAAATATTTTAAAATAGCTAGAGCAACGTTTAATGGTCTTTAAAGTTTGGAAATTTAAAATTTATTTAAAAAAATATGGGGTGCATACCGTAATACATGAAATAATGTTTCATTCTCTGTACCGATAAAATAAGAAAATTACAAAAAATAAATATTTCAAAAAGTTTTATTTAAAAATCTATCTATGTAAAATCCTATAAGAAAATTCAAACTACCCATTTTAAGAGCGTTTTATGGTGGGGGTAGAATAGTTCGTCTCATTGGGATGTATGATACATCACTGAAAAGGAGAGGGGTAAACTCGGTTCGCTAATCCCAGTCCGAACTGTCTAGTGAATTTAGTAATTATTTTTTTGCGAAGTTAGTTACTTTTTGACAGACTAAAAGTGGCTGGAAATTACTATACAACCAAGCACCCGTACTCATAGCCAATATTAATAGTAAACAAATTAAATAGTAAATAAAATAGAACTTTGCGAATTACCGACAATCAATATTTATTTATCTGCACCATATAATAAATAGTTATGTTGAATTATAACAACTAAATATATATTTTTTAAATATATACTACTCAAAATTTGATGGGTTTAGTATACACTTCGGCTATTTAGAATAATTCTTCTTTTTTTAAAGAAAGAAGTCTGTAGTAGCAGGATACTTGAGCTATTAATACTGAGAAGTAGGAATTGTTGTGTTGTAGGTTTCCGACAATGAATCTGTCAAAATATGCCCGAGCTAAGCGAATGGAGTTTAGCGAATATTTTCGCTACCCCTCTCCGAGTTGGTATCGAGTTGGTATCGAATAGTGACTTGATACCATCATTAGCAATATTATTAAATATTCTACAACCAGTATTATAACCCTAGTTTTATTTCAGAATCAAATAATATACCAAGCAATGATGTTTTAAATAAAGAGCATTTTATTAGAGATGCCTTGAGTTTTGATGAAGAAGATGAGTCTGATATAGACAAAAGTTATGATGAACTACTCGTGGTGGAAATGAAATCGGATCTGCATTACTTAAATGGGCAGATACTGTCATTCCTGGCAGTGAGATAGAAGAAATCATACTATGGTTGGTACGGCTAGAATAAAAATGTTAGCATTATTATGTGGTTCTTTTGTATACTCAATAAGTATTCTCAAATAAAAATCATTATTCAGAAGTTTATTCAATCCTTGTATGATCCTTGATAGAATATCAGTTCGATTTTCAACAATATCTTCAGGATTTGTTGCTTCAATAAATGAAAATCAGTTACCAAAATGTTTATAATAAAAATAATCCATTAAAATAGAGTTGCCATATAACTATACTATAGAAGGAGTTACGATGAAGAACAATGGATAGAACTGACTGGCCTAATAGGGTTCGAGGACTTGGGAAGGTCGAGGCTCTTTTATAGGGCTGTAGCACCAATGATGATGATGATATAACTATACTAGCAAAGTACACACAAGTACTCACAATTCAATTTTATACATGTTTCATATGGGTATAAAACAACTTTTCTAAAAAAAAAAAAACAAAATCCAGCTATAATGATTCGAAATATCCAATAAAAACGAACTACAAATTTCTATATATAATTATCAAAGTAAATCTCTGGTAAATATATGTAACGAAATTAATAAAAACAAAATTATATACAACAGAATGGAAATTCATATTAACAAAACTCACATTATTGTTACGAACACGCATTCGGCGTGGCCCGTGTAACGGTTGCATCTCGAAAACGACTAGAACTTTCCGGCGATATCGAGTGCGAAAGAGAACAACCCGTCACGTAGGCAAATTAGAGGTGGGACTACTTAGATTATTCTAGAATAATACTTTTGGTATATAAATGTAACGATGTTATGAGTTAGTTTTAGTTGTTAAGATATTACCGAACTGTAAACTTATAAATAAATGTATTCGAACCGCTCGTTTTATTGAAACACGCTACAGTTGGTGTCACAGTGTGAGGACAATTGATTTATTAAAAAAATAAATTCAGCAGTGACTTTAAAAAAGAAAAGACTTTTGAACTTTTGAAAAGTATTGTTCGTCGGGAACATCCGCGTAGTTCGGTAGTGATCTTTGTACGAAAGAACATTTAAAAAAGTACGTGTGTGCCTGACCAAAGATGCTGCTAGTACAACTTTCAGTAAAACAGTTGCGTGAGCAACTAGAAGAACGAGATGAAGACTGTAGCGGGTCAAAGAAGATCCTCCAAGAACGACTGAAGAATGTTCTTAACAAGAATAGAGATGACCCAGAGACATTCCACTTTCAATCAGCAGAAGAAACAGTTTTAACAAAAATGTAAGAGAAATTTGAAGATGTCTCGCAAATGATTGAAAATTCTTCTAAAAAAATGATAATAAATTCGAAAATGTGTCTAGAAGATTCGACGAAAAATTTGAAAACTTCTCGCAAATGATTGAAGAAACTTCCAAAAAAAAGATGAAAGATTCGATGAAACTTCTCAAATTATTAAAGAAACAGCTAGACAAAACGACGAGAAATTCGAAAATATGTCTAGAAGATTCGACGAAGTATGTATTCAGAACAGTGAGAAGTTTGAAGAAGTTTCTAAAACATTCGATAAAGTAGAAGAGAAAATCAAATAGTTAGAGAGCATGATAACCAATACAAAAGTGCCACCACCAGTTAGTACAGTAGCCTTAGATCCGGTAGTGAAAAAAGATATTACAGAACTGTAAACTTATAAATAAATAAATATATTCCAACCGCTCGTTTTATTTAAAAACGCTACATTATATTAGAAAATACAACCAAACAATACAAATATTTTAATAAATATACAAATCATAAAACATGTGTTTTTATTTTCGTTTTCTACCTAGTTTATATATTTTAAAGACAGGTTCGTTATCGACTAATCACAAAAAGCAGTAATTTTAGACGTCCAACCTTCAAAATATTTTTTGAACCCAATACTTGAAGTAATTAGTCAAGTAAATAACCAATTACCTGCTGTAGGTTGACTCATTTAAATGAAATAGGTGGACCATTTAATGAATCATCATCACTCAGAACTTTCTACTAAAGAATCACACCCACATGGAGGCGGACACTGTTCATGCGCTGATAGAGCGAAAGAGAAAAAAACCTAGATTAAAAAAATTAGAAATAAAAGAGAAATTAAAATTTCTATTTTAACGCCCTGGCAGCAGTTATTCAGACAAACCCCAATGAAATATACTGTACATAATATGGAACTAGAAGGTTTCAAAAATTTTAGGTCTTTATATGATGTCAAAACATCTCAAAATCCGCCTTGAAATAATAGAAAAAGAGATAAGTTCTTCTGTCAAGTAAACAAGTTCTTCTGTCAAACTGCGTTTAACTGCAAGTAAAACAAAACAGCATGGGAACTCTGTTTTTGAAAAGTAATTTTCATGATGAAAACTAGGAGATTGACCATGTTAGGTTTCGAAGGCGACACCTTACATTGCCAGAAGATTTGCACCTGGTATTACAAGTTCAATACCTATATCACAACAAAAGTATAATGATCTATTGCCATTACTGCCATCTGTTTCTAAATTTTGCCATGATTGTTTTAAAATCTAGTAATAGTGACTATCCAGAAGGAGATTTACTTGAGGATGACTGAGTGGTTTGTACATAAAATACCATTTTGATTAAACACAAAGATTTATTATTTGTATTTGTACAGGCAGTGGCGCACCCAGAATTTTCCCATGGGGGGGGGGGGTAAAATTGGGCACCGACATTTTTTTTATGCTACCACCATTTTAAATCCTTAAAATTTGTGAGTAACCGTGTCGGAATAGTGCCCTGGGGGGTTTTACCCCCCAAACCCCCCCACTGGGTGCGCCACTGTGTAAAGTATGGTTAAATAAATTTTGTAAGTTATATAGTATTGTAGTTGTTATTGAATACCCCAAACTAAGTCTTACACTACAATAACTTTATTAGAGGGATACAACACCATGGCCTTAAAACGGTTAAAAAACACAGAAAAAACATTGTTTTTTTAATTATAACAAATGCATTATGTAAATAAAAATAGATAGACTGTTCTATTAAAATATTGTTTCAATATCTCAATAAAAAGCTGCAGCAATAACACTTTTTGGCAAAATGTAGTTATGAAAATATACATAATGTTGTATCCTTTCGACATACAGATATTATTCTGCCATTTTCTTCAATAATTTTAATTTAAAAATTATATAAACAATAATTCTTTTCTATCAATTTGTGTAAAAAAATACTAAATTCTTTTTAAAATCAAAAATATTTGTACGTTCCGAATTTTTTTTAAAACGTGTACGGTTTTTAACTCTTTTACTTTCAAAGATATTTAATTGTGCAAAGCATATTTTACAAACAATTATATTTAGCGCCACAAGACGTGTAAAGATGAACTTTTCGAGCCCTCGGTTTTAAAAGCATGTGGTTTAGAGGCTCAAAAAGGTCACCTTTCACACTTAAACGTAAACTCGAAACGGTATTATCCCCATTACTTCTCAGCCTCAAAATATAAAACAATACAATTTTCAGTAAAAAAATAATTCATTGTTGTATTTTTACTTTTTTTTCCATTTCTTATTTAGTTTTTAAGTCATTTATTTAAAAGTTGAATTTTTTCTTCAATTCGAAAAATTGTTTTCAAAGTAAATAAAATTTTTTGAAGCGCAGCTTCTATACTGGCGTTGTATTACTTTTTTCTCTACAGTAAAATATTGAGGCGAACGTCACGGAACTAGCGCTACGAGAAGACGTCACGAAATAGCGGTTCTTCACATCAAGTCACTACTCTCAATCAATTCGTTTCTAGTCATCATTTATTTGTTCTAAGCAAGTTTAAATTAAAAACATAAGACATACATAATATACAGACATTAAATAAGAAATAGAAAATTAAAAGAATATCTTTCAATACAAGATTCGATTCGTAACGATTGTCAAAATTTAAAAGTCATAAATGTGATTCAATTAATAACAATATGGAATCATCTGTTTAAATTTTTATGACACTTCTCGTTTTAAAATAATTTTATATAAATACAATTATTATTTTTAAACATTTTATTTAGTTTACATAATAATTAAATTAACTATCAAATGATATGTATCTATATTTTGTTGTTAATTAAATATTTCTTCTGAATTTGACAGGTCTGTCAGAAGTAAATCACGTATGCTTTTTTATTACGTTAGCAGGTGGCGTTAGGAGCAAACATAATAATTTATTGAATATTAAATTTGTGAAATCTAGATAATAAAATTACTTTATAATTTTAAAAAATAATATTACATACTGTACTGACCGCCCACTTTACAATCATCTTTTTTTAATAATGTAGGCATTTTGAATTGGTCAAAATTTCCGAATATGTTCTTTAAATAAAATTTTTTCGAATGTAAGCATTTTTATTCGTTGAATTTTTAGAATATGTTGTTCTTCATAGAGCTCTGTGTTCCTATCGTCGATGACTGCTATACTTAAAACACTGTTATATTAATCTCGTTCTTCGGCTACTTGTAGCAATTAAACTGCTGTAAAACTTGTCTACGGTCGCAAATTCCTCAACCAAGAGCATTTCTTCCACCTCTTCTTTTTCTCTTTCATTTTAAAAGCATTATTAAATACTTTCAATTAGATCATTAACGTTTTTTTGACAAATCTTTTCTTTTTTTGGTTATCCACTGATGGAATATTGACTACAAGTAATTTCGAATAAACCGCCACTTTCGGCAAGATTTGTATTGCATCGACAGAAATACATTGAGTTTGTTACTTTAACTTAACCTTTCAGTAGACGCAGCTTGTCTAGGAGACCGGTCGGAGACAATGTCGGTCAATTCTAAAGCCAATCGGAAGCTTTTGAGTTTCTCAGACTCTGTACCTTCTTTTGATAGGTACATTTATTGACTGAGTATCATTGCAGTGTTGATGATCGAACTGTAAGTTTGTAATTTGTAAAACCGGTGCAGTGGACCGTGTGCGTCTATAGTAGAAACCCTCAATTCAGAAGAGTGATATCATAGTTTAAACGCGGAATATCCTCAAATTTAAATGTACACAGCGGCCCTCGAAAACTGCCTGTTTTCTCGATTACAATTTGCGTTTCCTCATAAGAAATTACAGAATATATAAAGTAGTATATTTATTTGTGCTTCTCTATAGTAGACTTGACCAGAAGTTGTCGAACAGTGTAGCCAAATCTTGTTCACAAGTAGTAATTATGGTCATACAAAACCTGTATTCTTCCACGCAGCGATTATTACCGTCATAAAAATACCAAAAAACATGATTTTTTCAATAGTAAAAATTAAACACAAAATTGTAATAAAATAAATTTTATTTATATGTTCCGTTTCGTTACGTATTTAAATTTATAAAATAAAAATCGATGTTTTTAAAACATTATTTTTCAATCGTTTGGCAATGTTGGAATTAGCGAGCGAACTCGGTTTTACAATTCGGATCCAGACATGCAGTAAAACTAGTTTTTATTATTTTTTGCCCAAGAAATGAACGAAGAAAACATTGGTGTTTCTATGGGTAAATAGTGCATGTGTTTTTGTGAGTATATTTTATGTGATAAGTTTATAAACTTATTGTTGTCAATACTGTTTTATCAATACTGTATTGTAGTATTGATAAAACGTGTTATAGATAATAAGAGTGTTATAGTTTGTCGTTTTATAGTAAATATTTAGTTATATTCTTTGAAATTTATGTATATATAGTATATATCCAGATTATTGAAATACAATGGACGAAAAACCGAGTTGTTCCAAGAGAAGACAGCAAAATTCTGATGTTGATTCCAAGAATGAAAAGCCGCAAAAAAAACGGAAAATGTTAACGTCCGAAGAGAAGGTAATGATACGAAACGTTTATGAAGGAATTGTCGGCAGAAAAATTGCATTAAACGTTAGCCAAGCGGTCGACATTTGTAGCAGTTTAACAAAAGTATCCATTAGCTGTATTTATCGTGTACTTAAAAATACATCGGAAAATAAAAAGCAAGAAAAAGGTAAAACTAGAGGTAGGAAAAGCATTGTTTTGGATGACGAGACAAGGAATATTATACGTCGAAAAATTCATTCATTTTATTTTCGGAGTGAAATTCCAACACTGAAAAAAATTTCTCAAGAGCTCGAAAATGATGACTCTTTACCCAAGATATCTCGTAGAGTCTTAATCAGGACCATGCACGAAATGAACTTTTGATACCTACGTAAAACGCAACAGAAAAAGTATGCTATTAGAAAAAAATGAAATTATTCTGTGGAGAAGAAAATATTTAGAAGAAATACGAAAAATTCGCAGCACTGGATGCAAAATATATTATTTGGATGAAACCTGGATTAACGAAGGTCATACAGTTGGAAAAGTTTGGCAAGATTTAAATGTAAAAAGTAAACGCGAAGCATTTATAGAAGGCTGGTCTACAGGATTAAAGGCTCCATCAGGAAAGGGACGGCGTTTAATCATCACCCATATAGGAAGTGATACAGGGTTCCTTGATGATGGTTTGCTTCAATTTGAGTCGAAAAAACAGGTGATTATCATGAAGAAATGACTTCTGAAGTATTTGAGCGCTGGTTTAAGAGAATCTTACCAAAATTGGAATCTGGGTCTGTGGTTGTTATGGACAATGCGCCATATCATAGCCGCAGACTAGAACAATTACCGACGACGGCATGGCGGAAAGGGAGAATTCAAGAATCGCTTACAGAAAAGGGGATTGCATACGAAGAATCAATGCTCAAAATTCAACTACTTGACATTGCACGGTTAAGGAAAATTGAATATCTTAAATATGCTGTAGATGAAACTGCAAAAGATTATGGTGTCAAAGTTCTGCGTCTACCACCTTATCATTGCGAACTTAATCCCATTGAACTTATCTGGGAGCAAGTGAAAGGAGAAGTAGCACGCAATAACAAAACGTTCAAATTAAACAAAATTAAGAAACTTTTGATTCAAGCAATCCTCCATGTAACTCCAGAGAAATGGGCTAAATGCATAGGCCACATAATTAAAGAAGAACATCGTATGTGGGAAGTTGACACTCATATCAAAGTTTTACTAGAGCCAATTATAATTACACCAGGTGGTGAAGATAATGACAGCGATAGCAGCACTGCATCTTTAGGTTTAGACAGCGAATAATATTTTCTAATAGTTTAATAAGAACATCAGCATAAAAAAAAACCAAAAACAAAAAAAAAACGAGAAGAACATAGTAAGTGTGTATAGTGTTTGTGTTTAAACACAGCAAACATTATTTTTATTTTGTTTTTATAGAATTTTATTTTGTTTTATAGGATTTTATTTTGTTTTGTTTTATACTGTTTAAGTGTTTTGTTCATTTTATTTAATAAGACAATAAGGCTCTTGGCGATTACCCATTTAAAAAAAGTATCGCGCCACAAGACATACCTCTGGGGTGGTGTGGAAACTGTCTTAAAATTTGTTTTAAAAAAATTTCATTGTGTAACTCTTTAAGGACGGGTCACGTCAAAAGACGTTTTAGCGTAACTTCCGCGACAGCCGGTTGGTATCAGTAAACTTTCTGCAAAATTAATTCTTTTTTATAGCTTTTTGTTTGTGACATTCTGTATTTTTAGGGGAATGTAGGGAATGAGCCACAAAATATTTATTCATATGTTTATTTATTGACGTTTCGATCTCTATATCCAGAGACCGTTTTCAATTATACAAATGATAGTACTATTTATTTTCTATGGCGTTTCGCTTGTCGTTCTGTATTTTTAGAAATAATGTTGGGAATAAGCCACAATATATTTATTCAAATGTTTAATTTACGGACGTTTCGATCTCTATAAAGATACCGTTTTCAAACATACAAATGACAGATATATTTATTTTTCTATAGCTGCTTGTTTGTGGCATTCTGTATTTTTAGGGAGAAGGTTGGACATAAGCCACAATATATCTATTTACATGTTTAATACATTGACGTTTCGATCTCTATTCCGTTTTTAAAGATAGAAAAAAAAAGAAAATAAACAATATAGGATTATAAAAATATATAATAATAAACAAATAAAAAAAATATTACTATCATTTATATCTTTGAAAGCGGTCTTTGGATATAGAGATCGAAACGTCAGTAAAAACTTGCAAATAAATATATTGTGGCCTATTTCGAACATTAATATTTGAAAAATAAAATATAATTAACATTAAAATAAAAGTAAGTGTACGTCACTGGATTTCCAAACGGCTTTCCGCATTTCTGGGTCTTTGAACGATGACTCACTCTCTCAAATAGTGAAATTATACTTTAGAGAAGTAATATAATTTTGTGACATGCAAGTAATTATTTTATAATAAAACTTTATTTTTCAGATATTATGGATTTTGAAAAAGAGCGAAAATGATTGTTAGCACTTTTTGAAGAAGTTTCGACGGGTGATGAGTATGATGATGATAAAGGGGAATCGGGAGAAGTAGATCATATAGAAGATAACTTGGAGGGAAGCGATCCTCCTCCTAAGGGCCTTCTCTGTTGAGGTTGGCGATCAATATGGCAAATTTCTCTCTGTTCTGGGCTTGATGAATTAATTTATTTCCTCTTGTGTGGGTCCAATTTCTGATGTTTCGTAGCCAAGATTTTTTCTTTCGTTCTATGCCCCTTTTACCTTCAATCTTGCCTTCTAATATTACCTGGAGCTGCTCAAATTCCCTATGGCGCATTATGTGTCCTAGATATGACGGCTTTCTAATTTTGATAGTATTGACCAGATGAGGGCGTGTGTTCATTATTCTCAGTACTTCTTCATTCGTAGTTCTGCTGGTCCAGCTTATTCTTAGCATTCGGCGGTACATCCACATTTTAAATGAATTTAATTTGTTGACGTCACACTGTTTTAATGTCCAGGTCTCACAGCCATATAGTAATAGACCACACATAACACTTTAGTGTTCTCAATCTTATTCAGACTGATAGCTTGGGGTTACAGAGCATTTTACGAATATTCATGAAACCAGATCTTGCTATTTCAATGCGTCTTCTAATTTCTTTGGAGTGGTCTAGTTGACTATTTAGTTCTCTGCCCAGATATATGAAGCTTTGGGAACTCTGAAGGGTGATACCATTTATTTGTATGTTAGGTGTAACTTGTTCATGAGGGTTTTTGTGGAATACCAGAATTTTAGTTTTGGAAAAGTTAATATCCAAGCCCAGCCTGTGACTTTCTTCTGATAATATGTTCATCAATATTTTTAGTTGGTCTTCTGTTTCTGCTAATACTACGGTGTCATCGGCATATCTTATATTCTTAATGATAATTCCATTGACTCTGGCACCTTCAGGACGATCTTCAAGAGAAGCTCTAATTATATGTTCGGCATATACACTAAATAATAGAGAGGATAAAATGCAACCTTGAGGCACTCCTCGTTCTATGTTGATGTACTTGGTGTTTCCGTTTTTCTGTTTAAACGCATCCTGTGTGGTTCCAGTATGTATTACTTATGATAGCTATGTCGTGTCCGCCCAACCCTACTTCTTTTAGCACCTCAATCAATTTTCATTGTTTTATGCGGTCGAAGTGGTTTCTATAATCGACAAAGCACACATACAGCCGTTTCTGAACCTCAAGATACCTTTCTGCCATCAGTGTCAATTTCATAATTGCGTCTCTAGTGCCTGTACCCTTGGGTACGTTTTTACATTTAGAGTACCATTACGGAACCTTTTCTTAATTGTAATGTAGTCGATTTGGTTCCTCACAATATCTCCTTCGCAATCTTGAGGAGACCTTCACGTATATAGACGTCTTTTAGGTAATTTAAACCATGTGTTAAGAACCACCAGCTCGTTCTCTTGGCAAAATTCAACAAAGGGTGTGCCTCGTTCGTTCCTGGTTCCTAAACCATATGGGCCGATGATCGATTCGACTTTTTCTGCTCCGACGTTGGCATTCCAATCTCCCATAAATATGTTGATATCGTCTGATTTTATGTGTTTTTTGATCTTTTCAATATCGGAATAGAAAATCTCAAGATCTTCGTCTGGGCTGTCTGCTGTCGGTGCGTATATTTGGGAAACGATACTGAACAGAAAAATGAGGAATTAGATGATGAGACAAATTGTGCCATTGGTCCATATTTTTTGGGCAAAAATAATAAAACAAAATGAGCTAAGCATATTGCCCCTAAGAACGTCAGAACTCGAAGTGAAAGTATTGTTCTGCAGCTTTCGGGTACAAAACAATGCGTCAGACAAAAAATCTGGAACAATCTATTTGATACTAATATGTTGCAAATTAATGTTGATGGGACCAATATAAAAATAGAAGCAGAAAAGCAGAGGTTCAGACGCGATTAAGATATACTCAACAAACATTGATGAAATTTGTGGCCTTTTAGATCTCTTATCTCTTGCAGGTGTAAGAAAGGCAAGTCACCTTAATGCAATAGACTTGTGAAAAACGGACGGCACTGGTATAGAGGTTTTCTGACTGACAATGAACATCACGAGATTCAGAAATTTACTAAGGTACATACAAACTGATGATACCAATACAAGGCATGATGGAGTTAGTTTGGATAAATTAGCGCCAATAAGAGATCTTATTACCAAGTGGAACGAAGACCAAAAAAAGACACAAAGAAGACAAGTTGGAGGATTTTAGAAGACGGTGTTCGTTCCGCCAGTACATACCAAGCAAACCCAATAAATACGGTATAAAAATATTTGTACTATCTGATGCAAAGTTATTTTATACGAGTAGCATGGAAGCATACGTTGGCAAGTGGGTGGTCCATACTATCTAGACACTAGTACCAAGGTAGTGGTGGAACGGACCTGTCAACATCTCTACGGATCTAAGAGAAATGTTACCACCGACAATTAGTACACCAGCGTTGATCTTGGTATAAGTTTTAAGAAAAATGGTTCAACTCTCTTGGCAACAATAAAAGTAATTAGAAGAAAAATTCCTGCATATTTCTCTAACAATTAAGGACGACCTATTGGCTCTAGTACATTTGGGTTTGATTCAAGAGGAATACTTCTTCTTCTTGATGTGCCTATCCGTTACGAATGTGATCATCATGGCACTCTTTATCTTATCTGCAGCAGCGCGGAAAAGCTGCACATATGTTGTATTGAACCAGATTCTGAGGTTCTTTAACCAAGATGTTATTCTTCTTCCTGGACCCCGTTTTCCAAATGTTTTTTCTTGCAGGATGGCTTGAAGGAGAGCATATCTGGATTCATTTTGCATAATATGTTCTTATTCATTCTTCTGAGGACCTCCTCATTTGTGATTCGGTCAGGCCATGGGATCTTCAGCATTCTCCGATATACATAAGAGGAATACTAGTGTTATATAAACAAAATAAAAACAAAAACGTTTTCTTACATTCCTCTATGCACTATGGGTCATGGGGACGATCTTGTAACTGGAAAACAAGGAAATCATAATAGCATATAATAGCACAAAAAGCGGTGTTGATACCGTAGGTAAATTATGCGAACCATTTGATGTGGCACGTTGTAGTAGAAGATCGCCTATGGTTGTTTTGTACATCCTTTTAAATGTTACAGCAATAAATTAATAAATTGCTTTGTTATTTACAATAAAATGGTGGATGGAAAAGAATCGAAAAACAAAATATTTTTGTTCGATTTGTAAAAAGTATCTTTGTTTGGAACATGTAAGTCCAATTTGCAATGACTGTAACAATATTCCGGTTTAATTTTATTATGTTTTTGCCATCTCTTATATTTTTCATGATAAGTCTTAGTGAAATAATGTTTGATTTTTGTTTAAGATAGTTCTTGAAGACTGATGTGTTATGTTTTAATTTTAAATTAATTGTAATTTAAAAAAGAGAAATCAAACGATTTCTACTTAGCGAAACCGAATTCAAATCTTAACCACTGTGTTTCCTAAAATTTGCGAAACAAACAGCTGGATGAATAACTCGGCAAGGGAATCTAAAATTGCATTCCACAAGCCGTTCATCCTAGTCAAAATTCGTAGTGAATTCAGTTTCTCGTACTTCCAACGAAGTAAATAACAAAACAGAATGACGGTATTAGATTTTTGTTTTGATACAGTGCAGCAACAACCGTTGATACGTATTTCGACCTCCTTAAGTCTCTTCAGAACGGTATAGTCACTGCTCTGAACCAAAACAAAAATCTTTCCCGTCCTAGACAATAGTTATTAAAATAACTATATACGGACGTAACTACGCCATCTAAAAACAAAAAGAGAAATCAAACGATTTCTACTTAGCGAAACCGAATTTAAATCTTAACCACTGTGTTTCCTAAAATTTGCGAAACAAACAGCTGAATGAATTACTCGGCAAGGGAATCTAAAATTGCATTCCACAAGCCGTTCATCCTAGTCAAAATTCGTAGTGAATTCGTAGTGAATTCGTAGTGACTATACCGTTCTGAAGAGACTTAAGGAGGTCGAAATACGTATCAACGGTTGTTGCTGCACTGTATCAAAACAAAAATCTAATACCGTCATTCTGTCTAATTGTAATTTGTTTACTAAAAATGAGAATAAAATAAACTATTACAAAAATTGTGGACTATTTTTTGTCCTACGTAAATAATCATTTTAAATAAACAAAATATGACAATATTAATAAATAATGTAAAAAAAAACTGCAAACAATAGATTATTTTATTGAAATTTAAACAAAATGCATCCAGAGTATTTTTATGACCGGAGTAATAGACCGTCTGCGAGTACTGATACACAAAATTAAACTGCTTCTACTGAAAGGTTAAGTGGTTTATATTTTATTCTTATCTTTTTTTTTGCTAAGAGGTAATATTTTCGGGCTATTTAAAAAATAAAACTATCCAAAAACATGCATTTTTAGGCAAAAATTCAACACTTCCACCCATGAATAGCTTGGGGTTACAGAGCATCCTCTGTAAGAAATTCCATAATATATTTGGGATCAAATATTAACAGTCAGTGTAATCCAAAAAAAGAAATCCTACCAAGAATCGAACAAGCAAGGAAAACATTCATGAGCATAAAAACATTTTTTACAAGATCAGACCTTAGTCTACAGCTTAGAATCCGAATGATCAGATGTTACGCTTTCTCTGTCTTACTGTATGGCTGTGAAAGTTGGACAATGGACTCTGAAATAGAAAAAAGAATAGATGCCTTTGAGATGTACATATACAGACGAATGTTGAGAATTTCATAGGTACAAAGAGTTACTAATGTTGAGGTACTTCGTCGCATGTGTAAACAAAAAGAATTACTAGGAATAATCAAAGAGAGGAAAATGCAATACTTGGGTCATGTGTTGAGGGGCGAAAGATATGAATTACTTCAAGTTATACTGGAAGAAAAAGTACAGGGAAAAAGATCAGTAGAAGGACTCCAGCACTCGTGGCTGAAAAACCTAAGGAGATGGTTCGACCGCTCATCTGCAGAAATCTTTCGCGCAGCAGTTTCCAAAACTACAATTGCCATTTGGATCACCAACTTTCGAAAGGAGACGGCTCTATGAGAAGAAGAAAACCCATGAATAATTCTCACTTGACTTATTAACCGTTATGTCAATACCCAAGTACCTGATACGGGAGTCTATACCCGTGCTACCCAGGTACCCGGCATTGTTTCGGTAAACTTCGCTTGTACATTCCGAAAATAACAGACAATTGGGATTTTCCTTTGTTTGCTATCAGTGTTTATTTAACTGTGCTTACAAGTTGTTAATATTTTTGTGACTATATGCGTGATTTATGTTGTAATTACTTGTAATAATGGCAAGAAGAGAAGTGAGTGCTAGCGAATTTAGAAGGTAAGTTATTACTGTTTATTTTTACAATGTTTTATACATAGATCATTCAATTTTAGAATGACGTATGAAAAGCAACAGAAGTACTTGCAACAATTTATAGACGATATAGATGAGGAAGTAGACAAAAATATCGAAAACCAGGAATCAGATGAGGACTATGTTTCGCAAAGCAAACCGGATGGAGATGAAGCTTCTGACGTAGAGGACGTTTTTACTGATATAAATAATAAGATTGAAATCGATACCGAAGGCGACGATATTAGTGATGAAGATTTTGACGATTTTCAAGAAAGTTCTTCCCAAAGTGATGTTCTGGTTGCAAAAGATAAAACGATTTGGCAACGAAAACCGTTTACTGCAAGTCGAACACTGAAACGTAACCTTTTGCGTGAAAAAACGGGCCTAGTACGTTCTACTAAAACTCTTTCGATTAGTGATACATTCAAATGTGTTTTCAGTGACGTAATGTGTGACATAATTATACACGAAACCAATCGAAAAGCTAATAGCGTTTGTGAAAAGTATAATGTTGAAAACCCCGACAAACCTCGAAATGTTTGGAAGTCACTCACAACAGAAGAATTTGATGCATACTTAGGTATTCTTATTACAGCAGGAGTACGGCATTCAAATTCAGAGCACTCGAAAGATTTATGGAAAACAGACTCTCATCCTTTGTACCGAGCAAGTATGGGCATAAATCGCTTTTGGAGCATCAGCAGATTCTTACGGTTTGACAATGACAAAACACGTGCAGAACGTTTGCAAAATGATAAAGCTGCAGCTATTACAGATATATTCCATCTTCTCAATGATAATTTACGTCGTAACTATGTACCGTTGGATTCTCTTACTGTGGATGAACGCGTAGTAAAAGATTTGTGTTACCGATACAAAAATTCTGGACGAAACATAACAATGGATAATTTTTTCACAACTCTTCCACTAGCCCGTCTCCTGTTGTCTTGGAATTTATCATTAGTTGGTACTTTGAAAAGAAACAAACCATATATTCCACAAGAAATGCTGCCAGAGCGTGAGCCTGAATCGTCATTACACGGATTCAGTGCAGATCGTGTTACTATTTGTTCATATGTCCCAAAAAAGAAAAAAAGCGTTATCTTGCTGTCAACAATGCATGACAACGATAATGTAAGTGGCCCAAAAAATAAACCTGAAATAATTCAGTTCTATAATACAACTAAAGGACGCGTAGACAACATGGACAAAATGGTTTCTCATTATTCCACTAAACGCAGAACTTTGCGTTGGCCAGTAGCCTTCTTTTACAATATCCTAGACGTAGCTTGCCTAGCAACCTATATAATTTATACAGAGAATAATCCACAGAGTTCTACTGAAACCAGTAAGCGTAGAATTTTTCTACAAGACTTAGGGAAACAACTAGTGATGCCTGTAATTTCTGCTAGATCTAAAGTACCAAATGTATACCGAAATTTTTCATCAAGGTCAGGAATTGAGTGTGTGTTAGGAAAACCTCTACCTACAGATTCAAGTAATACTGCAGAGTTATTACCACTTCGAGATTCCACTGGATGCCTCAAAATTGTTGGAAACTGCTACATTTGTATGTCTTTAGCGAAAAAACGGCTAAGAAAGACACGAAAATCATGTAATGTTTGTAATCGTCCACTATGTAACGAACACTCAGTAAATATATGTAAGTGTGGACAATGTGTTTAAAATGTAACTTTTATTTACGTTTCCATATCACTTTTATTATAAAAAAAAAACTAAACAGAGCTTCATAATTTACTAAACATTAGTGTTACCCGGGTGCCACGGATGTGGACGTAATGGTGTAAAAACTTTGACAGGTATTTTAATATATTATATGCATTTTTTTCTTTGGTTTTTATTATAAATCTCTTCGTTCTAAATAATTTTAGGAATAACTAGAAGCTCGAATAAAAATATTTATACTATCGTCAATGATTCAGATAAAACAATTACCAATAATACCCAGGTACCTGGGTATAGACACAAAGGTTAAGAAAATTTCCTAAAACATTTTTTCCTTGAAGTTAGTTATTAATTCTAGGTGATTTTAAGTTTAACTATATCCTAAGTAGGGATAGCATACACTCCCAGGTTAAAAGCATAAATCGGCACTATATAACTTTTGTTCTTTGACTTCTTTCCTTTGTATCTGCCGAATTTCACTTCAATTGATGCGGCTCTTTGGAATACCGAAGAAAAAACGTGAATAAATCAACTAATACTGAACGCTTCTGTCTTATTGTATTTCATTTTTAACATGTACTTTAAGTTGTATTAGATAAAGACATCAAACTCAGCCTCAGATAAGACCCCTTTAAGAAAATCTGTACCACAACTCAAGCATTTATTCCATTCCCTCTTTAATTCGAGTTTTAACAAGGTAGTAAAATATTTTAATCAAATTGGAATAGATATCCAGCGTTGAATTTCGCACAATCTTTGCGATTCTATTTAAACTCGTCAACTTAAAAGCTAAAATACGGGTCAGCTTGCCCTCTTCTTCTTCTCTTCTCCTTTTAAACTTCAAATAAGCAATAACTTTTAATTAAATTAGTTTCGGGAAAAACTTACATGCGAAACATCCGCTTACAAACATTCATCCAAATTGAAAATAATAAATCAAGTTACAACTCTACAAAATAACAAAAATAGTTTTTATTGCAAAGATTTTAAACTCTGAGACTGTTTTTGGGACGTTTTAGTTTCAGTTATGCTCTATAGTATAAAAGTAAATTAGTGATTTTTTAAATATGTTGTAGTCTTATTCCTTGACAATATCTTTTAGCCCAGTCTGATTATACAAAAATCATCGATTTCACGGCAAAATGTTTCGCAGATATCTGAAGCTTTTAAGACATAGGTGGGGGTTACTAGATGACGAATAGATAAAAAGATACTCCTATTTTTACCTTGCGTTTTTTTTAAACAATAATTTATGGTCACAATTTGATTTTTTGTCTATAAGTTTTTTCCCTTATAATTTAAATAAACAATATTTATATCATTTTTTTTATATCAACAATATCTTTATTTTCCCGTTTTTTCAATTAAAATTGATAAATAATTTACGGAGATATTTACAAAAAAGCAGTTTTTTTACACTAATTTATAAATTTAATTAATTTTTCTATTAACAAAATAAAATGTTATTAATATATTTAAACGGATCTGCGCGATTTAAATCTGCGCGGAATTTCCCCCCCAATCGGTCAAATAGTTTAAAAGTTATTCAATTTGTTTATCCCTGGGACTAATTATTTAAACCATTGAACTTGCCCTATGAATGATGCTAGACACAATTAACAAATTTCATAGGATTCTTTCAGACTTATACTATCTCAGAAGTTAAATGAATATTGAGTTTTCATCGAAATTATTTACAAAATAAACGTTTGAAAAAGGGGTATGTTTTTTTACTTATAAACAATTGTAATAACTTCTATATTTTTCAAGCTACAGACTTGTACATACAACCATTAGATAGCTGGTAAAAAAACTCACATTTAACAACAAAAATAAACCTTTTATGAACAAAAGGAACGAAGTTAGCGACAATTTTTTTGTTAATTATATCTCCATTGTTTATAAACATTAATAAGTAAAATTTGAACAAATTTTGAATGAAAATCTAAACTTTATATTGAATTTTATAACTATAAAATTTATCCAATTTTTCGAAACTTAAAACTTTTCGAAACAAAGTTACTTTCGAAAGATCGACATAGAAAAGTGGAGGGGAAACTGTTTTAGCTCCTCGCTGCAAAGTTTAATATTATGGTTACGGATTTATCATTCAAAAACTTCAACAGTTCTGTAGGAATTTCATCAGGTCCATTTGCTTTTCCATTTTTAGCGTTTCTTATTGCGTATTCTACTTCTTCTTTCAATATGTCTGGCCCAGTTGCATTGATTATCTGAGTTAAATTGTTTCTATCGTCTTCAAATAATTCATTCAGGTATTCTGTCCATCTTTTTATTTTATTCTCTAGATCTACAATAAGATTTCCATCTTTGTCTTTAAGTTTACGTATTTGGCATTTCTTTATGCTTCCTGTTATCTCTTTTACTTTTTTGTGCATATTAAACGCATCGTACTTTTTCTCATAGGTTTCCATTTCTTCACATTGTTCTTTAATCCACTCCTCTTTGGCTTCTTTTATTCTCTTTTTTATGTGTTTATTTATTTCTTTGTATTTGTCTGGGTAATTCTTCATCTTTCTTCTTTGTTCCATCAAGTCTAGTATATCTTGTGTCATCCACCCCTTATTCTTTGTTGTTGTTTTTGTAAGATGTTTCTTTCCTGCTGTTTGTATAGCTGTATTTATGTACTTTAATTTTTGGTTAACGTTGTTTGTATCGTTAATTTGTTGCTGCACTGAACGGAGGTTTTCATTTATTTCTTCTCCTGTTTCTTGTCGTATATTTTTATTTCTAAGTTTATTTAAATCTAGTGCATTTCTGTGTGGTCTTCTAATCTTTTTTGGTCTCGCCTCTATCACAGTAACTACCGGGTTATGATCTACATTTAACAGCATTATGATACCTCCTTGCTATCATAATGTAGTCTATTTGATTTCTCACTATTTTTTCTTTGGTATGTTGTGGAGATGTCCATGTATATAACCGTCGAGGAGGTAATTTAAAAAAGGTATTTGTTATTACGAAGTCTTCACTTTGGCAAAATTGAATCAATCGATCTCCTCTGTCATTTCTGTTTTCAAGCCCATATTTTCCTACTTGTTCTCCTACCTTACCTTGACCCACCTTGGCATTAAGATCGCCCATTAATATGTTAATGTATGGAAAGACTGACTTAATAAGTGAAGACAAACAACCTGTAACAAAAAGGTTCAGACCTGACAGTGAAGTCGAATAAATGAACCACATTTTAACTTTTAAACCAATGTATGTAAAAAAAAATAAAAAAAGTAAAGTTCAATAAACATTGCAAAATTTAATATTGCAAGTGATAAAAAAATCGACTTATTTTATCAATTAATATTGTATATCATATTTGTAAGAAAAATAGAATAAAAATCAATATTTGTTAATTATAAAAATACAAACAAGTATTATTACATCATTGATATAAAATGAAAAATCGTATGTTGATTTTCCGGGATTTTCCGAGATTTATGGGGGGTGAAAATGATGTCATCATTATTAATACTGCGACAGACTATTCGAGCAAATTAAAAAAAAGTAAGTATTTAGGGTGAATTTCAAATGGACTCAATTTTTCCGAGTTTTCCCATATTTTCCGGCCAGTGAAAACTATGTAGTTATTCATATTTCGACGAGCTACCCCAGAATAAAAAAAAGAGGCTTGTAGCTGCAAAGGAAGCCGAGATAATGTAAATTTTTCCTAAGTGTTGCAATATGAAGTTTCAATGCCGAAAAAAAAACGGAGCTGAAACAGATATCCTCTCCACTTTCCTATGTCGATCTTTCGAACGTACGTAAATTTTACGTCTTAATGTATATAAACAATGGAGATATGATTTTTTAAAAAATAGTCACTATTGGTCCTAGAAGTTTTTTATTTTTTAATGTAAGCTTTTTTACCAGCTATCCAATGATTGTACGTACAAGTCTGTAGCCTGAAAAATAGAGAAGTTATTACAATTGTTTATAAGTAAAAAACATATCTCTTTTTCAAACGTTTATTTTGTAAATAATTTCGATGAAAACTCAATATGCATTTAACTTCTGAGATAGTCTAAGTCTTAAAGAATCCTATGAAATTTGCTGAATGTGTCTAGCATCATGCATAGGGCAAGCTCAATAGTTTAAATAATTAGCCTCAGGGATAAAAAAATTAAATAACTTATAAAATATTTGACTGATTGGGGGGAAATTTCGCACAAATCTAAAAGATGGTAATTACTTGATGTTTAAATGTATTAATACCATTTTATTTTGTTAATAAAAAAATTAATAAAATTTATAAATTAGTGCAAAAAAACTGCTTTTTTGCAAATATCTCTGTAAATTATTTATCAATTTTAATTAAAAAAACGGGAAAATAAAGATATTTTTGACATAAAAAAATGACATAAATATTGGTTATTTAAAATATAAGGGAAAAAATTTATAGACAAAAAATCAAATTGTGACCATAAATTATTGCTTAAAAAAAACGCAAGGTAAAACTAGGAGTATCTTTTCATCTATTCATCATCTAGTATCCCCCACCTATGTCTTAAAAGCTTTAGATATCTGCGAAACATTTTTCCACCTTTTTTTTTTTAACCAGACTGGGCTATTTATAATAATATTGTTGCTATCTCTATCTATATAAGGATTTTTACAGCTGTCGCCGCCTTCCTTCTTTCAGCCAACGTCTCCAGTCCTTTCTGTTCTGCCATTCTCCATCTCTAAGGTCTCGTCTTGCCATGGCCTCGTCCACTTCATCCCTCCATGATCTTCGGGGTCTACCTCTTTTCCTCCTTCCTATTGGGCTCCAATCCAAAATCTTTGCTATCCACCTTGTACGATCTGTTCTTCTCACATGTCCATACCAAATTAAACGTTTTTCTTCGATGTAGCTGAGTATGTCTTGTTCTACTGCCATTCTTCGTTTCATCTCCTCATTTCTGATGCGATGCATTTTTGTCACTCAGCAGCTTCTTCTCATGAACTCCATTTCAGTTGCTGTGATTTTGGACCTGTTTCGTTTATTTATTACCCAATTCTCTGCTCCACAGGTCATTATACTACGTACCAAGGTGTTATAGATTCTCTTCTTTGTATTTCTGGTAATCTGTCTATCCCACAGTACCCTGTTCATTTGTTTAATACATGTTCTTGTCTGTGCTAATCTGCTGGTTATCTCTTGCTCGGTAGTTCCATTTTTTTAAAGTATGAATCCTAAATATTTGAATTTGTTAGTGCCGTTAATTTCCCTATTATCGTCCATTTCCAAGTTTCTCACTGGTTCTTGCTCTGTTGTTAAATATTCGGTCTTTTCTAGATTTATTTCCAGTCAATTTTTTGTGTATTCCTTTTCTAATTTTCGGAGCATATAGCACAGATCTTCTTCATTTTGAGCCGTTACCACTTGGTCATCTGCAAAGCTTAATGTGTACAAGAAGTTGTCCCGGATTGATATTCCCATCGCTTCACATTTCCTTTTCCATGGTTTTAATATTTGTTCGAGGTCTTGAACAGTGTCGGAGATGTGGAGCATCCCTGCAATAAACCTTTTGTGGTCTTAAATTCGTTGGAGTATTTATTGCCGGTTATAACTCTTACCTTGTTGTTGTTGTAAAGGTTTTTCACGGCTTCTATTAACCTCTGAGTTATTCCGATTTCCTTCATCGTGTTCCTTAGTTGTTTTCTGGGGACCGTGTCATATGCCTTTTTTAAATCTATGAACACCATGTGTACTGGTCTATTTTTTGCCCTTTTATATATTTGCCATTTTATATTGTTGCTAAACAGGTAAACTTTTATTGAATATTGGGTGTACGAATCAAACTGTGCTTTTATATATTTGCCATTTTATATTGTTGCTAAACAGGTAAACTTTTATTGAATATTGGGTGTACGAATCAAACTGTGGTTTTTTCTTAAAGTTTGCATCACCATGTGGAATATTCTAGCATTTTTAGAATACTCAAATTAAATCGTAACTATAGCCTCATGCTTTCTCAACATTTCATTTTTTGATTAATTCGCTTATGTTGGATAATACAAAAGTTAGGTGTTTTAAAAACTAGACATGTTTTTTATCAATTTTTATCTCCGCGGAAGAGAAAAAATAATCGTTTTGAAAAAGTCATTTGTTACAGTAAAAATCCAATCTTATGTCACTCCTCTACCGCAGATGTCTTCAGCTCTTCAAACGATGCAGGGTCTGGTACTCTTGCGCTCTTGCCGTCTTTTGAGGTTATCCCAGATATGCTCAATTAGGTTAAGATCGGGACTGTGTGCTGGCCATGGTAGAACTTGAATCCCGACCTCGTTAAGGTTCTCACGGGTAGATCATGCTGTATGGCAAAGTGCATTGTCATGCATTAGTCTGAAGTTATCACCAATGAATGTGCAAAAGGCATGACATGGTCTTGGAGAACTACTTGCACGTATACTTGGGCATTCACACTGCCTCTACTGAACAGAACAAGATCAGTACGAGCTTCGTAAAAAATACCTCCCCAAATCATTATTGACCCTCCTCGGTAAGCCACTGTTTCGGTTATAGCGCATGCAGCAAAAATTTCATTTTTACGCCTATAGACACGTTGGCGTCCATCTGGACCTTTTAGGGCTATTCTGCTCTCATCTAAGAACAGTATATTCTTCCATTCCACCATAGTCCAGTTAGCATATTTTCGAGCAAAATGAAATCTAGTCCTACGGTATTGTGGGAGCAGTTGTGGTGCGCGAGATGGACGAAAAGTCCTCAAGTTTATTTCTGACAGTCTTCTTTTATTCGTTTGTCTACTCATACTAACGTTTCTCATCTCAAGAAGAGACTTACGAGCTTCAGGAGCGGTGCAAAAGCGATTTCTCAAAACTTTAGTGACAACGAAGCGGTCATCTCTAACTGAAGTGCATCGTTTTCGGTCTTGACCTGGCCTGTGGTTGTACGATCCTGTCTCCCGAAATCGTCTGATGGCATCTTGTACCGTAGTTCTGGGTACATCGAGTATACCAGCGATATGACGTTGACTGTGATCAGCATCAACTAAAGCCACTGCCCTAGCAGCATCAGTTGGAACGAGTAGCATTCTTAATATCACAAACAATAAATAAGCACTAAAATTTCAACTTACACAATATTCGCTCACAATGATATAAAATTACAATTTTAATTGTTAATTTTAATTACAAATTTAATTTTAAGTAAAAATTTAATTTTAATTACAAATTGTTCAAGAATTGTTATTAACACGGAAACAGATTTGCAACAATGTCGTACAACGACTATATGTCAAAAATCCTTCGATGACACAAATTTAGAAAACAAACCGTCACAGGTAATGTAAACAAAACAATAATAAACGTGATGGGGTTAATTTTGCTGGTGAGTTAAATCGTCCGTATGATGAAAAACATGGTTAGTTGTTAAACTACCTAACTTTTGTATTATCCAACATAAGCGAATGAATCAAAAAACAAAATGTTGAGAAAACATGAGGGTATAGTTAAGTTTTAATTTCAATATTTTATAAATGCTAGAATATTCCACAGGATGATGCAAACTTAAAAAAAAAAAGATTTAACACATCAAAAATTACCCATTTTTATGGTGGGTGGTTAATTTTGACCCAGCGTGTATTTTACCAATAAATTTTGCTCTACGCTCCATTCTTTCAAACTTTTTCCTCGTCTATCTTATCTTAAAAAAAAAATGTACAACTCAGTCTATCGCTACACACAAATACAATATTTTCTCCACAGATCCACCAAGTATTGAATTCACACTTATAAAATATTCCAAAGGATTTACCGAAACTATATTCCATCAACCAACTCATTTACAGCAATTTTTAACGTTTCCTAAAATTTCAGATAGATATACTGCTACATACTATTGTAATAAGGGCCTGCGTAGCGCAAGCGGTAGGATGCTTGACTCGCAAGCCGGTGGTCCGGGGTTCGAATCCCACCGCCGGCAAGAACATCTAGACATTTTAAAAATGTCTATAGGCCCCAGGTCGACTCAGCCTGAATAAAAATGAGTACCTTGGGTAAAACCAGGGGTAATAATAGACGGTTGAAGCGTAGCACTGGCCATGTTACCTTCCTTGTATACCGTAGGCCCTAGATATAGCAGACTACCCTGCTATACTCCCAAAGCCGCGACAGCGGTATAAAACGGGAGACTATTATATACTATTGTAATAAACATTGTCACAGTATTGCTCCAGTCGTCATAGACGAAAATGACACTGAACCTCCAAAAATCATACGAACAAGCTGAATTTTGCTGAGCATAATTTTGGGACCCCAAAAAAGTTGCAGAAAAGTTTCTCACTTTTATTCACGGGGTTCCATCTAAAGCAATCTCGTATGGCAGTAAACACAGGAAACCTTAACTATTACCAAGAATTTTTACGCCTTATAAAAAAATGTTTCAACCAAAAACTGTAGCCAAGATAATTTTAAACAAAAATGTTTATTAGCACTTACTGTATAGAATGAACCGTTCTCTCAGAAACAACGCTTGAAGCGACCGGCGATTTTAAATATCAGTTATCATATCATTTTAATTTTTGTCGATAGGACACCCCAATCAAAAGATATAGAATTTTTACCGTCGAGGTGATACAAATAAAGACGAAGAGATAATAGAAGAGCTGAGAAATAAAAATATAGACATTTGTGCAATCCAAGAAACCTACTGAAGAACCCTTAATTCTTATGGGTGACTTTAATGCACGAATCGGAAATGAAATAGTTCCAGTAGTAAAACAAAGATTTAATAAAAACCATGTCAACGCAAATGGAGAACTCATGACCAATATCTGTGCTTTTAACGAACTGAGAATTAATAATACATTTTTCGACCATAAGCTGCAGTATAAATACATTTTAAAACTGCATTGGGTACAAATCTATGATTGATTTTATAGTCACTAATATAAAAATTCACCCAAAGTAGATTCTAGATATCCGAACTTTAAACTCAGTAGACGCAGGGAGTGAACACAAACTAGTACTATCAAAAATAAGAATGGAAAATAACACCAAAACATTTTCTACAGGAAATCACCGAGGAAAAATTCAATGTAGAATCACTGTGGAACGACTCTACAAGAGAAATATACCAAAGGAGGCTAGCACAGAAGATATAGCTGTAACAAATAGACGACATCGAAGATATAAACGAGCTGTAAGAAAATTAAAAACAAAACATTGAAGAAGCAGCAACAGAAGCTCTAGGAAAATGAAAAGTCATACTGAACAAAAGAAACAACAAAAATACACCACGGTTTAGAAAAAAAAATAAATAAAAGAGAAATGTAAAGCGAAACAGAGGCCTACACGAAGTACAAAATATAAAAAAACTCAAGAATCCCGAGACACCTGTAGAAGAATACGACATGAAACAAAGCAGTTAATAAGAAAAACAAAAAATGAACACTAAAGAGTTTACAAAAAGAATGAAAAGCGACTTCTACTGTACACAAAAACAAATATGGAGATTCATACGAAACCAACGAGCTAATAACTAACGAGCTTTTAAAACACAGAGGAGAAAGTATAACACTAGCGATGCCAAAACTTATACAAAAAGTAATGTTGCACTGCAAGATACCAGACGCATGAAGGAACAGCATAATGATACCAATGTTCAAGAAAGGAGATAAAAAAGACCCCAACAATTATAGAGGTATAAATCTACTGAACATCGCACTTAAGCTTACCACAAAAGTTTTAACCAAGAGAATCAATAAACTTACAACTTTATCAGATGAAAAACAAGGATTCAGATTCGAAAGATTCTGCGTAGACGCCGTATTTGTAAAAGAAATCACAGAAAAGACCACCGAGTATAATAAACCAGCATATCTATGTTTTATAAACCTGACAAAGGCTTTCGATCGCATCCAAGTCAAAGACGTCTTACACCTGCTGTATAAAATAAACATACCAATCAATATTATACTATCTATCTATCTATAGCCCAAAATCTATTCATGTGTTGAATATAGGCCTCTCCCATTTGTCTCCATTTGTCTCTGTCTTCTGTTTGTCTTTTCCACATTGGACCTGTGCTTTGCTCAAGGTCATCTTTTCATCTCATTTTCGGTCGACCTCTTGACCTTTTTGCACTATATGGTCTCAAGCGGTCAATTTCTTGATTCTATCTTCCATCCTGATATCTTTCGTTATGCCCAGCCCATTTCCATTTTAATTTCAATGCATATTCGACAGCGTCTGTTGTTTCGGTTTTCAATCTTATCCACTTTTTCCTCTTTTTATCTCTCAACGATATTCCCAACATTTGTCTTTCCATAGCTCTTTGAGTTTTCTTTATTCTATCTAAGTTGCTCTTGGTACACGTCCACGTCTGGGCACCATATGTCAGAACAGGTAGGACGCATGCATTAAATACGTTTGTTCTTAATTTTAAAGGTATTTTTTGGTTTTTGATAGTATATAAGAGTTTTTCGAATGCAGCCCACCCCATTCTTATTCTTCTGGTTATTTCTTTAGTCTGGTTACTTTTGTCTGCTCTGATAGCTTGTCCTAAGTAGATTTATTCTTGGACGTGTTCTATGTTTGTTCCACCTATGGTAATTACTGATCTGTCTTCTGTATTAGTTAAATCATTATTCGTAGTTGTTCCATAGTTGTTGCTATCAGGAGTACATCATCGGCGAATCTTAGATGATTTAATTATTTCCCGTTTATACAAATCCCTTTATTGTCCCAGCCTATAGATTTAAAATTGTCTTCCAACGCCAGAGTAAATAGTTTGGGTGAGATTGTATTCCCTTGTCTCTGTCTAGCTGAATTCTCACAGTGGCGTTTTGATAAATATTGTGGACTAACATTTTGTACCGTGAATCTATTCGGCAATTAACTAGCACTTCTTCTACTACCCATAATTCTATGCTGTCAAACGCTTTTTCATAGTCAACAAACGCTAGGTATATTGGAAGGTTGTATTCATTGGTCTTTTCTGTAAATATTTTAAGGGTGTAAAGGTGGTCGGTTGTGCTGTACCCCTTTTTAAATCCTGCCTGTTCAACTAGTTGGTATGCATCAAATTTGTTGTTTAGTCTAGTTGTGATCTCCCTAGTGAAAGTTTTATAGATTTGTGACAAGAGAGATATTGGTCTATAGTTCAACTGAGCCTCTGTTTCCCCTAGCCCTTGCCTGTTAGCTTTTTTGTCTTTTGAATATTTATTTCAAGTCCAGTCACGTTTGCACCTGATTTTAATTGTGAGTAAATTTCTACTCGAAACATCCCATAGAGAAAATGATATAATTGGAACTTCAGAAATCCCAAAAAAACTCATAACGGTAAACTTCTTGTGGATTCTTTCCCACGTTGGGAAGCAGATTAAGAGTAGCATTTCACCGTGGCAACCAACAGCAATATGCAGAAGATCTCAAGTAATTCAAACATGTCTTAGACTAGGCCATACTAGGCATACACATGTAAATGACACACATATTCTCAAGGAGCAAAGCCCCAAAGCGTTCAATTTGTGACGCAGTATAGAGTATAGACCATTTCCTTCTCCTTTTTCTTCCTCGCTGTATACCAATATGTAATTTTGATATTTTACAGTTCACTTATATTTTTTTTGCCACTGAAATTCCGCATATATCGATTTTGAGGGCATTAAGTTCCATAATTATTTTTTGTTTTCTGCTTGTCCATGATTTGATATTCCAACATGATATCCTGAACATATCCTTTCTCCTTGTACATTTTCTCGCCGTTGTGTCGTTATTTGGTTCCGTCTTTTTTTCGAGGCTTGTTGACCGGTTCTTTGAGCACTGATTCTTTTTCAAAATAGGTAGGTTGCTAACCTTGCCTATTAATCCTCCACTTTTATCCGGGCTTGGTACCGGCTGTGATAACTACCCAGCTACTCGATCCACCCGATAGTTATCTTAGGCAGTGTTAAAAAGATTAGTAAATCTTAAATTATTTAAATGCAGTTCAAAGTTAAAAAGAAGGCTTGAATGACAGAACAAATATTGGATATGGTGGAACAAAGACGAATAGCAAAAAAACAATTAAAATCTTTATAATATTATACAAAAAAGTTACAATACCTATTTTAATTCCTTTTTAACTACTTGACAATAAAAAACCCTGATTTAAAAAATTGCTTGCTACAGCATTATTATAATACTTGTTAATCATGCAGAGTAAAATAAAAGGGAAAGGAATCGAGAGGAAAACGAAGAATCTCATGGTTAAGAAATCGCTGTGAGTGATTTGATCACACCTCCAGTCAGTTACTCAGTGTTGCAGTATAAGCAAGATGAGTGCTACCTAATACTAATTCAGCATTTTATCTCTAGCATGAGTTATAGCTTCTGTATGTATCAACTCATATCTTCTAGTAAAATTCACCATATTTGCATTAAAATCATTTATTATCCTTTTTTTCTTATTGTGACAATATAAAATGTCATGACCCAAACTGCATATTCATAATAAAATCTTGAACATGTAAAATTTACCTCGTTTTGTAAAACGAGGTAAATAAATCTAAAATTTAATAGCTAGATGGAAAAGCATAGTTTATTCGCGGCATCTTTTTGCGAGAAACATATTTCTTCTGGATAAGTAAACTGTCCAGATGCTTGTAAAGATTTATAGAGTACACTCCGATGCTTTAACTTTTCATTTATTTAAAGCCCGTTCTTATGGTCTTGAATTGCTGGTATTTATTGAAATTATTGTTCCTTTCGGTTTATTCTCGATGTTTATATCTTGTGAATATGGAAATAAATCGGAACGTAATCCCTAGGAAACATAAAGTAATTTTTGGAGGTATTTACCACGAAAAATATATTTTTCTAAATGGTATTTACCACGAAAAATATGTTTTTCTTTCTTTGGGTAGGTTGGTTTCGGTGTTGATTTTGCTACTGTTACATATGACATTGAAAAAGTGTTGTTGTTTGTTGCGGATTGTTGAATCTTGTTGAGACATTGTTGTGTAAGGAACAGTTGGTTTGATGGTATTTCCTGTGCTGCTCATGTACACATAAGCTGCACGTCAATTGTTGATACTAATCGACAATTTAATTTTTGATGAATTCAATGCCTGGCCTATAGGGCCGGCAAATTATTTGTATTAACAATAAAAGAAGCCAGGTGATTACTCGTTGACTTTTCTAATAGGACTGTACTCTTTTAGGTCTTCTTAAATCACAAAAATTCACGGATAATTTTAAAATGTGTAATTTAATTTTGACAGTTATTTTGACACTCTGTATAAAGTTTTAAAACAACAAAAATAGAACTAACAGCAACTTCAGTACAATGGTTAAAGTGTATAATAATAATAAAAATAAAACTTGACCTGGACGAACAACAATACTCCGATTATATTTCAAAATTTCCTTTATCTCGTTCGGATTGCTAATGGAATGGTAGAACGGTTTTATCTTTGTCGGACAATTATCTATTAAAGTTAAGCATCGACGGTAAAACAGTTCAGTTTTACAACAAAAGCATATATTGTTGGAACAAACAAAGTTGAGTTCATTTCGTTTAAAAGGAAAAGAACTGGAAAAGTCGTAATGTCATTCGAATATATAGAAAATGATTGATCGAGCCCAGATCTCGGCAAATGTTTTTATAAAGAAAAAAAAGTGGAAATAGAATTGTCTAGAGACTAGGGATTACATATGCACGGATTTACTTAAAAATATGCATAGAATATTAGAAAATATGCTTTTATTTTATATTTTAAGTCAGAATTTGTACCAATAAAGCCAGTCCAAACGTGTAAAAATCTCAATGTGAAAATAAGAATATGCAGCATTTGGTGCTATATTTTCGATATTATTATTTAATCCTGAGACATGGACATTAAAAAATGTAACTGAAAAATATCAGGAACTGATATAATTACAAACAAAGAGGTGCTGGAGATGGTTAAAAAAGAAACATAAATAATCAAACGAAACTGAGTTGACCGGGTCACATAAAGAGAAGGCAAAAAATATGAAATATTGAGACCAGTGTATGCTCTTCATGGAAAATTACATAATAGAATTATTTAAAAATGGCCAAAGAACCTACCAAGAAGTAACATCTAACCGTAATACTCTCCCACCGATTCTAATCTCAAAAGTTCAGAAGACCACCGACCAAGAAAAACGAAGGAAAGCTTCTAGTCCTAACGAAATACCTGCAGAATTGTTTTAACTATTAGATGATGAGAGCGTTGCAAGTATCACCTCCCTTTTTAACAAGACATACAGCAGTGGTAAATTACCAGACAACTGGTTAGAATCAATATTTATAACTATTTCCAAGAAAAGGAATGCTAGACAGTGTAGCGATTATCGATAATGCATTGTCGCATATATTAACTTTGTGAGGGGATAACTGGTGATGAGCAATTTGGTTTCTGAAACGATATGGGTACTCGAGAGGCTTTTTTTGCACGCGAATTCTCTTACAAAAGAGCATTAAGTTTAGGAAAAATATCTACGTATGTTTTAGAGATTTCGAAAAACCCTTTGAAAGAGTGCCACACACACTACTATTTCAATGTTTGGACTCAGTTGGTCTGGACACTTATGACATTAGATTGCTCAACAATCTTTAATACAATCGGACCGCTTGTATTAAGGTGGATCATGAGGTTTCAGCTAAAGTTTCTATTAAGCGTAGCGTTAGAGAGGGATGTATTAAAAAAAGTGAAGATAGTTATAATTTAATTTTTCTACTATTTTTGCCAATATATCTAAAATATTGTCTGAATTGATAAATATTCCAGTGACCTTACAGTAGAGCAAGTCTAATAAGCCTTTTAATAACAGTGTTATTTCTCTAGTAGGTTTTTACTTGCTTCCTAGTTAAAAATGAGCGCTCAACACTGGTTTAAGTTTACAGAAACAAGAAGTCTATTGTTGTTTGGAAAAAAGGTTTTATCACAAAACTTTAAAACTTCTGTATCAGTGTTTAAAGTTCTTATGCTTCTACACTATATTAAATACTCTTGTGTTAGTTCTGCTACAGAACATTTATCTTTAAAATATGGAGATAGATTTGTTACCTGGTTAGCTTTATTAGTAGATGCAAAACCAGAAATAGGTATTTTAAAATACAGTCAAAATGTCATCATTGCTGATAAATCTTTTTTAAACTAGAGATTCGATTGTATAAACATAAAATAAAAGGTGGTACTCTCTATCTGAACTAAAATATTCTTCCACTGAAGTTGTTCGATGATTATCTCCATAAGTTTGTCTCTTATTATTCCTTGGAATTTAAGTTCAGTATTAAAAATATCTTTAGGTTATTTAGATGCAAAAAAAAGAACTTTTCCTCACTGGTTGATGTGATATTAACCTTCTTGTTATTAATTTGGCTGTAGACTTTGAATATTGTAGGCAACTTTATGCTGTCAGTGTTTGACGGAAGTTACTGTCACTGCCATATTAATTTCTATTGCTTTTGTAAACATTATGTTTAAAATTATGTCGATCGGATAGCCAAGCGGGCTGGGCGGCTGGCTTCTCCTTCGCTTCACTGCGAGAGATGTCAGTTCGATCCCCAGCTCGGTGACAGAAAAACAAAAAGGCTAACGCAGCAGTTTAAAATTCTAAAATGAATCTGCGGCTTAGTCTAGAATATGCTGGTATCTGATCGGCCTATGGTGGAGCAGTACGGCAAGAGATAAGGGCTTGCGGCTCGGTGATACTCCTCCATAGATCCCTACCGGAAGGGCGTGTGCCGCCTAAATACCGGGTATATATATATATATATATATATATATATATATATGTTTAAAATTTATGTTGATTAAAACCTTATATCCTAGGTTTTGCTTTATCATTTCAATTTAATCAACATAAATGGAGAAGTATCTAATACCCGAGAGGTTTGACGGGGATCCATTTGTGAAATCAACAGCAAAGGAATGGGACCATTGGAAGAGAACTTTTATGAACTTTTTAGCTACCCATATTATCACTCCCGCTGTTTCTGATGATGGTGCTGCTGTACCACCCCTAGATATTAATAATACTAAGCTACAACTGTTAATAAATCATATTTCGCTACGAGTATATACATATATAAGCGATTGTAACACTTGCAACCAGTCCATTCAAACTCTTGACAAAATATACATCAAACCAAACAATGCTATTCATGCTCGTACATACTAATCACTAGACGACAACAGATGAGTCTATCGATTCTTACATGCAATCTTACAGTTATCAAAAGACTGCAATTTTACTGCTGTAGATGCTGATACTAATAAAAATGGTACCATCCGTGGAGCTTTTATCGCTGGACTGACATCCACAAAGATACGATCGAGATTGTTAGAGAGTTTAACACTAACTTTAGAAAAAACTTACAATATAGCTATTTCAATGGAAATGGCAGAACTTAACTCTCAGGTTTATTCAAATCAACATTCAACACTTAGTGCGCAACCTGGTAATTATCAATTTGAGTCACAGAGCTCTCCAACAAATTCTAATGTGTCACTGTGACAGCTGCTACTAACTCTACTAACTCTTCTAGGTCAGGACACAAATGTTTTTTCTGTGGTGGGCCAATACATTCAAGGAAGAAATGTCCTGGGAATTCATCTGCAAATCCTGTAATAAAATGTGACACTTTGCAAAGGTCTCCAAGAGCACTAATGCATCTGTCAACGTATTTAAAGGCTATGATAACTGCACAGCCTGCATTATTGCTGCTACTCCTGCTTCATTAAAGAAAGTTATAGCGCCTGTATCTATAAAAGGCCTTCGTGCTAATGCCGTTATAGATACTGGTTGCTCTATTAGTTTTATTACTGAAGACTGCTAACTTGTACAAACTCCCTAGGAAGCCTTGTACTCAGACTGTTTCTATGGCCTCATTATCAAACACCTCTGAAGTTAAAGATGTGACTACTCAAAATATTAAAATTGGTGACCACTCGTACGATAACATTAATTTACTTATAGTTAAAAACCTCTGTGCTGATATTATAATTGGTCATGATGTTCTATCTAATCACTCAAGTTTGAATTTGGAGGACCTAAAGAAGTATTCAAGGTATGTACTGTAGTTGAAGCCTCAGTACCTGTAGTTCCTTTATTTTCTAACCTGACTTCAAATTGTAAACCTATCGCAGTAAAATTACGCAAGCGATTTTTATTAAAAATGAGGTGAAGAAGCTTTTAAATGATGGCATTATTGAAGAAAGCCAGTCCACTTAGAGAGCGCAAGTACTGATCAGCAAAAACGAAACCACAAAAAGCGGCTTGTCATTGATTATTCTCAAACAATTAATAGATTCACTCAACTTGATGTCTATCCACTGCCAAATATCGAGAAAATAGCGCCACTTCTTTAGAGGTTCAACCACAGCGTATGCTTCTTTCTCCACAGCAGAATGGTTCAGTTCAATAGAGTTAAGTGATCTGGAATCCTGACTCAAGGTAGCAGCAATTGAGTGTTCTGAAGCATCAGTTTCAACAACAAATTGCATATTTTCGTTGATAGAGTGAACAGATGACTTTGCAACTATACATTTAAGATTTTCAAAACAAGATAAAGGATCTTCGTTCAATGGAAAATTGTTGACATAAGCTAATTGAGACTCATAATACAGGGAAAGATTTAAGGAAGAAAACATACACACCAAAGATAAAAATCTTGGTTTAAAGAATCTGCCAATCTGAAGAATAACCATTACGATTGCCAACCTCCTATGCGCCCCTTTAAGAAGAAGGTTGTGCTGTAGATTGTTCGAAATTCCGCCTGCTCTAGAAGCTGCTATACGTTCAATTTGTGGAATTATTATTACTTTTTTATGAATTAAGATTATATATCAACATTTAAGTTGTTGGTGTAGATTTCTAATAAAAATATTTATATATCCAAAGTTTCCTTACGTTACACTTTGTTTGAGTTCAAATATTTCCAGAAAATCGAAAACTTGATGAATTTGGAGAGCTTATTAAAACTTTGTTGACAGTGTTGGTAACTGCGAGAACCCATTTATTAGCAATTAAGATGAGTTTAATGGAGTACCTGTTATTGGATATGTTTTGTTTCGATTACGAAATTCATATGCTCAAAATTGGAAATTAGTTTCCGTTATTCCTTGTAATCGATATTATCTATTCAAATAAACAGTTAACCGAAAGAAACAACAGCGGAACAATAGTTTAAGTTAACAGCTGCATAAAGTTTGTGAGCAAAATAAGCACAAAATTTATTGGATTAGTAGACGAGAGATATTTAGTTTTTCAAGTTATGTAAAGGCGTTATCCAAAACTACTTTAATATTAGAAGCTTTTTTTAAAATAACACTTTTAAATTAAAGAAACCTTTTTTTTTAATACGTTTGAAATAAATCAATCCTATTATTTTTGAACCGATAATGGATACATTAGTGAAAATGGGAAAATAATTAGCATTTACAAAAACCAAAAAATATAAACACAAAAAATGATAAAGGAAAATAAGAAAATAAGTAAATAATCCAATCATTGGTTCAAAACAAAAATATCTTCAAACTTATGGTAGGTACATTTAGGTGATCCGTTAATTTTTGGAGAGTAGTGTACTTATATTATCTGAATAACGTATGGTCCTAAAGTTTTGGGAAAAATTTCACATGGCTGATTGAGAAGCAAAATGCATTTAACAAAGAAGGCCATGGAACTAAAATGTCATCAGTTATTGACATTTAATAAACAAAGCAGAATATTTTGATTTGTGCTCTGCAAAATGTCTTATAAAATTGATATTCGTCGAGGTGTTTATAATATGGTTGGGCGAATGTCGAAACGAGATATTGTTAATATTTGTCGAGATCAAAACATAAGAAAATCGACAATTTATTGCACAATCAGAGAATGTGAAGAAGGGATACCATATGTTAACTTGCGTAAAAAGACTGATTAAAGCAGCTAAGAACAAAATTGGGGTCTCACAGCGAAAACTGGAAAGAAGATTTCATGTTGGAAAGACTACAGTATACAGGACCCTATCGAGTAACAATATTATCTACCGGAAAAGAAGGAAAGCTCCAAAATACACAGAGGATCAATTAGAGAGAATTCCGCGATGTTGCCGCTCGTTAAGGCGAGTGCATTTCGTCAACAAGTTGATCGTGATGAACGATGAAAAATATTTTACTTTGTCCAACTCTGAGATGAAGGGTAACGATGGGTTTTACACGAACGATTACGAAAATGAACCTGATGAAATAAAATTCAAAAGTAAGAAAAAAATTGAGGACAAAATTTTGGTATGGTGTGCAATTTCTGAGGCTGGCTTTATCTCACAGCCCTACATTGGTGTTGTTCGAGGCGAAGCCATGTCATTACGCGAGGATCACAAGGGACTGGTACGAAACTAACAACATTACCTTTGTACCGAAAGCAGACAATCCACACCACCTACCTCAGGCGCGTCCAATTAAAGAGTTCTGGGCAATATTAAGTCGGAAAGTCTATAATAACGGATGGGAAGCACAAAATCAGGAACAGTTAAGAGGTCGCATATATACAAAAATTAGAAAAATTGACGCCGAGGTCGTCCAAAGGATGATGCAACGTGTCAGGGGAATTATTAGGCAAATCGAAAATAATGGCCCTTGTCTGTCATTTGAATTTTGATTTATAATAAGGATAGTTAAGTTAAATTGTTGAATAATTTAATAAAAATATAAGATTATTGTGATCAGAGTTATATGCTTTTGAAATTTTTCCCAAAACTTTAGGACCATACGTTAATACTTACTTTTGTTTATCATACAAAAATTATTGTTTTTCAAAAAAAAAAATTATAGTAAAATGCTTAAATAAATTAAGCAGTTAATATTCGATTTTAATAAAAAGTTAATAAAATCTATAATTTTTCGAGTAAAAAACGTGTTGAGTAAAAAAAATAAGAATAGCAAAAAATGAATGGCTTAAGCAACAATGTATCGATCTAGAACATTTACAACGACAGCACGACGACCGTAATTTACATAAAAAGCTTAAGGAGACTGCTAGAATATACAGAAAACGAAGACCAACTACCATAGTTAATCACGATAACCAGATAGTGCTGGGTGAAAAGGAGAAAATTGATATATGGGAAAATTATATCCAGGAGCTCTTCCATGACGAAAGACCCATGAGTGAAGTTTATACAGACGACCAGCTGACTGGCCCTTCAATCACCAAAGAGGAGATAGAAAAGGCAATATTAAATTCAAAAAACAATAAGGCACCTGGACCAGATGAAATCCCGTCAGAAATACTCAAATTACTGGATGAAAGGGGAATTTCAGCACTACACAAAATATTTAACTTAATTTATGAAACTGGCTGCTATCCTCAACAGTGGTTACGCTCTACCTTTATTCCCCTGCCCAAGAAAGTCAATGCAAAAAGATGTGAGGATCACAGACTCATTAGCCTGATGAGTCACACTTTAAAGATATTCTTAAAAATACTACATCAAAGATTATACAAAAAATGTGAATGGGACATCAGTGACTCCCAGTTCGGGTTTAGGCAAGGTTTAGCAACACGAGAAGCAATAGTAGCAACACAGGTGCTGGTCCAAAATTGTTACGATCAGAAGAAGGATGTGTTCCTATGCTTTTTGGATTACCAAAAAGCGTTTGATCGTGTCCAACACCACAAGTTAATGCAGATCCTCAAGAAAGTTGATATAGACCAAAAAGACATAAGATGCATTGAAAACTTGTACTGGCATCAAACGGCACAGTTAAAAATAGACAATTCTATATCCAAACCCATACATATAAGAAGGGGCGTTCGACAGGGATGTGTGCTTTCCCCTCTTTTATTTAACATTTATTCGGAAGCCATATTTCAAGAGTCTCTGTAGGATGCAAAGATGGGAATCAAAGTGAATGGAGTACTGATCAACAACATACGATATGCTGATGATGGTGTCTTAATTTGTGACAACATAGTCGATCTTCAACAACTTGTCACTACAATCGGAGAATACAGTAAGCGAATGGGATTAGAGATTAATACCAAAAAAACCAAATTTATGATCACCTCCAGAAACTTGGATGCACTTGAAAACTCCACCATAACACTGAATACTAAGTCCATTGAAAGAGTGAGTAAATTTAAATACCTGGGATCGTGGCTTTTTGAAGACTGGGCATCGGACAGGGAAGTAAAATGTCGCATTGAGCAAGCTCGACAAGCTTTCGTAAAATTCAAGAAGGTACTGACTTGTTCAGAGTTCGATCTTCAACTGAGACTAAGGTTTACTAAGTGCTACGTGTGGTCAGTGCTGCTATATGGCGTAGAGGGCTGGACACTCAAAACGAGGGATATAAACAGATTAGAAGCTTTCGAAATGTGGCTCTATCGCCGTATCCTAAAAATACCATGGACAGCGAAAATCACAAATATAGATGTCCTTAAAAGAATAAACCAAGAACGCCAACTTTTCGAAACCATCAAGAAAAGGAAAACGGCGTATCTAGGTCACATCATGCGAAATGAAAAATACCAGTTCCTCCAACTTATAATCGAGGGTAAAATTGAAGGCAAGAGAGGAATGGGACGCAAGAAAATGTCCTGGCTCCGAAACATAAGGCAATGGAGAGGGATAAACGACATACAATCTCTGGTACATATTGCAAGAAATAGAGAATTTTAATGGAAAATGTGATCGCTAACATCCATTAGTGGATTTGCATCTAAAGAAGAAGAAGAAAAAACGTGTAAGTTATTAATAATTTATTACATTTTAAAATGTGCATCTCGGTTAACGTTTATTAATAAATTAATGCACCAAAAAACTTTTAACGTGCTTATTTCAAATATTTTTTATTATACATACCAAACTATTTTTTTTTTAGTTATTGATAGAATGTAACGGTTTTAACTTCTAAGCGAAAGTTCTAAAAATCAGTAAATTTTCACTCATTAAAATAAAAACATACGAAACAAATTTGGATGAATTCGCATAACCTTTGTTATCCGACTAATATAGAACCTTAATAATTGTGACATAATATTAATTACGGAGCCTGTCGAAAAACACTGTACTTTTCCCATTTCCCTGATCTACTCAGGCTGGTCTGTTTACGTCAGCAGATTTATTTCCGATATCCTATCACTTTTCGGTTCTGTTGTATTCTATACCACATACTAAACACAACAATATTTTTTTATATGGGTTTCTGTAATGTGAAGTCATAATCAGATATTTTTTATATGTAGCAATGATTTAGAAAAGTGGTTCCCAACCTTTTTCCCATGATCGCCCCCTTAGACAGGTTTCACCAGTTATGAATACTACAATCGCCCCCCCCCCACCCAATTAAATTGAAACAAATAATGAATCTATACAAAAGGTAAGTATCCATATTTATTTATTTTTACATTTCGTAAAATGATAAATGGTTATATGTGTGTAAAAGAATTGTTAATGGCTTCCTTGGGCCTGGTGTCCCTCACATAATTGACTAATTCTTTATGTCTGGCTCAATGTTGGTTAATAACAACCCCAAATCCCCTCTTTCTATTATGTCGAGCCTATTTCTTTGTCTGTTTCTCAATATACACACAGAACTAAAACCTTTCTCCACTAGATATGTTGTGGGGAATGCCAATAATAATAATTTGATTGCATTCCACAAGATTGGATACACTTCTTTTATCCGCGGCCAAAATCTTTCGTACCCACACTCCCGAAACAAACTTTCAATTTCAACATCATGTCTCAAATCAATCAAGTTTTCTTAAAAAGAAGAACATACCGTTGAAACTTCCACGCTGAAAGGATTGATAAACCAAGTTGGCACTTTCAGACTAGTCAAATCTTGGGAATCGGGACTGCAGATTTTGCATATTTTCTTCTCTCTCTTCTCTGCATATTTTCTTCAAAAATACATAGTTTGTCAATGAATGCTCCGACTACTCCCTTCGCTTTGGCCATATTTATGTTCTTCCCCTGTAGTTACAGGTTCATTTCATTTAATTTTTGAAAAATATCTGATAAGTAAGCGATGTCATTTCGCTTCTCTTGTAGTTCTGTACTCAGTGTTGGGTCAGTATTATTAAGAAATTCAATAACAGTATCCATGAGACTGAAGAACCGCCTTAAGCAATTGCCTTTAGAAAGCCAGCGGACTTCCGTATGTAGGAGCAATGTATTAAATATCTCATCATTTTCTTCACAAAGTGTACGAAATATTCGATCATTCTTTGGTTTTGCTTTAATTTGATTTACCGCATCTATGACAAGTCGAAGAGAATCGTGCAACCTCCCACTCAAATTCTTGACAGCCAAATGCTCTCTGTGAATAATGCAGTGAACACACAAAATTCCAGGTACTGCTTGTTTCAGATGTGCAATAAATCCCCAATGGCGTCCTGTCATTGCTGCTGCACCGTCAGTAGCACAGGCGATCATATTTAATAAGGGAATCTCTTTTTCCTCAAATAATCTCTTAATGACCTCAAATATGGAAGATCTTTTTGTATCAGTAATCAGACTTCTAACAAATAGCATTTCCTCGGCCATTTCTCCATTGTCGTCAATGAATCGGACATATTGGAGCAAAGCTGTGCTGTCACTCAGGGTACTCTCGTCAAGTTGCACAGTAAACTCTCTGCTTTTCAATTTGTTGCAGAGAACATCTTCGACATTCGCTCCCATTTCATCAATCCTTCTTGAGACAGTATTATTGCTGAGAGGAACTGCATCTGTTACTTGGCTGGCCTGACTGGGTCCCCACATAGTATCAACTATTTCGTTGACAGCTGGAAGGATGAGTTCTTCTCCAATTGTGTGCGGCTTGCCACTTTTTGCTATTAAGAATGATACCTTGTAGGAAGCAAGTAAACCCTTGTCGTTTTTCTTGGTAGCTTTTGCAATCAATGAGACAGTATTATTGCTGAGAGGAACTGCATCTATTACTTGGCTGGCCTGACTGGGTCCCCACATAGTATCAACTATCTCGTTGACAGCTGGAAGGATGAGTTCTTCTCCAATTGTGTGCGGCTTGCCACTTTTTGCTATTAAGAATGATACCTTGTAGGAAGCAAGTAAACCCTTGTCGTTTTTCTTGGTAGCTTTTGCAATCAATGACCCAACAGTAACTCGCCTTTCATACTTTGCCTTGAGCTCCTGTAAACGAAAGAAATACACATTCACTTTAATTATTATAAGTAATGGTAATAAAGTTTAAAAAAGGTTTTCTTTCAGTCTGACTTTTGGTAATAGAAAGTAAAAATAATTATAATATGTTGATACCTAGGTACAGTTACGATCACTAAATAGTTTACACTTTAATTTTTACATTGCAATTCCTTTAACGTAAAAGGTGCGTTTAAACGGGGTAAAAATTTAAAAAATAGGCTCCTAGATACGTAAGTCTGTAAACTATTCAATGATTGTAACTGTACATGGAAAAAATACATCCTACAAACAAAAGACTTTTACTCACCGCAAAATATTGGACGGGTCTGTCTGACTTATCTGAATGAATCCTTTTCAAGTGATCCATAAGACGGGGCGGCTTCATGGATTCGTTTGACAAAGATTTTGCACAAATGAGACACAATGGTATATTCTTATTCCTTGGCAATTCAATGAATCCATATTTCAAATATTCCGTTGAGTACTGCCGGCACTTTTTTTTAGGTGCTGACATTTTGAGAGCAAAACAAAAGAGTAATTAATTACAACTTATTGAGAAGGCAAAGAATAAAAACACTATCTCGCAATTCTCAATAAATAATTATATTGCCACGCGTCGACGTCTCTGTCCGAATTCTAACATTGTGACTAATAATGATTCTAATAATGTGACGCCTCGTGTTCGATAAGATCTGTGACTAAGCGAGATGTTTGTGTTATTATTACCTGCATTGGTATACATATATTTACTTTTTATTATGCTATGGATATCCGATCGAAAGTATTGTATTTTTTTCTCTATTCTTATTTTTCTCAATTACCCATTTCTCGTTTTCCGAATGCTAAACGCCCCCCTTATCGCCCCCTTTTCTCTGTCGCCCCCCATATGGCCCCCTTCGCTCTATCACCCCCCTGAATATCTCAAATCGCCCCCCGGGGGGCGATCGCCCCCAGGTTGGGAATCACTGATTTAGAATAAGAGAAACAAACAGAAAAAATTTAAATTCTGGTGAATGCGCCACTACATAGATGTAATGAATTTGCCGGAAACGAACAAAAAATTATATCTTTATTTTCATTAACCGCATCAACTGAGGGTTATTAGCGAGACGACAAAATACAATAATCACAATATAAAAGTACAAAGTAAATTACAGTTTGTATGTTAAATAAAAGTAATGTTCTAAAATATTAAGATCTATAAAACACAAAAATTATTTATGATTTGTTAAGGATATTAATGCCCTTTAAGTTTTTAAAATTACAATTAGGTCGTAAAACTTATGATACATTGTCAAGCATTGCCTGTTTGTGTCTTTCTTTGGTGTGTTTACAGCAATCTACCATAACATGTGCTACATATACAGGGTGTTTCAAAAAAAGGTAACCCCGTCTCTAGGGTAGGTAAAAAACTGAAAAATAATTGGGGTTTTCAAGATACAGGGCGTTGAAGAAAACTGGCAACATTGTAATGAAATTTTATACGAATATGTTTTGGAAGCTGGTACATCCCATGGATTTGTTTTTATATCTGATTCTCATAGAGGGCGCTAGTTACACGGATCTTACCAAGTATTAGCCAATATAACTTTTTAAGAGTATAATTATTAATCAAAATTTCAAGTTAACTTAAAAATCATTCAATTTTACACGAAAAAGGTACTCGTGGTAAAACTCGATACTGTGTACCGTTTTCGGAATATTTTAATTTGAAAATTATGAAGTAATAATAATAAACAAAGAAATTGTTTTTACAAATTTCACACTGAATAATTATTTTAATTAGAAAGTAATAAACGTCATTTTTTTATTATTTTACTTGTTGAATCTTGTTTAATGCATGTGTATGACACACAAAAAAAATAAAAAAATACAAAAAACTAACCAAGTAGGATTTTTTTTTATATTTCTACCGTAATCTTAAAGTCAAGTTTGTAATCATAGATTTTTTATAAAAAATAAAAATATTATGCAGTAAGGGGTTAAACATATGGTTTACTATTAACCTTCTTGCTCTAAATCCCACCTGGTATCAAATCCTGTAATGATGTGGTATATTCTTAGAAGATTTATGGGATTTATTATATCAAGAGGTCCATATAGTGGATCTCCAGGGGTAGTTTACCTCTTGCAGGTGGTTAATTTTTAGAACACAATAGATACTCATAATTCCGTTTATTAGTTCTCTAAGTACAACAACAGATAGTACTCAGTTGACGGATGACAACACTAACTTCGACCGTTCTCTTTATTCTTCATTCTTAATAATAATCCTACTCCCGTGATTACATTTCAAATTTCACTAGGTCAGCGTGCGTTCCAGTTACACCTATATTTTCGATGTCATAAATAAACAATCGCGTTTAGCAATAAGCAATTAATGTTATTAAAAGGATTTTAAATATTTAAACTGAATTGGGTTACTTAGATCTGATGCTTAATTAAATCCCGTTACAATCTCATCGTATCTTTATTTAGGTGTTTATTCAGTTTACTTAATTTTATTTGTTGCTTTTGTGCATTCTTTGAATGAACTATTCTTATTTTTACTGCATAAAATTTTATATTTCGTCCAAGCAGAAAAATAATCCCATACCAAATAAATTATAATCTAAAAAGTTTTCCAATATTATTTCAAGCATCAAAACTTTTAAATTGCCATGTTTTTATTAACCTATTTTGGCTGCGCTACAAATTAATTGTGGTTCTATTCCGTGGCTTTAGAAAAGCATTTAACTAATAATTAATTTATTTGTCGGCGACGGTTTGATTATAAATGCGGTTTTCATCATACAGTGTCTACAATATCAAACAAACAACTTCGGCGATAGGGCGTTAGAGTAGTAGGAAAAAACGTAAATCAATTTTCAACTTATGGCATTGCAGTTTTTTTTGTAACAAATGCCCTTGTGGCAGTTTTCATTTGAAAACTTTATTTTTGTGGAGAACGAGCACATTTTAAATGGTCCTTATATGTTTTTTCTAAAAATCACTTTTTTTTGCTCTTTAAAGGATATCTCTTCAATTTTTTAAAACGTGTTCATATCATAGTATTATTTTGTAACAACCAATAATATAAATAAGGGGTGTAAAATCAAAGTCGGCAAGCTCCCATGTCCATAATTTTGAAATAGTCTAAAGATAATTTTTCAGCTAGCACTATTAAAATCATTTCTTATATCAAAAAGAAAGCTACCATATATCTTCTTCTACATAAGAATTATCTCCATCTTAAGCCTGCTTATGGCGTCTATCGCATATTTTCCTTTCCCGAACCCATACTGACGTTTTGATATGCAACCGTTCTTCATTATCTCCCTCTTCAGCCTTGTGTTCACAAGAATCCCAAAGACATAAGGTATTTAACAGGCATATAGGTTTGTACGCCCCAGAATCCTCTAATTAATTTCCCCGTTTTGGGATAGGTATGAGATTTGCCGTTTTTAGATCTCCTGGGAACTCTTATCCTTTTAGCAGGTAGCTGCAGGCCATCCTGGAGGAAAATTGAAAGGCGAGGTCCATAAAGTAGAAGAACATTCTATTGAAACCTAATTTAAAACAACATATGTGCAGCTTTTTCACTTTGATACAGATAAGATAAAGATTTCCATGATGATCGCTAATATTCTTTACGGATAGGCACAGTTTGGTTAACTCATAGGTCGAGCATGAGGAAACTCAGCAACTGTCCAAAATGCCGCTTCTGCATTTAAATCCACGGGAATTTATGCGTTCAAGGGACCAACCAGGTCCCTTTGGAATTAACGGTAAAACAACCTTGCACGATAGCCCAAACAAGTCATCAATTACTAATGAAGATAAAACTCACGGAAAGGCTGTTGATGAGGTACCACCCGTGACTGTATTTGTCAGCAGCAGTAAAGAGAGTTTTTAAAAAAATAACTAATAGATTAAAGAGATTACTGCTAAAGACGAAATTAAAATGAAGATGAACTGATTTAAAAAAGCTCAAAACCTATAAAAAAACAAAAAAGGAAAAGAACGCCAAGCAAATCGTCACTATCTGGAAAAAATATTATTCTAAACGACACTCGTGGTAATAAAACATGAGTGATGTTGAAAATGAGTGTGTTGGATGCAAGGAGGACTATCGCCAAACGTGTGAAAAAGATGATTGGTTACAATGTATTTTTTGTAATCGCTGCTTACATGAAACTTCTGCTAGCTTCGCTAATCTCTGTAATAAGTGAAAGTCTCGTAGTATTAAAAAGAAAAGGATTTAGCTTAGCCTATCTCATCTACTCTTAGTGGTCTGTCAACCTGCCTCCAAAATGGAGGATAGTTGAACCGATGACATGCCAGTGCATTGTATTTTTTTCTGGTTTAAGAATTATTATTTCTAGTTTTTACTTATACCGAAACAAATACCAATGTTAATTTATGTTATGTTATGAGGAACAGCGAAAAATATGGGTTGCTGCAATTAATTCAACAAGGAAAAGTAGAAGGAAAATGAGAAGGAAACGAAAAAATCTACGTATGTGGTTCAACACAACAATCACAAATCTTTTCAGAGCAGCAGTTTGCAAAATACAGATTACCATAATGGTCGCCAACATCCGAAACTGATAGGCACTACAAGAAGAAGAAGTTATGTTATATAATTTTTTTAGATTTCGATAATTATTTAATAAAGAAACAAGCTTCAGTTTTCTAAAATGTGGATCATCTCTCCTTCCTTTACCATTTAACTTGTAAGTAATTAGATGGATTAGTTTTCAAAGTAAGACAATATTTTTCATACCTATTGGAAAAATATATATAGACGACTTTTTTTGCTACCGAAGTAAAGCTTTTACTGCAAATGCACCTAATAAAAATATACAATCTTAAAATGTTCGCGAATATCCCGAATCCAGGAACATTTGCAGTGAAATCGTCCTAAATTCCGTTTCACGTCAATCAGAATATTTTATTACAGCTGATAGTGAGTTAACACAAAAAAGGAGTAACTAAACTAAAAAAGGATCCCTTTGCCGGTCCAGGGTATCCTTAGAAGTGAACTACCAGGCAAAACCCCTTTTTTTCTTACCGGAGAGATCATAACTTCTCGTCCTCAACCTTCGAGTGGGTCATGTATAATACATCTTGTAGGCCAGGACAGGTTGGTCCAGTAAAATCGATGCTGAGGCGCGTGCGCCCTGTCGGTCTCGTATAATTCGACATCCCGGAGCCGCAGTTTGGTCCGGTTCTTGTCTCTGTCACATCGGTGCACTTTCGACAGTTACTAATGCATGTTTTTAGAGCTTTGGCAGGAATTGGCTGCTAATTGTGACCCGCGGACGATCTCTACATCGAACTTTGACCGGGAAAAACTCATCGCTTTAGACTGTTACGTGCTTAATATTGCCAAAATTTGATTGACCTACGATAACATCCCTGAGAGTGCAAAAGGTATTGATATTTTCTCTAGGTAGATCGTTTTATTAAATTATTTTTTTTCAATCGCAGAAACAAACAATTTTATTGTATTTAAATAAACTTTGCATGTTTTAAAAACATAATAAAAATCTTTTTTTAAATGTCATTGCTAAATATACAGTAATGATAATACATAGTATCTACTTAAAAAAAATCACAGCCGATTTTTTTTGTCGATATTATTCAGTAACTTACTTATAGAAGAAATAAAAATAGCATATTTGATTATCTGTGTACGTTTATAAATATATTTTTCTTACCTTCATTTGTACATCCATAAAAAGAAATACATTCTGATTTTTTCGACAAAAATACTTTTTTATAAGACGTTTTACCATATTTGTTATATAGTTTGTGTACCAACAACATTTATTGCAATATTTGAGTACAGAAGCTTTTATAAATAATTAGATTGTATAACAGTAGTCACTGCTGTGCCCTTTTGGGTAGATTCAGGTAACCTTCCATTTTACAAACCTGTATTTTGATATTTGTCAAACTAACATTTAGGAAACGACGTTTTCTACATTAAAATTTACCAATTATTACATGTTAAACATTTCAAACTGCCAACTGCAAAATATCCTCCGACAATTATATCTCCTAGATCGTTCCTGAATTATATCTTGTGCAGCATCTTCCAATCTAATTTATAGAGCGTAAAATATGAGCCGTGGCAGATCTGATGATAAGTTGGGAGAAAGATCTAAGGAGTGGTTTTCGAGGAGCATTTTTAGAAATGCTTTCGTAGTTTGTTTCTTTTGGAAATTGTCAAGAAGTGTCTGCGTGTTCAAGTTGTTTTTGAGGTGGAATGCCGCGTTTGGAGAAAATGCGTGGCGCTGTTTGTTCTTGAGATTGAAAGTCTTGGAATTAAAACTAATTAAGATTTTAATGGAAATTATTATCTGAATGGGCGTTGGCGATAATTGATGAATTATTAATGGATTATTTGTTAATATGTCGCTGGAAAGTTTTATTTACCTTTAAGTTCATTATTTTGTCTGGAAAATCGAAAAAGATCTTTAAACATGTTTGTTAACTTATCTATTTATATTTACTTAATTATACAGTACCTCTTCTTCTTCTTATTATCTAGACATGATTGTCTGTTTTTTAGTGTGCCTCCAGTAAGTTGTCGTTCCATCGTTTTAGTGATTTTCCTATTGGGGAACCGCTACTGGTGTCTTTAAGATCCTATTTGTTTTCATTCGGATTATATGATCATTCTATTCTACTCCTTTTTTTCTTACTGTCACTTTTTCTTTTTCTTCTTCTTCCTTCTTGTATGTAGGCTTAAAGCCGGTTTTTTCTTCAATATTAGCCTCCTAAATTGTTTAAATTATCGCACCATCTTTTACTTGGTCTGCCAATACTTCTTCGTCCATTTGGCACAAGACTTATCTCATGCTATTCGTACCATCCTTTCCTTTGTCATTCTACTAATGTGTTCGTTGCACTCCTGTTTCCGTTTTTTCACTTATCCATTGATATTCTTCTATATTGCGTGCTCTTCTTATGTTTTCGCTTCTCTTTCTGACCAACAGACTTTTTCTTGATATTCGTCGAAGTATTTTATGTCCGTTGTTTCTAGTAGTCGTCTCGGTTTAGATGTGGCAGGTCTTGTCTCCGCCGTGTATGTTAATATAGGTCTAATTACTGCTTTCTGTTTTTGTGTCTTATCTTAGGTGTTTGTTCTTTTAGATTATGTCATTAAAAGATCCTGCCGCTTCACTTGCTTTTAAGATTTGTTATCGTACTTCCTCTTCAACATCTCCGTAACTAGCTATGTCTATTCCCAATTATCTTAACCTTAATTCTGCTTTATTATTTTACCATCAATTTCAATTTTACTTCGTAGTGGGTATTAAGATGTTGTCATACATTTGTTTTTTTCTGCTGATATTATCATATTGTAGGATCTTCCGGATCTGAATCCTTGTTGTTCATCTGACAAAGATGTTATTTTATTGATTTTGTTGGTTAGGTCTTTTGTGGTAAGCTTAAGTGCAGTGTTCAGTAGATTTATACCTCTATAATTGTTGTTGTCTTCTTATCTTATTTTTTGAATATTGATATCATTATGCTGTTTCTCCATGCGTCTGGTATCTTGCCGTGCAATATTAGTTTTTGTATAAGTTTTGTCATCTCTAGGGTTATATTTTCTCTTCCGTGTTTTAGTAGCTCGTTGGTTATTCCGTTTGGTCCTAGTAACTTTCTATTTTTGAGTGAATTTGTGGCTATCTCTAGACAGCTAGATAGCTTTGTCGCTATCTCGTAGAAGTCGATTTCCATCCTTTTTGTAAACTTCTCTCAGTGTTCATTTTTTGTTCTTTTTACCAACTGCTTTGTTTCATGTCGTATTCTTCTATAGGTGTCTCGGGATTCTGGAGTATTTAATGTTTTTACTTCGTGTAGGCCTTTCGCTGCTGTTTACATTTCTCTTTTATTTCTTTTCTGAACCATGGTGTGTTGTTGGTGTTTCTTTTGTTTAGTATGACTTTATGTTTTCCTAGAGCTTCTGTTGTCGCTTATTCAATGTTGTTTTTAAATTTCTCCCAGCTGGCGTTTATATCTTCGATGTCGTCTATTTGTTTCAACTGTATCTTCTGTGCTAGAATCCTTTGATTTCTCTTGTAGAGTCGTTCCACAGTGATTCTAGATTGATTTTTTCCTCGGTGATTTCCTGCAGAAAATGTTCCATATTGTATCATTCGGGCATTCTGCGGCTAAAATTCTGTTTCATCACTACTGGTGTTGGTGGTTCATTATCGTACTTTTACCAAATGTGCATCGAAAGTAGTCTGCTCACGTTTTCTTCTGAATATGTCCCGTTTTTGTCTGTTTATTTCTTCTCTTTGTCCTTTTATTATTCTCTATATTTCTTTTGTTCTGTAGAAGTCGTGTTCTATTCCATTGTATGCTTGTTGTGTTTCTTATGTTCTTTATTGTAAAAAACCTTTTTCTTTTTTTCAAATTTTATCTTTACTTCTTTTCTAAACCGTGTGACATAGAATTCATCGATCAGATCGAGTATCTAGAAGTGGTGTTCATCAAAACACAAAACTGGAGACAAGATCTGATGGCAACCCGTGACAAGGTTAGAAAAAAAATCGGCTCACTCAATGCTCAATGTGGAAAATTAGGACGAAGGCAAACGAAAATACATACACACATACAAAACGTATATCTAAACCTCTGATGGAATACAGAGCAAATATCTATGTGCTGCTCTGTAAGAACTCGCACAAAAGCTTTAGCGTTGAAAAGGAGTATTCTGTGTAAAATAACAAAACTTACGACTGTCTCTCAAACATTTCTACCATAGAAGGCTCTCTTCTCTTAGTAGAAATTGCGCTTAAAATTATCCGTAGCAACAACATTAGAGCCCAAAATTCTAAAAACTCCATTTTTATGTTTCGGCAATGTATACGTCAGATATCCTAAAAAGAAACTCCCTTTCCCACCCACAAAGTTGCTGACCTCTACCAGCAACGAACTTCCTGACGAATACATCTATTCTCTGGAGGCAACATCGCTTTTTTACCGCATTTAATAAAAAGCAATCTGTAACAATTAGAATCAGTCAAAACATAAAAAAAAACAATCTGAAAAGCACCAATCTCCTCCTAAGACAACCTCCATCACAGAACACCAGACCACCACCAACCATTCAACCGCTGTCCCCAGAGATACTTAACAACCAACTAAATGAGTTTTTTATATGTTATTATTCGTTACTTTTTTCTGTCCAAGTGATTCTGTTGCTTCGTTAATTATGTTATTTTTGAGTTTTTCCCAGCTTTCCTCGAGTTATCGTTTTCTAATATTTCATTCCCAGCGATCTTATCTGATATTTTTTTCCTGTATAAGTCATCCGTGGATTCCGTATTATTTAGTACTTCGACTTTGATTTTTGTTGTGTTGGCGCCGCTCTCTTGGCTCTTGGGTGGGAAGTATATCAGGATGATTTAAATAATTATTAAAAATATTTTAACCATAGATTCCTGAGATCAAAATATTAAGAGTTAACCCAATTGATTTAAATAAAATGTGGCCCTTTACTGAGTTATAGGGTGTTTGACAGCAATTACAGTGAAAGGTTGAATCTTCCCAAATTCTACGCCACTGGCGCAATTGCTATTTTGGAGTAATTTTTCGATTCTCCAATACTTTCTATGTATGTAAATAATATACTGTTTACTCGGAACGATAAAGTCATTATTTTTCGACATATTTACACTTAAATGAAATGATGCGGCGGCACAGTTATTTTGATTATTGTATTAATTATGCCTGTGTTTTTGGATGATAGGATTGCATTTATTATGCAAATGAAATTTTAATCGCTATCAACAACAAAACATAACATAATTTATTGAAATTTCTTGAAACGAATAGATACATCATTAAACATTTAAAAATAAACTATGATTTTAATAAGAACTATTTTGTTATAATCTAAATAAAAGGCAATTTTAATAAAACGAAAATATCACAAAACATAAACTTCTTATAACAAACGTACAATGTGAAGACCATTTTTCTCAAAAAGCTTATGAATTCTTTCGGAAAATGATTTTATAACTTTAAAATTTTAACTTTTTATGCTCAGCAAAATCCGAAACAGATAAGCACTACAAGAAGAAGAAGGAGACTATCTGAGACTACGGAGATATTCCATACCAATACATTTAAAAGCTGCGTTTAGCGATGCAGTATTTTTTAATTATTCTTGTGATTTATACGACGCCTCAATATTGAAAGGATTAAAATAAGTTTGTTTTGACAATTCGGTTTTCCACTTCGAATGATTTCCGAAGTGAAAATGAAAACGTCAAAATAAACTTATTTTAAAGAATAATTGTGGCTAATTCCTAATAAAACAAGTAAACTCAATTATATGTTTTGGAAAACCAGAGCAAATGTAATGTATCGTGTGAAAGTTTTACTTTAAATCCTTTGTATATTAGCGATACATTTTAATAATTATTGACTATTTTATTAATGTCGAATATTCATTAATCGAATACCTACATATATTAAGTGTTTGCTTTTAGTCGCTTAGATAATTTTATACCATTTTGTCAATGGCCTTATCAAAATAGACAAAGCCATTATGAGCGGTCTGTTGTGTTTCATTAGTATTTATAAGCTGCAATCCCAGCTATTTGTTTCGTAAACTTTTCTGATTTGTCCATTCGGTTGATGTGTTTCTGCAAATAGTTTTCTCTTGATTCAATTTATTGTCGATAAATAATTTATATGTGTACTTAAATCATCGGAGAGTTAGTATAGTCTATTTGTTTAATTGTTTGAATGGACGTAATTGTCTACTTAGCACAATTAGAAATCAATTTGTTAATCAATGGAACGTTTGCATTGGTAAATGAAAAATTTTAATGGGTTTTCGTCGATAACGGCGCATCACAGTAGCGTCAAATGCAAGCATTATTTTTTACTAATACAATTTTCTGTATGAAGTACCTGCAGGTGGATTTTTTCCATAGTTGACTTGTTTTAAAATGTGTTTAAAATTGCTTAATTCTTCAATATTCTTTTAGTTTAAATCATAAATGGTTTCTAACATCAACTGCTTTTTCTTGTTTTACTTGTAAACTATTTTTTGTATTATACCAAGACAAAACTGGACCATATTTCTATTCTTTTATGTAACAGTTATAAAATAAACATATTATTTATGAACTTTTTGTGCGGGTGGATGTTTTCCAAAGTTGTTTTGTTCTAAAACGTGTTTCTCCAGCGTTTTTTTCATACCAAAATACTTTCGCTGCCTTAACATCAAATGAGGCCATCCCCGGAAAAAGGCCCATAAGCCTATGGGTAGTTTTTCCGCAGTTTGTTTAAATCTATCCGCCATGATGTAATGTTCAAGTTTGACAACGATGTCTCAATCCTGTGTCATTCGATAAACAAAACATTTAACTGCCATTTTAACAAAGTTCTATTCGCGTCCGTTCTTCGTTTGCTTGTCGTTAACGTAAGTGTGTTTATTGAGCTTTAAAAATGAATTTTGACGAAGAGGTAGTTAGACAAAACCTGACATGATGTAACAAGATTAATGTGACGAGAGAAAAAAGAAAAGTTATAAGGCAATTAGGTAAAATATACGTCACCTCGGCTGGTCGCGATGTTGCAGCTAAGTCACTTCAGTTAATCATAAAATTCTGCCTGAACAAATGTTTTACCCGTTTAAGTGTCGATGATCAAAAACATTTATTTCAACACTTTTATTTACAAGCAAAGCCTCAACAAGACTCTTTTGTTGGCTCAGTGTATGAAAAAACTTAACGTGGACCGTAAACGACTCAAGAATAACCCAAAAGTTTTACAAGTGTATATATGGGAATATTTCGTGTCTCAAAAGGGTGACAGAATAAAAACATGTTGGACCATGATCCAAAAACTTTTTCAAGTATCTGTGAAGCCCATTCGTGTAGTACAAAAGAAGGTAATTGAGGGGGATTCATTTACAGAAAAGCGAAGGACACATGCCAACAGACCCCACAAATTGGCTCCCAACATTCATGCCTTGCTTAAAGAGCATTTAGAAACTATTTTGTTTAAGAAAAGTCATTATTCCCAACACAAATCCAAACTAAAATATTTTGAGAATCCCGAATTAAATATTAAAAAGCTGTATGAGCTTTTTGTAGAATACTATAAAGAAAAGACATGCACAAATCTAAAGATGAAATACAAGACATATTTTCAGTATTTTAAGTCACTGCGTTCATACAGTTTCAACAATCCCAAAACAGACGTATGTAATTTCTGCACAGAATGTAAACAAAAACTATCTATTCATCCTAACGATGCCTGTGCAATTTCCTATCGCCTTCACAATATGAAAGTAAAGCGACATTATAGCAATGAGAAGGAATCTGATAGAAAGAAGTAAAACTGACAGTGGTTGCCTTGTTATTGAATTTGACTATGGACAAAATCTACCAGTTCAGAAACTCAATCTAACAGTGCAGTTTTATAAACGTCTACTTTGGTGTTCTCTCTTTAATATACATATTCACAATGATGGGTAGTCTTTTATGTATACATTTATGGCGCCGATTATGTTATTTTATTCGTCTATGACTGCTTTTGAAAAAAAATTAATGGCGATGTCACTGAAATCGTATTGTTATCGGATGCTTGCGGAGGACAAAATAAGAACATTTCAATGGTAAAATTTGGAATGTGGCTAGGACACAAGTTTAACGTCAATGTTCGACATATATTTCCGGTTCGTGGCCATTCCTTTAACCAGTGCGATCGCAATTTTGGGCTGGTAAAGTCATCTTTAAAAAAGAAGGAATACATAGGGACGGCAAAGCCATATTTGTAAGCAATCTCCTTTTAATGTTGTCATGGACAGAACGCTAATAAAAATTGGACTAAAAGTTTGGAAGGATTTTTTTTAAATAAGCCAAAAACAAAGGGACTGGTTTTCAGCATTGAAATGAAATACAAAAAAGACGGAACGTTGGCTTGTTCTCAAACATACATGGAAAATTACATATCATTCATAATTTGGAAAGGAAGCAACATAAACACAAACATTGCTCTTCAAATTGTCCCAGTGGTTGGAATAAAGCCGGCGAAGGAAAAAGACGTGAGAGATCTATTTTCGTTTTTGTCCCAAGAAGATGAACAATGGATGTGCTGGATACTAGAAGAAGTTTCTGTATAACTTTCTTTGTATAATAATAACTTGTTTTAATGTTTATTTTTTACGTCATTTGCCAAATAAAGATTTTCTTAAACTTATTTCATACTTTCGCAAATTATCTGTGAAAAAAGGGCCCATGACAAGCAATGTAAAAAAAATTATATTTACACAAAAATGTGTCTATATTTTTGAAACATTTTATTGTAACTTTAGTTTAAATACAATACTTTCATTGCAGCTTTCAATAAAGTTCAAAGTTTTCAAAATACTTTTAAATTTTCAATTGTGTTTTTCTTAAAAGCGCCATTTGGCATATGGGCTCTTTTTCCGGGAATGGCCTCAATTCTTGTTTCTTTTTCGGGATACATTGATATGAAATTTGTTATTTTTAGAAAAGCGCAATTACAAAAAAGTATTTCGATATCCAGCCTTTGCTAACTAGCTTGAAAAACTTGCCAGCTTTATCAAGCACACCGTCTAAAATAGAGGCACGGCTGCAATCCCGAATAGAGATAAATTTTTATAAACCTCACTAGGAGGAAACTGATAGGGCAAGGATAATGCATCAAGCCGCTAAAAGGCAACTCAACTTCAACCAAAAAAATTTCACATTTCACTAAAAACCCAAAATATTGACGTTCAGTAGCAGCTAAACTTTGGTCTAATGTACTTGATTAGACTTTGGCGTACTCCAAATGTCAAGCAGTAAAATATCTGAACATAAATAAGCATTTTGATTGTGTGAGTATACAGAGTCGCGAAAAAGTCTGGCAACAAGGCTTTGTCTTCGAACGAATTAACTTAAAATTATGAAATTTTGGGATACTAAATAAATATTCTTCATGTTTTATAAGATAACCCAAGTTTGTATAACGTCAGTGCTTACAGTATCGCCACCATCTTGAATTTTTTTAAATAGCAGTAGGTTAAGTGATATGTCAAAGAAAAGCTTATTTCATCTTTTTTTTTTTTAATGATAGTAACTTGACGTAATATTAAATAATAAACCAAATAATTGAAGAAATTTTGTTAAACATGTAAATTTATACACATAATATTTTACAACTCTTAACATCAGTATCCAATTAAACTAAATTATATTCTTTTCTTTACAGTAAGTGCTCAAAGTGTTGTCCATTTGTTTGTTAACAATGATACAATCTATCGTGAATGCTGCAAATAGAATTGTTAATCATTTTTACAATAATTAACTGCATTTCAAGGAACCCCACAGAAAAAAATGAAGTGGTGTCAAATCGGGTGATCTTGCCGGCCACTCTATCATATCTCTTCGACCAATCCATCTCTGAGGTAAAATTGTATTTAAATATTGTCTAACGTCACTTTGATACTGTGGAAGTGCACCATCTTGTTGAAAATATACATTCATACTTGGCAAACGGTTGATTTTAGGTGTAATTTAATTTTGAAGGTCGAGATATTTGGCTTCGGTCAGCGTACCTTCAATAAAAAGGACCAATTAAATGGTTTTTTACTAAACCAGCCCAGACATTAATTTTTTCCTGGATATTGTGTATGAATCTCCTCCTTCCAGTGCGGATTACAATCTGACCAGTATCAAAAATTATATCTGTTCACATAACCCTTTAAACACGATGTGGCTTCATCACTAAATACAACAAGATCTAAAAAAATGTGTTGCGTCTGAATTTTCTCTGTTACCATTTCACAAAATTATCTTCAGATAATTCTTGCTGAGTCTGAACTCTGTATGAATGAAATTTATGTGCAAATAAAATGGACTGCACAGTTTTTGTTATTGTTATGATTTTTTGACAGTTCACTCGTAGTCACTTTAGGATTCTCCTGAACGTTTAGGTAAGAGGATATCTAAATTTTATCATCATTATTTGCTGTTTCGGTCTACCAGATCTTGGACGATCCTTTACACTACCAGTTTTATCAAATTTCTTTATCATTCTGGATCCTATTGATTTACTTATAGAAGGAAGTTAAGAGTTTAAATCGTTAAAAAAATTACTTGCTTCTTCATACGTTCGTTTCCGATTACCTAATCTAACTAATATGAGTACTTGAATTCTTTTTTTTTGATAAATTTTTGATAAAGGTATTAATTTTAAATAATCAGTTTTGACAGTTTGTAGATAGACAAATAATAATGACGTCGTTTACGATCTCAAACTTTTTAATACGGTGCTAGAACATGCTTTTAAGAATTTGGATTGGATGACAAAGGGAATAAAAATAGATGGAGAATATCTAAACAACTTACGTTTCGCCGATGATATACTTATAATAGCTGAAGATCTAGGTATGGCAAGAGAGATGGTACAGGAACTCGTTGTGGCTACAGAAAGTGTAGGTTTAAATATAAATATCTCGAAAACTAAAATCATGACCAATTTGGTACCCAACCATAGTATTGGTGAGAAAGAAATAGAACTCGTAGATAGATATACATACTTGTAGATAGAAGAATCGGCCTTGGGTGGGCAGCATTTGGAAAACTGAGAGAAACTTTTAAAAGTGAGCTGCTCACATGCCTAAAGAGAAAGGTATTTGATCAGTGCGTCCTCCCAGTCTTGACGTACGAAGCAGAAACACTTACCTTAACAAAATCAGCAGCTACCAAACTGAGAGTCAAGCAGAGAAGAATGGAGCGGTCCATGTTAGGAATAACTCTGCGAGACAGAATAACCAACGAAGACATCAGGAGAAGAACCGGAGTGACTGACATCATCGAGAAGATAGCCAGATTAAAATGGAGATGGGCAGGACACATAGCCAGAATGACAGATGGGCGATGGACAAAGAGGTTATTGGAATGGAGGCCAAGGGAAGACAAGAGAAGCGTCGGTCGATCACCTACAAGATGGACTGACGATTTAAGAAGACTCAATAAAAACTGGATGAGAGCGGCGCAAGATAGACGGGGTTGGAAACATGAGGAAGAGGCCTATGTTCAGCAGTGGACTCTTGAGGCTAGATGATGATGATGATTACGATCTCAATGCCTACTAATACTTTTGTCTTATGTTAAAGAGCTGCCTTCAAATTCATAGCAGATGTGCGTGAATTAGAGATAACACATTGTTACCACACTTTCACTGTAACTCAGTTTAATTGAATATTTTTAGTTTTTTTAATTATTTGGTTCATTATGATCCTTTCGCAATCCTGTATGTGAATGATGCAATGTGTTGATTTTCTCTGAGAAATAATCACCAAAATACAATTTCTAGCAAAATACGACACTGAAAAACCGTATACATATACTCTGGTGTCTAAATAAATTTCACGACCTATACCGCTGCCTCCTTAAATCAGAAAAAGGCACACCAAGCTCTACCCTTCGATGCAATTGAGACAGTTACAATGATTAGTTGTCCAATACACCTTTTAGTGCCCATTGAAATTTTACTTGTCTGGGGCCATAAAATTGGTTTAAAAATGATAGGATTTGAGTTATTGGTAGACGTAAAACTAGCAGTAAAAGTTTTAGTGCAAAACACGTTTTTACAACAGGATTCACCGGTCGTCTGGGATTCGAGAAGTTAAGCAAATTTGGAGATAAGAAACTTGGCTGATATACTGTATATTAGAGGTCGTTAATATTTTTTATTACTGTTTGTTGAACAACGTATCATATTTTTGTAAGAGTTACTTTTACTACTTTTATCAATAAATCCCAGAACCGATACATTAGTGGCGCCACTAGTAAGAACCGCGTAAAGATGGCAGGAAATGTCTAGACGAGCCAGATGCGCATACTTATAAATTCTGTGCAAGTTTCCCTTCTAGTTGTTTCTTATTATGTGCTTAGTATATAGGTTCCTTTGGTCTAAGCACCATCAGACAGTTAATTTGACATTAACCGAATAGTCTGATTAATCAGACAACTATGTAAGATACTATTGATACTATAACCATTTACAACTACAAAACAAACATAAAAAATAATTAGGGCTAGTCGTTAGTGTTGCCCAAATGCAAGAACAAGACGAGACTTAGACAGTCTTGGTCTTGGTCTTGCGCCAATACACCTGGTCTTGGTCTTGGTCTTGGTATTGCACTCCCGGTCTTGGTCTTGGTCTTGGTCTTGCGGCAAGAGTCTTGCAAGTCTTGCAGTTACCCATTAGCCTATTGCTATTTATTAAACGTTACTAGGGGAGTTTGAAGCCACGATCTAAGCGATCCGTGCCTATGCTCTAACTAACCCAGCTATCTACCATGCCCCACAAAAGTCAATCAAACATGGTTAAAACACAAAAAAACCAAATTAATGACATAAACTTGACTGTATTTTAAAGAACATTTTCTGTCTAGAAAGGTATTGATGGACCTCCACCGTATATGAAATGGAAATCTTAAAAAGACTGGTACGTGGTAAAAATCCACATACAGGTATCAAGGGCACATATTCTTTAGGTGATAAGATAAAAAACTATAATCCACTTATTAAAGCAACACAAATGTTATTAACAATCTTAGCTCTACTTTTAATTAAAAAACTAACTTGAAAAAATAAATAATAGGTAAGAAAGCAATGATAATTAAAAGAAGTTATTTTAAATTAAGGAGATATCTACTTAATAAATACAATAATTTACCAAAATAAAGTAGTATTTTATTAACATATAGTTTATTAACATTTTTTTAGAAACCAGAATTTTGGTTTTTCAGGAAGAAATATTTGTAATTCTTTTTTGTGAAAAGATTAGATGCTTCCTTAACCCTGAAGTTTTTCTGTTTTTCATTTTAACCTTTCTATGTAGGCACAACTTAAACAAAGCAATTTGAGATGCATGAATTATTTTGAAAAACTCATCAAATTTGCTTTTAGGTCTTTTAGATCTATAATTCCAACGCTCACTACTCCGACTAAAACTATTTGAATCTTTGTCCCCCATGTCAAATTGTAAACTTGTCAAATGAAGTTTAATGATGTCGAAAAAGTAACTACTACAAACCGAGAATTATATATCGTTACTTCGTTATTCTAAATATTTCGGTATTTTGTTTACACGCTAAGCGACATTATCTGTTATTAATAAACTTTTGAATATTAGTCGCGCTCTTTCAGCAAATTTGGTTTAACTGAATGATCTCATCGCACACTCAGCAGAAACAATGTGTTTTTGTATAAGTGTATTTTTTATTAGCTAAGGTGACATATTTTAAAAAAAAATCGATACGATATTACTGTCGGCGTAGCAATGCAAGATTATTTTATGATTAGAGGGCGGCTTTTCTCAAAATCTGGACAATTAATTTCAGAGCGAAGAAGTCGTATGCTGGAAAAGAATGTTCAAAATATTTTATTTTTACATTGTAATTATGACCTCTGAACTCTGAGCACGTGTCAAATGTGTTGTTTTTAATGAATATTTTGATTGATGATTTTGATGCATGTTTATCGTATTGTTCGTAATGCGCATAAGTCCAGTTTTCCAAATTTTTATTACATATTTTTTTGCGTCTTATAGAGTCTTTAAACATATACCCGAACTGCAATACTCGCTAAAACGAGACTCCGTCCTAACTGCAAGACGCAAGAGTCTCGCAGGCTTAGTCTTGTTTTTGCGTAAATCTTGCAGGGTCAGTCTTGGTCTTGCTAAAATTAGGCGGTCTTGGTCTTGGTCTTGCGAAAACGCAAAAACAAGACCAAGACTGCAAGACCAAGACCGATTTTGGACAACACTACTAGTCGTATACATATTGCCTATCCTGAACATTCTGCTACAATTTGGTACGAAACGACTTCTATACAATACAATATAAAAACATGAAACTACCGAACTATTGAGTGAAGTAAATATATGACAAAAAAAATATTTTAAAACGATTTGTTAGTCTGAAAAGGTATACTAATAATTGTCGTGCGTAAATTCCTTCCTTTTGAGGTAGGCTAAATTGTATATTTTTCATCCTTTTACAAAATTATTACTTAAAATGTTTATTACACCACACGAATAATGTGTAACGTATGGTCCTAAAGTTTTGGGAAAAATTTCAAAAGCATATAACTCTGACCACAATAATCTTATATTTTTATTAAATTATTTAACAATTTAACTTAACTATCCTTATTATAAATCAAAATTTAAATGACAGACAAGGGACCATTATTTTCGATTTGCATAATAATTCCCCTGACACGTTGCATTATCCTTTGGACGACCTCGACGTCAATTTCTCTAATTTTTGTATATATGCGGCGTCTTAACTGTTCCTGATTTTGTGCTTCCCATCCGTTATTATAGACTTTCCGACTTAATATTGCCCAGAACTCTTCAATTGGATGAGCCTGAGGTAGGTTGGGGGAATTGTCTGCTTTCGGTACAAAGGTAATATTGTTAGTTTCGTACCAGTCCCTTGTGATCCATGACATGAAGCAAGATCTGGCCAAAAGACTATTTGATCATTTGCATGATGTGTGTTTACAAACTGAAGCAATTTAGAGAGACATCTTTGAATATAAATATTTGCGTTTAAGGCTTCGCCTCGAACAACACCAATGTAGGGCTGTGATGTGATAAAGCCAGCCTTAGAAATTGCACATCATACCAAAATTTTGTCCTTAAATTTTTTCTTACTTTTGAATTTTATTTCATCAGGTACATTTTCGTAATCGTTCGTGTAAAACCCATCATTACCCTTCATCTCAGAGTTGGACAAAGTAAAATATTTTTCATCGTCCATCACGATCAACTTGTTGACGAAATGCACTCGCCTTATCGCGCGGCAACATCTCGGAATTCTCTCTAATTGATCCTCTGTGTATTTTGGAGCTTTCCTTCTTTTCCGGTGGATAATATTGTTACTCGATAGGGTCCTGTATACTGTCTTTCTAAGATGAAATCTTCTGGCCAGTTTTCGCTGTGAGACCCCAATTTTGTTGTTAGCTGCTTCAATCAGTCTTGCCTCTCTTATATGCTTCAAAATCCGCGGTCGGCCACTTTTACGCAAGTTAACACATGGTATTCCTTCTTCACATTCTCTGATTGTGCGATAAATTGTCGATTTGCTTATGTTTTGATCTCGATAAATATTAGCAATATCTCGTTTCGACATTCGCCCAAATATCAATTTTATAAGACATTTTGCAGAGCACAAACGAAAATATTCTGCTTTGTTTATTAAATGTCAATAACTGATGACATTTCAATTCCATGGCCTTCTTTGTTAAATGCATTTTGATTCTCAATCAGACCAGGTGAAATTTTTTCCAAAACTTTAGGACCATACGTTATACATGATTTAAAACCTAAAAACCAACTTCCATTCTTAAATACTTGGCTCGAAGGCCATTCTTTTAATATTACTTTTACAATTATATCCTTTTGGTAGATACATATTCCCATACCCTGCGCACATGAACCTTTAAAGGCAGAGTTAAAAGTTCCTCTGTCTTAAGATACTTCATATGGACAACAGTTGTTACATGTTGCCTTTTTCCTACAATCTGCTAGAATTAATTTGAGAACCTTTTTAATATTCCAAAATAATTCAGACAAACCGGAAATATAGAGGTATAGAAAATATACAGTGATATATACTATAAAATGAATTATAATATGACCTTGAAATTACGTTTTCGATTGTTAAATAGCATTTATGCCAATATGATAATTAACAAAGCACCCAGTGAAGATAAAACAAAAATAAAGAAGGTAGTACAGATTACTGCAAACCTTTAACGTCTGTTCTTCCGAAGTCTATCGGAGAATACAGTGAAACTTGGTTATAGCGTCATTGAAGGGTCCAGTAAAAAATGATGCTATCAGATTGAAGTTATAAAAGAGGTTGAAAAAAATGAAATTTTAACTAGGCAAAATTTTATTACAGCATTATTTATTATAACAGCTACATTAAGGATAAAAAATTAAGAAATACATATCATGTATATGAAACTTATATTTTTTATAAAAAAAAAGTTTTCTAATGCTGAAAAAAGTCAGGTATTTTCTTCTGCACAACCCTTTCCGAAAAATAAAGTTTTTCTGTAGGTGGATGCCTCTCGGAACTGAAAAAACCTGGATATGGTCTCAGTAACCCTCATTGCTTCTTGAATTGTATGAATTGAATCTTCATCAACCCCCATTTCCAAATTTTGCACTTGTTCCACAATTTCTTTATCACTTAAAACGTTTCTACCTGATCGTCTACTGAAATGTATGAGTCAAGATCAGTTCCAAACTCTCTCTGGTTTACATTAAATTTTTGTATCCACTCTAAAAAAGGCATTTTGTCAGCCTCGTCAAGATTTTGAACATTAAGAGAAACTAGAGTCAATTTAGCTTAATGAAAGCACTTACAAATTGTCACTGACGTAACCGTACTCCACGCATTATCTAAAAACTGAACTGCATCAATGACGGTAATGTTCACGCGTTCCCCATTATCCATACAAAAAATCGTCCTTTTCAAAAGCTGTTGCCAATAATGGTATTTTAAACTTCTTATGACTGCTTGGTCCATAGGCTGCAAGGCACTCGTGCAGTTGTTAACTAAGAGAATTTTTTCTTTTTTTTAGAAGAGAGTTCCTTGTTCCACTTTCTCAATTCTTCTTCAAAAATAGCAGAAGTCATCCACGCTTTTTATTGGCTGTGTAGTTTACAGGCAGTGTTTTTATGTTTTTAAAACATCTATTTAAAGTTTTGTCTGACGTTAATTTGTGAAAGACATCAGTTTCATTGGCATTAAAGATATCTTCATCCTTGTATGGTTGCCTTATTTGTGGCCTTATTGTGTGGTTTTGTAGCCAATCACCTGTCACGTTCTCGTTTACACATTTTGCCTCTCCAACAATTTTCGAGAAGTAAATTAAGTACAGAACTTTAAACCAATCTGGCCAACCGTTAGAGCATGCAAAATCTTCACCAAACAGTTTTCCGAACTCTGTAGCTTTCTCCTTTAAAAGTGGCCTGGACACAGGAATATCAGAACTGCGACACTGCTTGAACCATTTGAGTAGAGCTGAATCTACAACACCACGAATGCACTTCCTAATATTTTTAACATTTTCTTCCTCCACATTAAGGGCTTTTTATAAATTTTGTCCTTGTTTTTTTCAGGATCGAGCCGACAGTCAAATTAACAAGTCCAAATTACCGACATACATCAGAAATTTTTCGACCACTTTTAAATGCTCTTATAACACGCACTTTATCTTTAATAGGCAAAGCTTTCCTTTCAGTACTACAATTTGCCATGTTAAAAAATAAAAAAGTAATTACTAAATTAAAATCTAAAAACAAAACGAGCCGAACACAATGTCACGGTAGCGAATATTTTTTAAACTGACTGTTCTGAAACAGAAACTTTGACTGTTAGGATGGCACAGATAAATGGGAAATCATAGAACTGTTAAGGTCACATAACTGTACACAAAAGGGATAATCGGGCTTTCTCACATTCTTGGAAGGAACAATCCCGCAAAGCCGGAAACACATTGCACTTTATTGTTAATAAAATAAAAAACGACAACCTACTGTACTGTATTTTATGACGCTATAGACGAGGCTTCTTTTATTTTTAGCCGATAAAATCGTGTTTTTAATAATGTTATCGAATAGTTTTTGGCCGGTTTATTAAAAATTGACGTTACCACCGAGATGACGTAACTACTGAGGCCGTAATATCCAAGTTCCACTGTAGTACTAACATGGATAACCCATAAAAGAAGCTATAATAAAATCGTCGAAAATGTCGTGAGAATATAAAGCCTGAAGTGGAATTGAAAGGAATTCCAACAAAATACACCAACGTATTGTTACACAGTCATAGATACTGGAGAAAAAGAAAACACGATACCTATAGAGAGCTCTACAGTACACAATTTTATGAGCTAAATTATGATATAATCATGAATAAATGTTCCTTTCTCAAGTTAAGTCTCTTTGAGCAGCTTTCACGTGCTGCTGTATTGAGCTGCATAGTGCTTCTCTGACTTATCGTTGTATGGAGATTTCGTGGGTTTAGTTGTCCCCAATTTTTACTATAGCAGCTTAATTCCTGTACAGTTGTTTAATGACACAAATATCTTTGTCATCTATTCCTATATTTTTCAGTATCTACATTAATTTTACATCCTAAACTTTATCGAATGCCTTTTCGAAGTCCACGAAGCATGCAAATTAATCTCTTCTTTGATGGCGGCATTTTTGTAATAGGATATTTATCGCAAAAGTACCTCCCTAGTTCCCATAGAATTTTCAAAACCAAATTGGGTACCGTCGAGACTTTTGCGTCTCATTCAGTTGTGGAGTATTCTTAGGAAAATGTTAAGAATGTGGGTTATTAATGTTCTGAGCATTTTCTAGCATTATGTTTTTTGGGTACTAGGTATTGCGACAAAGATGGACTTAAGCCAGTCTGTGGGAATCACTTCAGTGTTATACAGTGATGAGTGCCTTAAGAACCGGCAAAATAACGCAAAAGATAGAAAACATAATACGTTGTGAAATAAAAAGAGATGAAAGTAGTAGAGGTGGGAAATTATCGATAGAAACCTCTAATTTACATTACATTACACTAGGACTATCGATAGTTTCCCACCTTTAGACGTTAGCTTATGAGCTAGTTGACTTCAGTCATAATATTACAAGTATGACGTCGAACATTAACATTTTTTAAATTTCGCATAAAGTAAAAACTGATTGAAGGCAATAAAGCAAATGTAAGTAAACAGTTTAATTATTAGTAATTTGATAATTAATTCTGTGTTGACGAATACAGAATAACAAGCTATCATAATTCTGTATTGAGAAGAGTGTATCATCATCATCAGTGGCGCTACAGCTCTTTATGAGCTAAAGCCTTCTTCAGAACAATCCTCCATTCGCCCCTGTCTCTGGCAACTCTTCTCCATGCTCTAATTCCGATAGACTTCAAATCATTTTCTAGGTTTCTTGGTACCTAAGTCTCGGTCTTCCTCTTCTTCGTTGTCCGATCGGCCCTCTTCGGTCAAAAACTTTTCTGACTATGGCATCTTCCTCTCGTCTGATTACATGACCTATCCATCTGAGGCGTGCTACCTTAATGCATTTTACAACGTCAGGTTCTCCAGAAGAGTGTATGCGACGTCTCAAATCACAGTTTATTATTGATCAATACTTTAATTTTGGATAAAAAAATACACTTAAACTATCTTTACTTACATTACGTGATACGTATTACTATGACTGAAGTCAACCAGCTGATAAGCTAACGTCTAAAGGTGGGAAATTTTCGATAATTCTAATGTAATGTAAAGTAAATTATAGGTTAATATCGATAATTTCTCACCTCTACTACTTTCATCTCTTTTTATTTCACAACGTATTATGTTTTCTATCTTTTGCGTTATTTTGCCGGTTCTTAAGGCACTCATCCCTGTATATTGCATTAAAAAGTTTAATTAGTATTTTTATGTTAATATCATCTATAATCTTCAGCAACTCAGTTGGTGTATCATCTGAACTACAAGCTTTCCTAATTTTAGCATTTTTTATGGCGTGTTCGACCTCTAATTTCATAATTTCTTGGCTCAGTACAATTTTTTGAGAATTCGATAATGCTTTATGCATACATCAAATTGATATCTTGTTTATTTCTTTAAAAATTGCCAAATAACGATATTTAAACCACTCTATTATAACTCATTAACCAATGCTGTGATTGAGTTTAAATTTTGACAGATAAGGCCTAACTGTTGATACTTTTCTAAATCATGTGCTGCTTTGCTCTTAGTGACGCCGTCCACATTTCTCGACATCTATATTTAAGTACCAAAACTTATTAAATTGTTTACTATATTGCTTACAGTTCTGTCTGTGCTGTCATTTTTTCTTCACAGTTATTCACCAATATTTGTTCGACGATCTCTTACAATTGATACTCAAGAGAGACGAACATTCTCAATTTAACATAGTAAATTCTCCCACGTAATTTAAACGCAACGGGGTGAAACACATCCCGAGATAAATAAGATAAAACTGTGGGTGGTGGTTTTATAAATGTATTCTTTAAAACCCTCTTCTTGGTTTGTCTTTTGGCAGGAAACTCATTTATAATAAATCAGCAAAAACTTTGCGGTGCGTTTTTAAGTGTATTTACGCTTAAAAAATGTGATTTATTTTTTATATTTCTTTTAAATGGTTGAAATATGTTCTTGCAATTTTAATACAGTAATTTATCAGCGAGAAGGCTTCGTAATACCACAGTGAGAAATTTTGTAACGTTATAAACGTCACATTTCTATTAATTTATATTTAAATAATTATTTCATTTTAATTTCTTTATTAATTTATTAATTTCTTTATCTTCAGATCTTCCTCTATTTTCTCTCTCGTAGAATAAATATTCGCCCTCTCTCTTTTTGTTCGGCAGACTATTCTGTTCCGTGTTGACAGACAGACTGTTCAGTTTCATGATATCTATAGCAACATCCTATGACATCTGTGCTAACTTCATTCAGTCTCCCACTTTCTGTCAAAACAACTTTTCTGTAGGGGGATTATTTTTTGCCTCTTTTGGAATTTATGTATTTATTTAAGAAGGCAAAAATTATTATACGACTCATTTTTATGGTCTACAAATTCTCTTGGGTTGAGTACTGTCATTGTGATATTTATTCTATAATTCTGACCGCATTTCCAATATTTGTAACCTTACTTTCTTTCGAAAGCACATTTTTTCTGATATATGCATTAGGACTCTTTAACAGAATTTACCTAAGTAGTAACATTCATATTTCATTTTATCCTTGCCATACGCTATTTGTTTAAGTGTAATTTTGTAAGATGGCAAGGAAGTTAAACCTTTCTTTTTGATCTGTTTCTAATGCAAGTTGTTCCTTATCTTTTAGTTTATTGGGTTTGTTGGACACATCAGAACTTTATTGGATTTATTGAATTTATTGGTTTATTGGACACCAAAACTTAGTCAGGACATACAGCCACGTGTGACTGCAGCTCTCCAGAAGCCACAAATTCTAATTGGAGGACCCAACAGCTAGAACACACAAGCAGCCCATCGAAGCAATAAGTAGCACTTATTAACTGTTAAGCTTTGGCAGGATTAATTATTGTTTTTTTAATCTTTTAAATAAGTATGTTTAGTTAAAATTTGTCTTATTTGCTATCAACTGAGAGCCCAGGTTCAATCCCTAGTTTAAGACAAGACGAACTCACCCTTGAGATACTAAGCTAGGCAAGGTATAGACGATAAGCTCCCATGGTTGATTGAGGTATTATTTTTACAATAGTACTTCAATTCTCTTTGAAGTGATAAGAGTAAGTAAGGTTATTTACTCGTACAATTCGCAACAGTCATACTGGTGGAACTCTGTCAGTTAGTTTTGCGACGATGCCAAAATTAAAAATAATTCTGCTAACTGAGGACTGATAGGAACCAAATTTTTGAGCTCATGAAGCGGATCTAGTACTATTTGTGATCATTAGAAACAGATGTGATGTACACGGACAGTGATTATAACGCGTCAGAAGGTACGAAGAGAAAAGATAGAGGGCCAACGTCACCTTTCCTGCAGAGCAAAAAAACCTGCCAGAACAACAAACCAAAGAAAACCAAAGGAAGAAGATTCAGAGGATGAGGACGACGGTATGAGTATGTTCAAGAAGATGACGGAGGAACTGAAAGAAATCAGGAATGAAAATAAGGAATATAGAGAAGAGATGATAGCGCTGAAAAAAGAAAATATAAAGATAAAGCAAGAATTGGAAGAAACAAAAAACAAAATAACCAAGGTTGAAAACAAAGTAAAAAGAACTGAAAAACAAATGAAAAGAAATAACATAGTAATTATGGGTCTACCAAAAGTCGCAACAGATGAAACACTCTTAAAAAATAATGAAAAAGATTTTATACAAAACCACCTAAAAGAGGATGTCAAAATAGAATCTGCAATAAAGCTAAAAAACAATATGTGTCTGGTACAAATGAAGGATTATAGCGAAAAAATTAAGGTAATGAAAGAAAAAAAGAAACTCAGATTTCTTACTAAAGAAAAGATCTTCATCAACGATGACTTGATCAAAAAGGAAAGACACATGAGGCAGAAAATTGTAAATAAAGGCAAGGATTTAAGAGCTGAAGGTAAAACGTGAAGATAGGGTACAAAAAACTAACTGCGAATGGCATAAAATGGGAATGGACGGGAAACGGTACTTTCAAACAAGAAAATTTTAGAAATATGGACTCAAAAACGTCACATATTAGTGGAAATGTCGTCTCCGGTGTAATTAATAAACGTAGGAAAATGATACCATCTTGGTGCAAGTTTCCATGTTTATTAATTTTTCTAACTATTGCGCAATATGTTGCAATATTGCGTAGTTAGCCGGTACGCTATTGTGGCATTATCTTGAAAAAGACAATGCCTGTATGGTTTATTTACTTGGTAGAAATAAAACACAGGTTTTCTAAGAAGAAAAAAACTCAGCTTCAGAGTCTTAGAAAATTCGCAGAGCCCTTCGAGCAAAGTACTCTAGGGAGCTACCCTAGACGGGTAAAACCATACTCACTATACTGACTTGAGATCCGAAAATCTCTCATATTTAAAGATAAATTAACTTTTATATGAAACTTTTTCATTTCTCAACCAATTAAATTTAATTATAAGTTCCAGAAGGAAGGGCGATGCACATCGAGGTGCGTGATTGGTGGCACCTGATGACATCCCCCCTGCTTTGGAGACTCTGAGGCTAATAAAAAAAGCTGATTTTATTAAAAACTTAAGAAAGAAATTTTTTTACAATTCACATATAGGAAAGAAAAAATGCATAAAATATATTAAAAATGGATATGTCCATATTGTCAAATTTACTTACAGTTCTCTAACACACACTACACTCGCGTAGCACGCACTTGCACTACACAAAACGCTCACAGGCGGTGGTCAGTGTTGTTGACAGCATCTGCAGGTCCATCCTCGGTGATGTGCTCGTTCTACGGCGGCTTCGTCCTCTCTAGCTATACGTTTCCCATCTGCATGTCGCCAGTGTGTCGTAGGTGAGTTTGCCTGAGCCTCCGTGGTGACTCTGGACCACATAATGGTAGGGCAGGCAGTGACTGGCTACTCCGGGGACATCCATCGCATCCGGTACTTAGCATCAATAGGCTGGCTAGTCGGAGATATGGCACATCAACGGTTTCAGGGCTGCAGAAGGTGGATATCGGCATGTTAGTTCAACATCCGATGCTTCTTCCCGCTGTTTTCTTGAGTGGTTTTGATGCAGGCGTCGTGTTGGAACTTTTGCGATCGTTGGAGCATGAGAACTCTGACATCTCGGAGTCGTGGTAGAGTTCGTTAACTGGTTGGGCGCCATGATGTCGTCTCCGGTGTAATTAATAAACGTAGGCAAATGATACCATCTTGGTGCAAGTTTCCATGTTTATTAATTTTTCTAACTATTGCGCAATATGTTGCAATATTGCGTAGTTAGCCGGTACGCTCTTATTGTGGCATTGTCTTGAAAAAGACAATGTCTTTATGATTTATTTATATATATATATATATATATATATATATATATATATATATATATATATATATATATATACCCGGTATTTAGGCGGCACACGCCCTTCCGGTAGGGATCTATGGAGGAGTATCACCGAGCCGCAAGCCCTTATCTCTTGCCGTACTGCTCCACCATAGGCCGATCAGATACCAGCATATTCTAGACTAAGCCGCAGATTCATTTTAGAATTTTAAACTGCTGCGTTAGCCTTTTTGTTTTCTGTCACCGAGCTGGGGATCGAACTGACATCTCTCGCAGTGAAGCGAAGGAGAAGCCAGCCGCCCAGCCCGCTTGGCTATCCGATCGACTTTATGGTTTTATATATTATTTACTTTTATTTTTTTATTTATTTATTTATTTACTTGGTAGAAATAAAACACAGGTTTTCTAAGAAGAAAAAAACTCAGCTTCAGAGTCTTAGAAAATTCACAGAGCCCTTCGAGCAAAGTGCTCTAGGGAGCTACCCTAGACGGGTAAAACCATACTCACTATACTGACTTGAGATCCGAAAATGTCTCATATTTAAAGATAAATTAACTTTTATACGAAACTTTTTCATTTCTCAACCAATTAAATTTAATTATAAGTTCCAGAAGGAAGGGTGATGCACATCGAGGTGCGTGATTGGTGGCACCTGATGACAGAAAAGAAAAAGACGGCCCATTATGCCGACGGGGACCCAAGTGATGAACAGGAAAATGAGTTTAAACATAAATAACAAAAAAAATAAGAATACGTAAAATATTGCGAAATGGATTATACGAGGAGTATACAAAGAGGGAGCATTAATTAAACTAATAGAAGAACTTAAAAAATATAAAATACACATCATAGCAATACAAGAAACACATTTGAGTGCACGAGATGCAAAACTCGCTAATCGACAAAAATTGAAAAAAGTAGTTAAGCACGCCATCTTGTTTGTACAATATTTAATTATTATTTTACACAAGTATTTGGAGCAAAACCAGCTTTTTAACATACGAAAATCCGTCCCAAAAATCATGACTTAATGCAAAACTCGCTTTATGCATTGATGCGTGAGATGCAAAACTCTCTATTTGTATGGCGTTCAATCACAGCATCGGATTTTACTCACGTTTACATGTTAAATTGGCATTTTTTAGGACATACATAAATTCTAATTACAACATCGGATTTGGCACCCCAAAAACTGATTTATGCTCAACCTGCTTAAGATCCAAGGAAAAGTTAAAAAACAAAAATATTTCTAGTTCAGAAAAGCAAATTATTATCACCGAGCAACGGATACATAGACTTAAAGCAAAGGCATTTTTTGCCTTATTAAAGCAGCCGCTAGAAAATACAGCAGTTTTTTCGTTTGATTGTCAGAAAAATTTGCCTTTGCCTTTGCCTAAGCTTCCGGATCAAGCTAGTTATTTTAGTCAACAGATTAACTATTACAACTTTACGGTAATTCATGGATCATCAGCAGCACAGTTGGTTCCAGAAAATGTTTATTCTTATGTTTGGACGGAGGTGGATTTTCCCAAAAATTCTAATTCGATAGCTTCAGCTGTTTGGGATGTACTGAATAAGTTTAACTTTCCCAATGAAATCGATACAATTCGTTTATTTGCTGATGGATGTGGGGGGCAAAATAAGAATATTATAATGATGACCATGCTTTCTGTTTGGTTGATGACGAAAGCTCCCACAAACATAAAGACCATTAACATAATATTCCCCGTAGTGGGACATTCTTTTATACCACCTGATAGGTTGTTCGGAATGATTGAAAGAGAGGTAAAAAAGAAATCCATTATTTTAAAAACTTCTGACTACGAAGATATTATAGCAAATAAGTCGACAATTAGAAAATTGGGTTTAGATTGGCAGGTGTATGACTGGAAGAATGAAGCACAACTAAACACCAAAGCACCATCCTCATGGCACTTTCAGTTTAATAAGGCTAAAAGGTTTGTGCTTACTAAAGGGAAAACCAATGCACTAATACGAGGTGAGCCCAATTATTGTGTTGACGTCGGTGAAGCCAAGTCTGTTGTTAAGAGAGGAATAAAATTGACACGTATCAATCCTACTCAACTTCCTATAGGCTGCAAACTCAAAGGCGATAAATCGACAATAATTTCTCTTCTCAAAAAACATTATGGAATCGCCTGGGAAAAAAATCCTGATTTGGTTTTCTTTAAAGAAAATCTTGTTAACCCTCGAAGGGTGGAAAACCAGACTTCTGTAAACGATGTTGAAGCTGGCTGCAGTGGTTTAAAACCTTGCGATATTAATTTACCAATTTAATGTAATATGTAAATAACTGTTTAATTTCTTTGTGAATAAAATTTGTTCCAAACTATTGATGTAACATTTTTTGGTGCAAAACTCGCTAAATGCATTCTTTTTTCTTCATTTATTTAAAAAATCTGCACTATTTTTTTAAAATATGTTAAAAACTATTAGAGGTGTATATGTTCTAAAGACACGCTAACATCATTAATTGGTTATTAACAAATATAATGCAAAAAACGTTTTTTGCACTTTTCTCAAATTGACTTTACATGCATTAAGCGAGTTTTGCATCTCGTGCACTCATTTGACTGGAAACAACATTAAAAAGATTAGCCCATACACATTTAGACCCAGCTTTTTTGTGTTTTCTAGCAGGTTCTTCGGGATGACTCCAGTGGTAGAGAGAATAATAGGTATCGTCTGGGTACTTTCCATTCTCTATTGTCTCCTTATTTGTATTTCCAGATCTTTGTATTTGGCGATCTTTTCGTTGTACTTAACAAGATTATTGTTGTTAGGTATCGCCACATCGATTGGTGTTGTTTGTCTTGTTAGTTTATTAACTAGCACGAGATCTGGTCCATTATGTGCTACAGTTTGGTCTGTGAGCACAGTGCGATCCCAGTTTAGCTTGTAGTTGTCACTCTCAAGCATACTCTCAGGAACGTATTGATATTATGGGAGATGGTTTGTTTGTAGAAGTCCCAGTTTAAAAGCTATCTATTGATGGAGAATCTTCCCTACTGAGTCATGCCGTTCCTTATATTTAGTTGCAGAAAATGCCTGGCAGCCCCCGGTAAGATGTTGGATAGTTTCTTGGGTTTGACATCCATATCGGTATTTGTCGTTTTGGACCTGAGGGTCTTTGACGATAAATTTTAGGTAATTTTTGGTTGGTATCACCTGATCCTGAATGGCGAGTAATGAACTTTCTGTTTCAGGGAACAATTTTTCTGATGTCAGCCAATAGTTCGACGCTATATTGTCAACATAGTCTTAACTGACTTCATTCGGATGTCGCCCGTGCAGAGCTTTACCCATCCAGATGCGCATTTTTTCGTTCTTAGTAAGATCAGTTTGATCGGTGTTGTGTCATCTACTGCACAAATGGAGCGTTGAAGAGTAGATGTCTCCGCCTGCTCCTGAAAATAAGTTCGTAAATTAGTAATCTCTTTTTCTAATTACTCGCTTATGTCGGTAATGTCGTTCTTTCTACTGCATTTCGAGAATGGTGTTTTGTGCCTCTGTGAAGTGTGTTCGTACTTTTCGCTGAAGAGTTTCTATATCCGTTTTAGTCCACTTAATAATCCCAAATAAGCTAAGCGCGGAAAATGCATAGGTGTTTAATGCCTAAACCAATTTTTACTATTAAGATGTGAGCGGAGTAGCTGTTTTACTCTTAGTATAAACTCTGATGTTAATTCGATTTTCATTTGTTTATGGTCAATTTTTCGCTCTTGCTTTACTCCTAGATATTTGTACATGTCATTTTCGCCCATAGCCTTGATGTTTTGGCCATTTTGATATCGAATCCTCCGGGCTGAACTTTTCCCTTGACTATATTTAGTACACTACATTTGTCTGACCCAAAGTACATACTGATATCATTTGAAAAAGTTTCTACAGTTTTTAGCATTTGATCTAAGTGATTTCGAGTGGAAGCCATTATTATTATTATTTTTGATAAATTATTATAGACATAGTTTTTGACTAAAGATAGAAAAGCAAAGGGTAAACTGGAGGCAAAACATCTAGACGACAAGGACGAAGTGTACCACAGACATAAATGAATGAAAATCATAAATTGGACACCATTGAAAGTATATATAAACCTTCTATATTTATTGTGAACGACTTAAATTGTAGAAATTAAAACATTAAAATAGGTATATAATTTGATAGTTTTTACTTCATCATCGTCATCATGGCTTATTCACTCCTGGCGGAGTGTTTGCCGCCCTTTTGGGCTCTCTGATTTATTTATTGCGGAGAATCAGTCCGCTGTTGTTTTTTTTTACTATTATAGCAGCGTGTGTGACTTGGCCCTGTCTACAATTTTCCTCCATTCTTTCCGGTCCTTACAGCGCTCCTTCCAATTGTAGATTCTCAGCTTCTTTATGTCTCCTAAGACTTGATCTCTCCATCTTGTTTTGGGTCTCCCCTTTGGTCTCTTTGTTGTTGGTCTCCATCCAGTTATTCGCTTTAGGGTAGAGTCTGGGTTAGCTCTTTCTGTGTGTCCCAGCCACCTGAGCCTTTGCGTCTTCACGAACTTGATTATGTCTTCACCCTCGATGACTTCTTTGATTTCTTCATTGGTTAATCTTCTAAATTCGCCTACACTTATTCCCACCGGTCCCATTATTCGTCGAATTATCTTTCTCTCTAGGATTTCCAACCTCATTTCATCTTTTTGTGTTAGGCACATCGTCTCTGCACCATAGGTGATCACTGGCCTGATTGCAGTCTTGTAAATTTTTAATTTGGTTTTCTTACTAATGTACTTTTCTTTCAGGAATTTTTGGTAATTCCAGTAGGTTTTATTACCCAGTAGGATGCGTTCATTTATTTCATTCGTTCTATCATTTCTGTCATTCACCATCACTCCCAGGTATTTGAAACGGTGTACTCTTTCAAATGTATATGCACCAAGCTTAATTTCTTTCTCTATGTTCGTATTCTCTCTTGAACACTTGAGGTATTTCATTTTGCTTTGGTTTATTACTAGCCCTCTCTTCTTTGCTTCTTTATCTAGTATTAATATTATGTTCTGAATGGTTTTTAAATCTCTAGTAACCAGTGCAATATCGTCTGCATACGCTATCAGTTGGGCTGAAGATTCGATAATCGTTCCCATAATTTTGGCTGCTCTTACTGCCCCCTCTATGGCAATGTTAAATAATGTTGTTGAGAGGGAGTCTCCCTGTCTGACACCTACCTCCATGTGTACTTCATCTGACGGGCCTTCCCTTGTTAAGTTCGTGCCTTGGATTCCTTCATCGTCATTTTCATGAGACTTATTAGTTTTTCTTGGATGCCTAATTGATTCATATCCTTAATTAGCTCCTCCCTTATTACACTGTCAAAAGCTTGCTTGTAGTCAATAAACAGTATATGTAGATCTATTCCGTGCTCGTAACTTTTTTCGACGATTTGCGTTACAATGTGTATTGCATCTATTGTTGACTTACCTTCCCTGAATCCATGTTGGTATTCACCTATTTTTGTTCTAGTTTCTTTTTCTATTCTTTGTCTGATCAAATTAGTTAATATTTTGTACATTGTATTTAATAACGTGATTCCCCTGTAGTTAGTGCATTTCGTCTTGTCGCCTTTTTTAGGGATTGGTGTTATCAGACCACAATTCCAGTCGTTCGGCATGCGTTCTTCTTCCCATATTCGTTCTATTAGATTGTGGATTCTGTGGGCTAGTTCCTCTCCCCCTTTCTTGAAGAACTCATTTATAATGTCGTCTGGTCCTGCTGCTTTCCTTGTCTTTAATCTGTTTATGGCCGCCAATACTTCGCTGTATGAGGGAGGCTCCGATTGTTCTCCATTCCTATTTTCTGTTTGTTTTTCATTTTCTGCATTTTCAGCCTCGTCTTTCTTTTTAAACAGTTCTCTATAGTGTGTTTCCCATTCCATTTTTCCAATATTTGCCGGTATCTCTTTTTTTCTCTGTGATTTTATGTATTTGTATAGTCTTGCATTGTCATTACTATTGGCTTCGAGTTCCTGCAGTAATTCTTCGATCCATTTCTTCTTTTTTGTTTTGCTGCATTTGTCTGACTCTTTCTTCTTCTCTTTATAGTGTAGGAGATCTTCTTGTTTCCCTGTGGCCACCCACTGTGTCTTGCTTTGTCCTTGTCTTTACTAGCTTGCTTGCATTCTTCATCGTACCAATCCTTTCTTTTATTGTCTTCCATTAGTCCTATCGTCTCCTCTGCTGTTGTTAAGATTCTATCTTTTATGTCTTCCCATGTTTTATCTATGTTTGATGGTTTTAGGACTAGTAGTTTTTCTTCTAATTTAGTGCAGAATTTTCTGTTTGCATTATCTGTATTTAGTTTCGACCGATTCCACCTCTTTCTTTTCTTTCTGTCGTTTTTATCTTTAAGTTTTTACTTATTCTAAAATAATAAACATTTGAGGAATTTCTATTTTATATGTAAATGCCACACCTATCCCTATTGAATGACCGAGAAGAAAATATATCTTAGCCGACCCTAAGGTCCAAGCGAAAACATTTGTAAACCCTCAAAAGAAAAATGCCTTATAATATTGCAAACTACAATATAACAGGGACATTCTGTATTATTACCCGGAGCAGGGTCGAATCGTAAAGATATCAACCACATGTAAAAATGTCAGGAAGCTCTAAAATATGCATAGCTTCTAGAGTTGGCTGTGATTTATGCGTAAGACAAATCTGAATTCCTAATTTGGTGTCCTGGTGATTTGTCATGTCGTTAACTTCAGCCTAAACTTTCCCCCGAAAATGCTTATAGGCAAAAACAGAAACGTATACAAATGATTTTTATATTTTTCTCGAATTAAACCTGATGGGGTAAAAAGTTTACGCTGATAAAAGTGTCTAGATAATTAATTAAAAGTGTCTTTTCTCTTTACTTTGCATTTCTAATGAATTGGATTTTGGCATTGTTTCTAATAGATGGATGTATTTGCTGGATACTGAAAACAACTGTTGTCTTAAATTTCACGAAAATTTAGGGAAATTATTGCTGTTTTAAAGTGCTTCACCATGTGTTTAAAATAGACAACACGCAGGCAAATAAGGTTTAACTTTCAATGATTTTGTTTACGAGTTTTTTTACAATCGTGACAAATAGATCTCCTATTTTTATTACAAAAGTAACAAAAAAGACAAACTTAGCCCTGGACATCACTGGTCAACGACAATTTTTTGTAAGAATTATTCTTTATCAAAATTATCTTATTATCTAAATTATCTTATTTTTTGTAAGAATTATTCTTTATCAAAATTATCTCCTTTAGCGGCGATACAATCATTTCAACGTTTTTTTAAAACGATTTATCCTTGCCTTCAAAATAGGTTTCAGTTTCGGTGATTACTGCCTTATCTAAGCGATATCTCTTGTCATGGAGCATTTTTTATTTGGAAAAAAGGTGGTAATCGCTAAGAGCCAGATCTAGACTACAAGGTGGGTACGGAAGCAATTCAAAGACTAATTTTTACATTTCCGTCATCGTTTTCATGGACCTACGGCACTCTGCATTTTCTTGGTAAAAGAAAAATGTTTTCTTTAACAACCAAGGCCTTTCCTTTATCCTTTCCGACTTATTCAGATTAAATATGTCCAAACAGCACTGAAATTCGTCAATTTGTTGTTTTTTGGCTCTGGTGTGAGAAAATTCTGCATCCATTTGGAAAACAATTTTCTCATACCCAAATTTTTATGTATAATAGTCAAAATGTTACCCTTTGATAACAATAGAGTGTCAGCTATCTCTCAACTTCACTTTGCGGTTCTACATAATGAGATTTCTTCTGGAGCGCTCAGCATCATTGGTGGTTTAACTTCAGAAAACCATCGTTTAATGGTTGTAATCTATAGAGCAGAGTCATTTTTTAAGCCATTATTCGTGATCGTGTGAATTTAAAATAATTAAACGTTACACATTAGAAACCAACACCTAGTTGATTTTTCTTTCATTGTGAGACCATTTAAGATTTACCATTAACAATTCGGTGGTAACGATTTGGAACAATGGTGGTAATGATTTGGAATTTGGTGGACAATGGAATACCAATTAACAACATTAAGTATGTGGACGATATCGATATTATATATAAGAGTACGGAAAAAATAGAAACCATCAAAACCAGAAAGCTGCAGTATCTAGGACATGTTATGCTAGGAAACTTGTTTTAATTAGTTTTTTTTTATATGGCTTCGGCAGTTTGCCATACAGCCAGTTACATGATCTTTTAATCTCATTAGGTACAGTAAGAAGTTTTTGAGTTATTTGCAATCGAATAGACTAAAATAGATAAAAATATATAACATACACAGGAGAACTAGGCCACGGTAAATAGGATTAAACGTATAAAGGAGAGAAAACAAAGGTAAAAAGTAAAAACAAATTTTTTTTTTTAACTAAAGAAAAATATTACATTTGGTCAAAAAATCGATTATGCAATCGTAAATTAATCTATTTTGAGTCGCTAGGGCAGATTAAACGTTAAACGGAGATTTACCGGTAATACGAACTATATTATTATATAATAAGGTGGATTCCAAATTATATTTGGCACAACCAAAAATTACATGATCTAGGTCACCTTCTACTCCACATTCCACACAGTTTTTACTCTCGATCACATGAATCCTTGCAAGTTTTAATTAGTTAAGCAAGGAAACATCCAGGGAAGGAGAAGTATAGTAAGGAGAAGAATCTTATGGTTGCACAGCTTGTGTAATGGTATAGATGCCCAACTTTTTGGGACCGCCGCATCTATGATCAGAATAGCCATGATGGTTGCCAACCTACACCCGAAGATGACGAAAGAAGTGACTATCCATCCAAAAGAAGGAAGGATTATTCCATGGTCTATCTCAATTACGATTTTATCCTTGACTTATATAAACGAAAATTTAGCGAATATGGAACCCAGATGAAATTCAACGATCGATAACAGAGACTATCATTGAATTAAAAGAAGGAGTCGAGGAAGAAAAAGATATTATATAAATCACTTAATTTTATTTGTCATATATTTGAACTATGAGCATCTCCTATAAATCCAATTTATAATTTTAAACCTTCTTAAAATTGGTAGTTCCAACAGCGTCGACTCGATGATGAACCGGCGGAAATGAAACCACCGCGCCATCTTCGATCGCACAAACACCACTCCGTCTTTCGCAACATAGCCGCAATCAGGGTATCTGCTAAAACAAAAATCAGATTACATTAGAGTTCGTTCCGTATGCGGGTCAGAAATCTGGACGTTGACTCAACCAAACGAAGCCCTGCTTCAAACGGCCGATAAAAAATGAACCTCAGAACGTTCGGTGTTGTCCCTTACAATGAGATTTGAGACGCCAGTTTCACTTAGAGATTGACATATTGAGTGAGGCGGTAGATTGGGACAATTGCGCGACCACAATAAAAACCGTTTAGTTTTTTTTGTGAAACTGGTAACGGAGGATTGTATGATTGCCACCAACCACAGCCCCAATATCTGTATTAAAAACCTTAAGTAGTACAAACAATATTTTGTACATTGAAATAAGGAAAACAAATAAATATACAGGAAAGCTTAAAACGAACCAAACATGATTTCAACGAAGAGACAACATGGGAAATATTTTGAATTTTTTTGAGAAATTTACATGATAGACCAAATAATAAAACAATGAATAGAATAGAAAACTATAAGGGTTAAAAGATAATTTATAAAATTAATTTGGGTATCTATTAATTTAACTTTCATGACGAAAAAACGAAAAATTTTCAAATCGAATTTTCTAGAAAACGGTGTATTTTACCGACTTAAGTAGGAATACCTTTTGTAACGAAATATTTTTTGCCTACCATAGGGTAAGATTATAAGAGGTAGAAAATGGGGAACAGAAATTATGGGGGTCGAGATAAGGCAAGTAAAATAAATCGAACGGCACTCAGGGTTTGTTAGAAGAGCTGGGGTCGTGGATAAGTAAATGGCAAGGGGGTTGGATTGGGGCAACTACAAAAAAAATGAAACAAAGGGGTTACTTACATGAATCTCCTGGGACAAATGAACAAATATTACAACAAGAAAGACTATTTAAGAAAAAAAAAGGACGCCGCCTCGAAGGATCCTAAACTTGCTGGATGAAGGAAAAAAGGCTGTTCCTTCCTAAAAAAGTAAACACATAAAAAGGTTAGGAGATTTTTCTAAAATAAAAGACAAAATGGTTCAGAGAAATGAAGTAAACATTTATTTTTGATGAACAGATAAACAAATTACATGGGTTTATACCAAAATAAAATATAAAAAAGACTTACATATGTCCTATCTGCTTAACTGTGGCGGAAATAGATATTAAAATTAAAGATCTATCTTTTAATTAAAATGAAACTTCATAAATCTTAAAAAAAAACAAAACAAAATTAACAAATGTCATAGAAAATTTAAGGCTAGCTGTCATATGTCGACATTTATACTAACACAGACATACAAAGAACAAATAAATTGGCAGCATAACACACCCTTGATTTACAATATATATTACATATTACATTATTTAAATTGTTATGAAAGCAATTATTGTTTTTTCAAAAAAATGTCTACTTTACTTTGAAAATTAAACACAAAATATTACCTGGGTTTTCACATAAAATTTTGCACTGAAACTTCTGGGATTATTGCTAAAATTTCTGGGGTTGAACTCTCTGGACACGATCAAAAAAAGTGCTTGAGGAACAAAACAGAAACAGCGAGGTTGAAGAAGCACTGAACACAAAATTTGGAATTTTTCTCCTTAAGAAAAACTGGGACAGGTAGAATTGGACTGCAATTACACATTAAATTGCTACTATTAACCACTACTAAACTTATTTTCCATAACGTAGGACGAAGAACAAAAGGACATTACAAATTTGATGAAAAATTTGGACCCACGCTAAAATCGACCACCTTTGGTAGCGATCCCAGCGAGAATGACGAAATTATCTTTAAAATTCATTCACATAATTTGGAATAACACAACACTTACGGGAATTAAAACGCAAGATATCCTATTTCTATGACGCACAAAAATTGTAAGGCGACTTCGAATCTGTAAAATAATAAACAAATCTAAAATGGTTTATATTAACTCTAGCCAACCTAAGAAGGAATTGAAATATATTGAAAATATATTTCAAAATATTGAAAATTTGGGTTAGGTCCAAAGAATAACGAAATAAAACAACATAATATGATATGAAAATAATGTAATAAAATAAACTGATTAAAATACCTCCAAAAATTATTAGCATACAATGTTTATCAAACAAAATTCGTTCTACGTACGTGAACCTTCAATAATGCATGGATAATATAATACAATTACAATCTAAAATCCAGCTTATTATTCTACATAAACAAATCAAGTAATATTCAGTGTCGTTCCTAATGCAATTTTGGTATATCGATTGTACCAAGAAAAATTTGTATGAATTATCCAATTCTCTCCACAGCTCCGTGTCCCCTTTCAGAACAAATTTGATCTCCTTCGACTATCGACAACTTATTCACACGTTACTAATATGATATAATATTATTTGACCCAAAATTCTCAAATTGATGAATGTTTCTCCCGTTGAAACGCTTCCTCTGCCTTGAGTTGTCCAATTCCTCGTTCTATTCAAAATTAACTATCAGTTCTCAGCAGCCTCCTATGTAATTGGCAATATTAAACAAGATATTGCAATTTAGTGTCTTCAGTGCTCTCCTTCGAATGCACGTACCTTTCCAATGATGCCAGCCTCTTTTCCTCTCGCCAAACTTAATCTCTCGTTCCGAAATAAACAGCGATACGTAGAATACAAGTAGGAAAAGTTTACTTACAAATTTGTACCAAAATCAACTACCGTCGGACACACTTACTTCACCAACTCACAACTTATTCTTTATCACTTACTACCCCTGGAGACCACCTCGAAAACCAACCATTCACTTTAAGAAACTGGAACTCACATCTCATCTATCCATCCATCCAACCTCTCATTATACACACCCATCTCACCACTTTCCAAATTCTCGGCCAATCAGAAATTTGCATACCACTCCCCACATAAAATCAGAAATACCTACAAACTTTCGTAATTCATATTATTTCTACAAGGGCACTTAATATCTACTGGGTATTTACAGATTCCGAAAAACCATTTACTTATTAACTATTTTTATTGTCCTGTTCACGGCGCAAACCCGGATTACGGAACACTTTATGGCTTATGGGAAAAAACCATCGTTAACTTCTATTCATTGTACCCGTACTATCCACTTGTTATATTCATACAAAAGATTATTTGTGACTAAGATTACCTTTGGTTAATTCCAGGCAGTTCGGAGTATTTTTACTTTCTATAATCTCTGAAATATTGATTTCATCGTACATTTAATACTTTTACTCTTCAATTTTGAATACCACAACAATATATATATATATATATCAAGGAATTTTCAAATACTACACTTTTAGTACTAGAATACCTGAACATTTAATAATCTAGTATAACAAATGCTTGACAATAAAAGAGAAAAAAGTGATGCGTTAAAATATATATATATATATATATATATAATATATATATATATATAATATATATATATATATATATATATATATATATATATATATATATATATATATATATATATATATATATATACCGGTATTTAGGCGCCACGCCCTTCCAGTAGAAATCTATGGAGGAGTATCACCGAGCCGCAAGCCCTTATCTCTTGCCGTACTGCTCCACCATAGGCCGATCAGACATCAGCATATTCTAGTCTAAGCCGCAGATTCATATAGAATTTTTAACTGCTGCGTTAGCCTTTTTAATTTTTCTGTACACCAAGTTGAGGCTCGAACCCACATCCACTGAACCACTCGACAGTAAAGAGAATGAGAATCGGCCGCCTAGCCCGCTTGGCTATCTGACCGGCAACTGCATTAAAATACCACATGAATATAGCATCTGAACAGTCTGGTAATACTAAAAATGTTTGTTAAATAATATAATTTAACAGATTCTATTCCTTGTAATTGGTCTGGTTTACAGAAAATCCAGAGGAATTGCCCTGGTATATAAAACACTATAAACTAAGCTTTTTTTTTATTAGACTTAAATTCCCCATTTCCTCACCAACGAGCCGCCGCTGATCTTTACTATTATCGATCGTAGGTAATTCTGAACTCGAAAAACAAAAAAAACTGTCACTCACCAAACTAAAGACAATCGAAATATTTCCAAGATATCACAAGTTTTTGTTTTGCCGAAAAACCCACGGTGGAAAATTCTCATTTCATTCAATTTCATGCCCCACAAACCTTTCTACAGGACTAGACGACAAACTCGATTTTCTGAAGTATTCTTCGTCGTCGGTTTTTAGTCTTTACCGAAATTTTCCAGATGGCCTATCTTTTCAATCCTATCTACATCTTCATGAGTTCCATATTTCAACTTCCCGGTTATCGAGATGTTGATAATACTTTATGGGAGACAATAAAAATGTGACAATTATAGAATTATGAAGTATTTCTCTTTAGTTTTTTTAAACACTCTAATTATGACTTAAAATAAATTTTAAATTAATTAATGTGTATTTAAGAAGCATTTATTTAGTATTTTAAGACTCTTATCGATTAAACCAAAAAACAAGCAAGCTTTACAGCAGGTTATGGTACAAATGAGCAGAGCTCGGATTCATAGATAAAAAATTGAAAAAAAGCCGCCTATATAGACAAAGATTTTTATTAAAAAAGGCAGAAATATTAACACATAGACTACATATAGGCAATATATTCAAATAACATATTATTTATTATACAAGGTGAATACAATTAATATTGTCATAATTACTTGTCTTCTTTCAATAAGGAGGCATTATCATCTTCATCAGTTTCTTCATTTCCCACAGAAAGAACAATTGATTCCCTTGTTTCCTCTATTTACATATCAAGTTCCAGAATATTTCTTCCTCTGCTATGATACGTTTTATTTGCCAATTTTCAGATAACATTTTAAATATGGAGTCACATAATAGTTGACGAACATCTTGAAGTTTCAATGTTGTATTATTTCTTGCGGCACATCCCTTCAATTGATTTCAGATTAGTTCTATGAGGTTAAGTTTACAGTAAAGGTGATGAAAGTAAGATAATAATCGCAACATTTTAACTTCGTTCTTTTGCTATTTCATCTAAATTATACTTTTTAAATTTTGGTGAACATTGTTTGCATAGCTGCGATAACTTTTATTTGAGTAAACCTTCTGCTGGCACTACTATTCCTTTGGTTATTAGCCAATCCAAGAGTTCTTGCTTTCTCCATTTAGTGTTAGGTAAAGGTTCTTTTAATCTTGAATGGTAACTAGCATTGTCCATCTTTATGGTAGTCGTTCATAAAATTTAAAATAAAATCCAGCAAGTCTCCGTCAAAAAATTCTTTACTTCTTCCAATATGAGTGATAATTAAATGGTAACCTTTACCATTTGGACATTTTAAGCCCGTAGACATCATCATCATCATCATCATCATTCAATCTTCGCTTATCCACTGCCAATGGACGCTTATCCAATGGACATAGATCTCCCTCATAATTTTCCATCTATTTCGATCTTGCATCTTGCATCCAATTCCTATGACAACGTTTTAGATAGTCAGTCCAACGTGTTGGTGGACGACCTCTGCTTCGGTAGGCATCATCTCTTGGTCTCCATTCCAGTATCCGCTTTGTCCATCTATTATCTGTTCCATCTATTATCTGTGCCCGTAGACAAACCTTCTATAAATGCCTGACGAGCATTTGCAACCTGTTTATCTTGCCAATTTTCCATAATTTTCTATAAATATTCCTCCTCCAACAAATAATTTCTTCTTTTTCTATGAGCGTAGATTTATTTCTCATAAACAAATCCTAATTCACGTAAAGTTTTCCACAATTCACCTCTTTTAATATTTGGCAATGATACGTTTTCATTAATGTCTACTAAAAGTTTATCCAAAGTAGTAATCTTTTTTTGTACATAAAATGAATGAACTAGAAACTATACTATACTCCAAACAATAATTGTAAAATGTTCATGTACAAGAGCATCATGTACATTTAACACTAAAGTTTTCATTGGCATGGTTAAATGACACTTTTAACTGATAACAGGTCTTGATTAGGTCTGGAACAGACTAGAACAGACCTGATCAAGACCTGTTCGAAACCTGATTCAGACCTTATAAAGACCTGTTCGAGACCTGATCAAGACCTGTTCGAGACCTGATCAAGATTTGTTCGAAACCTATTCAAGACCTTATAAAGACCTGTTCGAGACCTGATCAAGACCTGTTCGAGAACTGATTAAAACCTGTTCGAGAACTGATTAAAACCTGTTCGAGACCTTATCCTTGTGATGTCAGAGGTCAAAGGTTAAAATGAACCAAAGTGAGGCCCTATCTACTTATGTTCTAAAAGCGTTGTGAATAGCTTTCGAGAGAAGGTGTCTCCTTGACGTACTTCTCGTTCTGTACAGAATTTATTTGTTTTGTGTTCAGATAGTCTTACCCTAGCTATGGCATTTTGTTAGATATATTTAATTATTTTAGTGTAGTGATTGTCTATTCAGCACTATGTCAATGCTTTTAACTGCTTATTGTAGTCGACAAATATCAGTGCCAATGGTTTGTTGTATTCTGCAGGCTTCATCAGGTTCTTTATAACTAATAAGTGGTCGTTAGTGCTGTATCCCCAGCTAAATCCAGCTTGTTCCCTAGGCTGATAGAAGTCCAACTTAGTGTCCAGCCTTTTTTTTTGATAATTTTTGTGAACAGTTTATATATGTGTGAAAGCAAACTGATAGGACGGTAGTTTTTTTTAGATCCGTTATGTCTCCTTTATTGTGTAATAAAATAATGACTGCAATATTCCATTGAGAAGAAATTTTTACCTTCAGGTACATTTTCCAAGAAATCTATAAGAAACAAAACCATTGATATTTTATTATTGACCCAAAATGTTATTATAGAATAATTTAACAATAGAAGTATGAATAATATCACGTGTAGAACTATATCATTTAAAAAAAGGCACCTATGGGGAAATTTACGAAAATAGGAAAATGTGCAAAAAATTCCTGGAATAAAAGATAAGTCAACATTGAAAGAGACTACGGGAGACCTATCTCCAGCAGTGGATTATCGCTGAGGTTAGTCATAGCATAAGATAAATATATGAAGTTAAACAATAACAAAACGAATTCATTCAAACGAAACCAAAAACCTCAAAAGAAAAAAATCAAAGATTCGAAACTTTAATTTGATTTCATGTTTAGGGCTTTACATCAGTCGCTCTAATGAGTCTTGTTAGAACGAAATACGTATAAGCAAACAGTAGAGGCACTATACGTGAAATCAAATCGTAACTGTCTTTTCTATTTTATTCAAACGTGTTCAAAAGCTCAAAAAAACGTATATTTATACTCTAAATTCTAAAATTATTTGAAATTTTCATTATTTACATTTTTCTGCACATTGATATTTTGTATTGTTGAGTTGATAGATTTTTGAAATTCTAATACAACATTTCAAGATTCGACGATATTGATATCTATCATTTTTCTGATTTGAACAGTCCTTGTAGACTGTTGTATTAATTTTGTGAACTAATTTCATGGTTTGTTTAAATTGGTTCAAAAATTTAAATCAAAGATGGCTAGGCGTATACCACCATAGATTTCGCAGCCAATATTACTATCGCACACATACGGAGAGGGCCATGTTAAATATAAGCCTCAGAGACAACATTCCTAACACCGAAATACGTCGAAGAACTAAAGTAACCGACATCATGGAAAAAATAGCGACATTGAGATGGCAATGGGTAGCACATGTAGCAAGACAAGACACCAACAGATGGTCTTATAAAGTGACATTCTGGAGACCTCGAGAAACAAAAAGAAGCGTGGGAAGACCCAAAAAGACATGGATAGACGATATAACAGCTGTAGCTGGAAAGCAATGGATGAGAATTGCAAAAGATAGAGAAGCGTGGAAACAATTGGAGGAGGCCTATGTCCAACAATGGATGAATGAAGGCTGAAGAAGAAGAAGAAGACACATACGATAATCCATGATATACGAAATTTTTATTTTCGTTTATACGGTAGTCCTACATTCAACTTTTTATCAAATTTTATGCATGACATTATTCCGAGATGGAACAAAATTCTCCTTTATTAAAGTTATTGTTAGCGTAGCTAATGCATTCGACAATAAACTATTTTATTAATTATCGTAATACTTTACATCTATATCGCTATAATTATTGTTTACACACACCTTATACACAATCATAATGGATTATTTCATAGTTGCGTCACCACGGATATAGCTATGACAGCTCCATATCGGAACCGGCTAATAGGGCTAAACCCGGTAAAATATGGACTCTTGAAATCTGCATTGTTGATCCGATGTTCGTAAAATACATGATTGTATATTGAATTTTAATTGCATATTTTGCGAACGCAAACCCTGTTTCCCATATCTATGCCAATAAAATAGTCATAGGCCAGTCAAAGTGGGACTCGGCAAATTTTTGTCTTGAGCTTGATTAAATAAGTCGTTTTTTGTTTGTTACGATATTCTTCTTTCCTTCAATCTTACCTTTCAATAATACTTAAAGTAAAATTTTTTATTTAAAATCCTTTATAAAAGGTATATAATAACATCCAATCGGGCTATATCACAAAACATTTTCGGAATCTATATTCCATCATCAGTGTGTCTAAGTGTACATGTTTTGAGCCACTAAATATTTGGGTGAAAACCCGTTGAATGTTATTAATTTGAATTTAAGTTACATTAGTGGATCTTATATGTTATGATATGATTGTTACAGGAATTTGGTTTCCTTGTGAATACTTAAAGTATTTATACTTTTCTTTTTTTTATTGTCATCTCTTAGATTTTCATCCATGCTGTTTACATTTTATTTTTTGAAATTTAAAATTTGAAAGAAGACTTTAAAAAAAAATTATATTAATTTTACGTTTAGTACCAAATTATAACCCTATTTTAAAAGAACTAATTTTAAAGTTGAAATGTGAGATAAATTATTTAATTAAGGCCCACAATTCAAAATTAACAACCTAAGTGATAACGAATAAACTGAATGAAATTATAACACTAGCAGAAGAACAAGGTATTAGGTAATGAAAATATGCACCGACGCTATATTTATAATGAGGCAAGTACAAGAGAAAGCATTAGAATAAAACAAACCGGCATATCTATGTTTTGTGTACCTTAAGAAGGCATTTAATAGGGCCAAACTAAAGGACGTTATTCACTTACTGTACGCAAGAGAGATACCTCTAGGAATATTCAAAACGATTGAAAATATCTATCAAAATAATACAATAAAAGTAAAAGTAGAAGAAAAACTAACCGACCCTATGAGGCAGGCAATGGGATAAGATGCCATCCTGGTGCCTTAGTCGTGGACTAATACGCACCCTGATGCACATCGCCTCGCCTTTAAACATCTTTCTATTTTTCTATTGGCCAAGAGATCTGAAAATGCCATATAAATACTAATATGCTTATAAATATGCGACATTTTTCAGCTCTCGGGTCAGTCTTGTCTCGGCTCCCAAATAGGATCTCCGCACCCTAGGAGTCCTGTGACGGGGCGCTGCTCCGATTTTCCGAACATTTAGACCCTGTGCCTGGACCTTGTCCACCTTCTAAACTATCCACCGAGAATGGAAGATACGCAGTGTGGACTTCGAATTGGCTGGTCGAAGTCCCTCTGTAAGGCACCGTGGGAGTGTTAAGTGGCACTGATTTATTAACCCCTAACCTCCCTTCTGGTGATAAAGAGAGGAAGATTCCCTGAGTTCTCTATTGTTTAACCTGATTATGGATGAAATAATAAAAACAATAAGAACTAAAAAAGGATACCAAATGTCAGAAAAACAACTTGCTATGCAGATGACGTAACACTACTCCCTCAAAGTGAAGACGATTTACAACGTGTGCTGCACCAATTTAATATAACCGCCAAAAAATTTAACATGTTAATTTTCCCAAAAAAGACAAAATGCATGGTTACAACAGAAAATTTACTTAGATGTATATTGGAGCTGGAAAGTCAGATAATAGAACAAGTGATGGAGTTTAAATATCTAGGCATCACATTATCTAGCTACGGAAAGCTCGAAACGGAAGTGGAAGATCAAGTGATAGAGCCGCAGGTTGCCAGAATGAAACAATATGGAGAAATAAAAATATCGGAAAAGATATGAAAGGCAAAATTTACAAAACAGTCATCAGACCAATAATGACATACGCGGCAGAAACAAGACCTGACACAGAGATGACAAATAGGATGGTAACATTGATGGTAAAAAACTATGGGACAGAGCTAGAAGTACAGATATATGATGTAGATGTAAGGTGCAGAACATCAAGAACTGGGTAAGAAATAGAAGAGTAGAATGGAACGATTATATAAGCCGAATGACAACAAATAGAGCAAGAGACGGTTCAAGACAGAAAACGATGGAACCGCAACTTTCTGCAAGCCCATTGAAAAACAGACAGAGAGAAAAGTTCCATGTAATGCGGTTATGTTGGATACAACTCAAGACTTGTCAAGAACTGACCAACTTTAGGTAGTTTTTCGATAGGTGCCGATAGGATATACTACATTTGTGTTTATTCTATAATAGTAGAAAACAGTGAGTGTGTACCCAAAGAAATCATAATCTGTAAGTCATATCAGTAGCTAATTGCAGTGCAGAAAGTCTTAAAAGTAACTTTATTTATTAATTTTAATTAATTTTATTTAATTTTATTTAATTTTACTTAATATTATTTAATTTTATTTAATTTATTTTATTTTATTTTATACAAAAATATTTTAAAATAAAAATTAGCCAAATTCAATTAAGTCGTTCTGGAGTAATAATTATAAAAAAATATATTATATAAAATTATAATAAATGTATATTATTATGTAATAATAACTATGTATATTACGGTATCTTCTTCTTAGAGTGCCTATTCGTTCCAAACGTTTGCGATCATTCTGGCGATGATGACTTTGTTGGTTGCTATACGGAATAGCTGTGGTGAGGTCTTTCTATATTATGCTCTCAGGTTAACCAGCGAGGATACTCTCTTTCGTCCTGGGGCCCTTTGTCCTTAAATTTTACCTTGAAAAATGCATTGGAGTAGCTCATATCTGCCTTAATTTGTCATGATATGTCCCAAATACTGCAGCTTACGGCCCTACACGATGTTGACCAAATCCGAGGTTGTGTTCATCCTCCGTAGTACTTCTTCATTGCTGACTTTGTCTGTTCACGGTATCCTTAGGATCCTTCTGTATAACCATAGCTCAAAAGGATGAAGTTTTGAGATAGAGTTTCTGCCTTCAATGTCCACGTTTCTACTTCTACAGAAGCACTGAGTACACGTAACATTTAAGGAGCCTAATTTTTATTTCTAGGGTGAGGTCATGGCTCTTGAACACAGCTTGTTCACAACATCTTCCGATGCGACATTTAATCTCTTATTGGATATTGTCCCACAGCTCATTGATTATAGTTCCCAAGTAATTGTACTGTGAGAGTATGTACTGTATGTTTTCCTTGCTGGTAATTATTAGCTTGTTTTTGCTGGTGTTTATATATACAGTCCATATGTTCTACTTGTTTCCGTTATTTTGCAGCCCGAGCACAGATTAAATATCAGTGGTGAAATTATGTACCCCTCTCTCACTCCCCTTAAGATTTTGACCTGATATGTACATTCTCTATCTATTTGGAGCACCTATGATTGATTCCAATACAGGTTATCTATTATTTTTAACTCTCTTCCGTCAATCCCTGTCCTCTTCAGCACTTCCATCATTTGTTCATGTCTGTCTCTATCAAAAGCCTTCTTGTAGTACTAGGCTTATGGTACTAGGCTGATATTAGGCTTATTATATACCGCAAGGTTTACACCCATCTTGATTTTACGAAACACGCTAAATAGGATTTCGGGCCCGTGCAAAAATATCGAAAATTAACTAACTTACCACGAGTATAAAATATTAAAGTAAAGGCAGCTAAATAATCCTAGATGCCAAAGCTAAACAAAAAACTTCCAAATATAAAGGAGCCAAGACACAAAACAATCTACGTAACCTACTAAGTTTTTAATGCAATTTGTAAAATGCTTATAACAAACATCTTGAAAATTTACGGTATTCATAATTACTGCTAGGCGAAACCCTTCTTTGGCTGGACTATTGCTATGTCAGTAAAATAATAATTAAAAGCTTTCGCCAGTACCGGGTGTAAATCAATTTTATTTTCGGTTCTACGTAATTAATAGGGCCGTTTTGTTTTTGAGTGTTTAGTATATATCTACTACAGGGAGTAAAGCTATTTTAGGATGTAGTGAATTAATAGTGTGCACTGAAATTTTATTGGTTGGACCAATGAAAAATCGGATATTTTATAATAAAAATATTAAAATTGGCATGCCATCCATATTTGTAACGTCAACGAATTTATATGTGCGCAATAAAATTTTTTATTCGTAGATCTTTATTATTACTACAATCAATAAGAGATTAAATAATAAAAACCAAATCTTTAAGGAAAATTCAATCTTTTTAGTTACTTACTGAGAGTAGTCATCTGTGTAATACTTTCCTTAATCTTTTTATGGTGTTCTGTGGCCCTAAAGTGAAGAAAAATGACAGGCCATGACAGATACTATATATAGATATATAGGTTATGTGGAAAAATGTAATGAGGTCGCAAGCACATGGAAAAATTAGTATATGTATTTCAGTGGTATTAGAGTACTAAATAAAACTAAGCAATAAAAGGATAAGATTTTAATTTACAAAACTACAGGTTATGGGCCCAGGGTCAGCTCTCTAGAGATAAAATACGACAAGTACGAAAAAATAATACATTTTTATTATTGTGTTTTTGAAATACACCACTGAATTTACATGAAAATATAGAATTAAAGCCATTTTCGAAGAAAAACAAGTTAAAAATAGATTACTGCTACATTCAATGAAGCCATTATATAGACCAGGTATAAAAGTTAACTGAAATACAAAAATAGAGTTTGTAGGTCAATAATTGTACAATGTATAGATGACAATCAATTAGATATTCATCATCATCATCAGTGGTGCTACAGCTCTAGTTGAGTCTCGACCTTCCTTAGTCTGTTTCGCTAATCATTTCTGTTCACCGCCAACCGTTGCCAGTTTGCTGTGCCGATCTTCATCACGTTCTCGTCCACACCATCCCTCCATCTCAGTGTTGATCTACCTCTACTCCTATTTCCTACTGGTGCCTCTAACAGGGTTCGTATGGGTTGGTTATTTTCATTTGACTTTCATTTGAAAGAAACTAATATCAGTGAAATTAAATAGGTAGATGATCTGGAGCAGATTTTCATGCCACCGTTCTTTAAAACACTTATTTTAATTCTAGAAAATTTAGATCCAAAAGAGTTAACAATCGAATTGGCAATAACTTTGAGCAAAATTGGAAAGAAAGAAAGCATCTTCATTCAGTACTACAAAATATGAAAAACCATAGTTTTCCTTAAAAACGATAGTTTGTTGCAGTCAGGGCATATGCAAAGTCAGGTTGTAGGGTAAATGTAGAGGCACAAAATACAGAATCTGTGAGTGGATTTAATAAAAGATACAGAGACAGATACAGAGGTTACATTTGTAGAGATTAAACAGGAGGTTGTGGTCACCAATGGTGAAAGAGATTCTCAAATGAAGGAAATTACAAAGATATGGGAGATAACAGTTACAACCAAAAAAATATTGTATGTTTTTTGACAGATCATGTTAAATTAGATTCTGAGTAGGAGAGAAAAAGTATAGTTTATTATACATTTAGGATGTATCGATGACTTAGTAAACAATAAAACCTAATTTAATAATTATTTACAACTTGATAACATAATTGATATACCAGTAGCTAAAAATAATGACTATATGCAGGCAATAGATGTAGGAAACATTAAACTTTTAAGTCAGTCAAAAATAAGGTACTGTTATGTGTTTATTAATTCATAATTTATTATATTGTTCTTATTTTAATTTATTAAAAAACACAATAATTTATATCAATTTATTAAACCGCTGTACAACAATTTATTTGACTAATAATACATAATTTATCTATACGAACGCTACAATTAAATCGAGAGCGCGAGCTTCTTTTATTGACTGTCTTCTTCCCAACAAAATTTCTCTTTTTATATAAAACTCCGTTAGTTTCGGAATTCCCTATAGCAGACATGAATTTACTCGAACATTGTTGGTGGTGTTGACAAGAATAACGGGAACTCCATCGAATAGACTAGAAGGAGGTCAACGGCTAAAACTAGTTTTTCAACTGCTTGGAACCCTCGAGTCGTGGCTCATGACTCATCATAATTCGGGTTTAGAGGCTTCTGGTAAACAAACGCCGAAATGACTAAAAGAAAAACAGAATTAGTCATAATATATTTACAGTTTTATAGGTCATGATATTTATTATCGTAACAGTACAATGTATCATTAAAAATGTCTTTTTTGTATGAAAATTCAGACGTAACCTATTATCATTTCGATGACTAAAAATTTTAAATATTACAGTAATTTTGAACAGCATTAAGTATCTTTGTATAATGTTAATGATTCAGTAGGCTTAGGTCACAGAAATAGGTTATATGAAATCTCATTTAAACTAAATAATAACCGTTGTAATTTTAAAAATTTCTATCATGAAACACAATTAAGTCATAAAAGATTAGGACACATTTGTCATGAAAAACTAAGAAAACTTCAGGTACTAGAAAATTTTAATTTATTGTGTCAACAACGAGTACAACGTTGTGTCCCCAAGAGGTACACGTAAACTTATCACCGCTATAAAAATAGGGATTTTAAAATAGACCAAGAGATATTGGTAAACTCATCAGTAGTCTACCTACACCTCGTGGTAGGTATAGACCATAAACCACTTGCAAACCGCTAAGATATGGTAATTTGACAGAATAAATCTAAAATAGATGTATTAAATGCAAATGTAATTATTATGGTTTTTATTTGAGAGTTCATAATAGGTTGCTCCTTTAACATGGATAGTGAACTGTTCATTGATAACGTCTTGAGCTAACCTGGACGAAATATAATAGTTATCAATAATGTCAAATTTCAATTGCGTTCAAAGACTCTAAAATTGAATTGCCTTTCAATTGGACAGTTTGGATTCAGAGGTGGACTGGGAACACGGGAAGCTCTGTTTGGTCTGAATGTGTTAATGCAAAGATGTTTGGATGTAAACCAAGACTTCTACGTAGGTTTCATGGATTTCGAGAAGGCCTTCGATAAAGTCAGACACCAAAAGCTGCATGAAATCCTAAGAAGCAAAAACATCGACAGTCGCGACATTAACATCATATCCAGGTTGTACTGGGGACAAACAGCAAAAATCAAAGTTGATAATGAGTTAACCGAAGAAATTGAGATTCGTCGAGGTGTGCGTCAGGGTTGTGTGCTTTCTCCACTATTATTCAATATATATATAGCGAAACAATATGTCAGGAAGCGCTCCTAGAGCAAAACATTGGTATGAACATTAACGGAGAGTTAATTAACAATATACGATACGCTGATGACACGCTAATAGTAACAGATAACCTAGCAAATTTACAGTTTTTGATGGAAGACATAAACACCCATACCAATAAGTATGGTCTAAAACTGAACATCAAAAAGACTAAATTCATGATTGTAACAAAGAAGTTATACACCAATGTGAATTTAACCATAAATAATCAGCCAGTTGAAAGAGTTACGTCCTACAAATATTTAGAGGTTTGCTTCACTGATACTAATGACCAGACAAGAGAAATCAACAGGCGAATAGAGATAGCGAGACAATCGTTTGTCAAAATGAAAAAGTTCCTATGCAGCCGGGACATAAATATAAACTTAAGAACCAGAATGTTAAGGTGCTACGTTTTCTCCGTTCTGCTGTACGGCATGGAAGCCTGGACACTGAAAAAGATAAACATCAAAAACATTGAGGCATTCGAGATGTGGTGTTACAGGAGAATGTGGAAAATACCATGGACAGAAAGAGTAACAAATCAAGATGTTCTGCTGAAGATGGGGAAGGAATGCGAAGTCATAAAAACCATACAAACGAAAAAACTGGAATATCTGGGACACATAATGAGAGGAGAAAAGTACTCTCTGCTTAGACTCATTTCCTGGTTGCGAAATTTAAGGGAGTGGTATGGGTGCAGTGTGCAATTGATCCTGAAGCAAGAAAAAGAGGTCTCAAAATAAACGAAGCAAAAACGAAGTATATGACAGTCCAAAGAATAACTGACAATGAAAATATTATCACAATAGACAACTATACTATCGAACGAGTGAATGCCTTTACATATCTCGGCACAGAAATCAATCAGAAGAACTCCGTAAGTAGCGAAATTAATGCACGTATTTCCAGCGGGAATCGTACATACTATGCTAATAAAAGATTGATGACATCGAAATTATTAGACAAAAGAACCAAAATGACTATCTACAGAACACTGATTAGACCCGTAGTAACCTATGGATGTGAAACTTGGGTAATGACGAAAAAAGATGAAGCCCAACTCAGGACATTCGAGAGAAGAATACTGAGGAAAGTATATGGCCCGGTACAAGAGGAAGATGACACATGGAGAATCAGGAGAAACGACGAGGTTAATGAGTTAAATGAAGGTTATGACATTTTAAGATTTGTGAAAAGTCAAATACTGTCATGGCTGGGACATGTGCAGAGACAAAACGATGCAAAAACAACAAAGAAAATGTTACAATGGAAGCCCATAGGAAGGCGAAAAAAAGGAAGGCCCAGAACGAGATGGTTGGATGACGTGGAAGACGACCTGAAAACAATGAACATAAAACAATGGAGAAAAAGGGCACAAGAGAGATCTGAATGGAAGGACATAGCCAGACAGGCAAAGACCCATCCAGGGTAATGATGCCAAAAGAAGAAGAAGAAGAGGAAGGTATGGGTGCAGTTCAATACAGTTGTTCAGAGCTGCAGCCAACAAAGTAAAAATTGCTGTGATGGTAGCCAACCTCCGATAGGGGACGGTACTGCAAGAAGAAGTTAATGGAATTTGAGAAGAGCTATGACCTTGTAAATAACAGGTAAACTTGTGTACTGTATTGGCATGACTCATAGCTCTTGTCAAAATCCATTACCTCTAAGGCTAAATGTCATACAACTGGTGAGTAGATTTTATACCTTTTTTTTAGTTGTTTCGGATTGGTTGCGGATCATTCTGATCAAACAGTAAAAAAATCAGCTTAATTAAGTTCTTTAAGTCAACTGTACAAAATGTTTCTTGTAGACAAGGAACAATATGACTTTGTTGCTTTTAGTAGATAATGCTTTGAGAAAATGTTCGTCCCTCACAACAAAAAATAGTATTCTGAGAACCCCAAACTCATTTTTTGTTAATAAATATATGTATTCAATCGTCTATCTCAAAACTGAAATAACAAACTATCATAAATTGCCAAAATATCCTTCTATATCAAAGAATGTTACCACGTTGAAAAAAAAACGTTACACCCACATGTTAAAGATAAATAAATATCACGTCATGAATTTAGATTGACTGCTAACCTGGCCGGCCGTCAAATAAATTATAACACCATCACTGTCTGCGTGAAACTGTGAAATTATTGGAAAAAACAAACATTAACACAGACCGTTAGAAGTACAACACAACCGTCCTTTAGGCCTCGAAGTTGGAGGATAAATATAAATATATCCAAAAAGTTTATTTTGCGATCCTTAAAATTTCAAACAATGTTTATCCTCGTCAAAACGTCGGTTTAAAAAATAGTCCAACGGTCAGAGCTGTATCCTTTGATTAGTATTTTTTGTCACACATTTAAATCCAAGGCTAAAATGAGTTTAAGATACTGTGGAAGATAATTTTGCTCCAGATCTCTAGAAGAAATTTACAGTCGTGAGCAGCGGTTTATTAATGTTGTTAAATGGTATATCATTATTACGTTATTAAAGATTTAGTTCTTATTTAAAATAATTTTCTTGATTACCAGATTTCCTCGATCTAAAATTAAAACAATTCTATTTTGTCAGTAACTTAATATTTCTATTTAACTAATTGTTGGCTTCATCTCACCACATTTTAAACGAAAAGATACGCAATTATTCACAAAAAAATAAGATAATATTTATTACATCTTTACTATCAGACTAACACTTTTTAAAGTAAGTTGAAACACATATAACAATAAAACAATGCATATAAGGATAGGCAAAAGAATATCGTCAAAAGAATATCAACATAACTCAGTATCAACAGCTGCATAATCAAATAAAAAGGAAAATAAGAGAAGCTAAAGAGACTTATTTCGCTGGAAAATGTCAACAAATAGAAGACTTATAAAACAAATATGATAACTTTAATCTCCATAAGAAAGTTAAAGAATTAGTTGGAGTAGCAAAACAAAAAACCTCAAGCATACTAATGGACAAACAAGGAAACATTTTAGTGGAGACAGAACAAAACTTAGGAAGATGGAAAGAATTCATAGAGGAATTATTCCATAACCAGAGACAGGAAAATACATATGAAGATAATCAGAGTAAAGATGAGGGACCCGAAATAACAAAGTCAGAAGTTATGCATGCAGTAAAGTCCATGAAAAATAATAAAGCTGCTGGTCCAGATGAAATACCAAGTGAATTGCTAAAACTGGCCAGTAAAAAAAACATAGATCTTTTAGTCCAACTACTGAACACGATCTATTCCACAGGCATCATTCCACGTGAAATGCTGACATCAACATTTATTTGCCTACCAAAGGAAGTAAATGCCAAAGAATGTAGTGATTATCGAACGATCAGTCTAATATCACATAGCTTAAAAACCCTGCTAAAAATCATCCATAATAGAATACACGCTAAGCTGGAGATGGATATTAGTGATTCCCAGTTTAGATTTAGGAATGGGTGGGCACAAGAGAGGCACTATTTTCTTTTAACGTGATAACCCAAAGATGTTTGGATGTTAATCGAGATCTTTATGTATGCTTTATAGACTACAATAAGGCATTCGATAAGGTAAAACATGACCGCCTTATAGAAGTACTCAAAAACAAGAATCTGGATGTGAGGGATGTAACGTTGATATTAAATTTATACTACAGCCAACGATCAAACGTGAAAATTAGAAGAGAAGTGTCAGAAGAACTGGAGATAAGGAGAGGGCCAGGCAAGGTTGCATACTGTCGCCGTTATTGTTTAGTGCTTATTCTGAAGAAATCATACAAGAAGCTTTGGTAAACGAGACAGTCGCCATGAAAGTGAACGGAAGTTTAATTAACAGCAGTAGGTATGCCGACGATACAGTCATAATAGCCGACAACTTGGAAGACTTAGAAAGAATAATGAACAAAATATTAAGATATAGTCGAGAATACGGACTCTGTCTTAACATAAAAAAAAACCAAATTCATGAAAATTATCAAGAACAACAATACAAACGAAATATTAATAGTAAGCGGCCAGCAGATTGAGAGAGTAAAAAGATATACTTACTTGGGAACGATAATCACAGAAAATAACAATTCATCTGCAGAAATAAGAGTCAGAACTGAAAAAGCACGTGCAAACTTCGTTAAAATGAAAAAGATTTTATGTAGCAAAGATCTGAAATTGGCCCTCAGAATAAGGCTAATTAAATGCTATGTACACAGTGTACTTTACTATGGAGCTGAATCATGGACATTAAACCGGAATACAATAAATCGACTTGAAATGTGGACATTTAGAAGATTGATATAAGGTTGAATGCTCGAATAAATGAACTTTGATCAAATAAAAGGCATATATCGTCAATTGCGGCCTATCCAACAAAGAATAAAATGTTATAAACATTTAATTTTATGTTTCTACACTGCGGTTACACTGGCTTGAAGTCAACTAGCCTTGTTTTGTAGAAAAATATACCATAATTGCTAGGTATGATCGTCCAAGTTCAGCTATTTAGAGCAACCTAATTCTTTCTACAAATAATGATTTCTCTCCAGTAACAAAATATGTCTCTCTGTTGAATGAAGCCTTTTTTGAGTTTTCATTAGCTTATAACAAATTTGCTTTGCTAAATTTGTTTCAGATGACCTGCCCAATAAAAGCAAAAAGATTCTACGCGGTGACTTAAATAATAATTACGCTATTGCTTGTGCTACCCAAAACCCTTGGTCCATATATTCGAATCGCATTGTTCCACAATACACGTTAATTCTCATACAAGAATTTGTAGAAATGTCTCAGATTTCTCACTCTTTGATGTACAATCTACAATTATTAATGCAGGACTATCTAATCATGAAGTATATATAATATACCAGGTTTAACACTCTCAACAAATTCTCCTCGAAAACCCTACGCGTAGGTAGGATTTTTTCCGCTCAGAACTTTCGTAAATTCCAAAAAAAAATATACTACCAACACAGCTGAAACATTTTTTATTCCAAACCCTGAAACTCTAAATGAATACTTCGTTAATATGAGTAAACATATAACATTAACTATTTTGCGACAACAAGATCCCATTTTCTATCTCCCAAATTCAAAAAGGGTCTCGAATTTATTTTTTATAAGACCGGTTGATAAATCTGAACTGATCCATACAATAAATAGTATCAAAAGCGAATCTTCCTGTAGTACTAATGGACTATCCATAAAAATTTTCTTAAATCTCCCAAAAAATGTGCTGGAAGTCCTGGTCTCACTAATTATTGATTCCTTTAAAAAATGAATATTTCCCGAGTGTCTAAAGATAGTCATTATTATTCTTTTTCTTAAGGGTGGTGAAAAATCGAATATCTGCCTTACTACCGGTACTATCCAAAATTATTGAGAGACTTATAAAAGTCCGACTAATGTCCTTTCGCGTTGAAAACAACATTTTATCGCAAAGCTAGTTCGGCTTTTTATCTAATAAGTGTACCAGTGATTCTATGTTTTCTGTACTTATGAATTCTAATAAGCACTAAACAATAATCTTTACACAGCCATTGTTTTTTGTGACTATGAAATTTTGATAAAAAAACTAAATTTCTACGGAATTCGAGGTATTTATTTGAATTGGCTCTAATCTTACTTGGCAAATAGGAAACAACTAGTTAAAGCAAATGATACTGACTCTAGTCACAAAGCATTGTATGTGGAGTACCCCAAGGTTCCGTATTGGGTCCTCTACTTTTCTTTTTCTTTATAAATGACATCAGTAACTTAAAAATCAATGGAAACATTTTTCTTTTTGCTGATGATACCAGTATCACCTGGCAGAACTATAATATTGCAACTCTTCATAAAACTATAACTTCTGATCTACTTAAAATAAAAACCTAGTCCGACTCTAATTTACTTTATTTTAACGTTGATAAGGCAGTAGCATTATCCTATAAAGGAGCTCTTTAACCCTTGCTTCTCAATAACAGCCAGATCAGTATCGTTGATTCTGTCAAATTTCTTGGTATTTTTATAGACAGCAACCTTAAATTGTCCATTCATATCGATTTTTTAAGTAAAAAACTAGCCTCAGCCTGCTATGCAATAAGATCTGTTTCAAAGAAAATCAATTTAGCATCTTCCAAAATAACATATTTTTCTTTGTTTGAGTCTTATCTTCGAAATTGTCTGCCATTTTGGGGTTCCAGTACAGCTGCCCAATCTGATTTTATTTTTAAATTACAAAAAAAGAGCAATACGGTATCTTTTTGGCCTCAGTAGAATACCATATTGCAGAAGCTACTTCAGAAATCTCTAAATTTTAATGCTTCCCTTTTTATATATTTTAGAAACTGTTTGCTTAATTCGTAAACACTTACATGTTTTTCCAGCAAGACCTAATTATGACTAGTCCACCTGAAACTTAACCTTTGATGTGTATTTGCCGATCCCATCCACTGAATTAGTAAAGTAGAGTAGTAAAGTAAATCTGCAACATATTTCCCTAAGTTTCTTAGCTTATCTATCTGAGGGACCATATTATTCAGCAGGAGAAGTTCTTAACAAATAACTAAAAAATTGCAGTACGTTTATGTATAAGTAACTAAAGTACTGTATTTTGTATACTGTAACTAAAGTACTTGTATTTTTATATAAATTTGAGTATCACATGCAGCAACTTAAACTTATTATTTCGTAAGGTTCTATTATGCAATTTACAATTTATTTAAATTTTGCAATGGTTTGTTTATTTTATTATCTTTTCTTTGTGCTATTAACGATTTATATAATTTCATAAATTTTAAATTACCATTGTTATTTTTTTTGACTTTTTGTAAGCGTTGTCCATAAAATTGTACAATTTTCAGTGACAATAAAGCATATTTCTATTCTATTCTATAACTTTCAAGTCGTAAATTTTTTTTATTTCAACACATACATAATCGCTGAACCTAATTATACCTACTATTTCAATAAAATCTAAAATTCTTATATTGTACTAAACTAAAGTCATACGGTTTGCTAACCTTCCTTTTTAGGCATATTTATTCACGTAACAAACATATTCCAAAAATCCTGCGAGCTAATCCTAAACGTCAAAATAAAAACTTAATTTCACCGAAATATTTTGTTTGTAGAAAAAAGAAAGTGGCAGGAAAAAAGGATTACACTTTAATTTCATTACTAACACACTGACTTCAGTAAAATTAAAATGTCTAATTAAAAAATATGCATGAGAAATTCTAATTTAAAGGCTTTGTACGTAACTTGCGAGCAGAAAGTAAATAATTAAACCGTCGCACGGTTTGATGTCGACGCCAATTATTCTGACGTTTTAAAATAGCTAATAGATGTTTATTCCTGCACCATAGTTTAATTATTATGAATACTTAAGCTGTTCATGGATGATATATAAAGAGCTCTGACGAACATCTCATAGAAACTTTTTCCATAAAATATGTAACGAATTAAGTAGTTATTTTCTTTGAATTATGTTGCTTGTGATTTGTTATTTTTCTCTACCAATGTCTGTTCTTCTTCTTCTAGTGCGGACTCAACTAATAAAGGTTGGCTACAATCGTTGAAATATTTGTCCCTATCTTCTGATTTTTTTTAAAGCGTCTATGTGTTTAACCCAGTCCAGACGTGTATGTTTTTTAACCAGGATATTTGTCGTCTACCAGGAACCCTTTTAAATTTAATTTTACCATTTATAATCAGCTGCAATAACTCGTACATCTCATTTCTAAATATGTGCCCCAAACATGCTGCCTTTCTCCTTTTAGCGGTGGTCAAAACTTTTCTGTCTCTTCAAAAATCGTGCAACACGATTTCGTTCTTGTACCATTAATGCTTAGCGTTGCGTTTTCGCAACAGTTGACATAGCCCACTATGGCGTCATATTTTTAAACATGACCTGACTTATTTTGGCAGTCAAAGTTCATATTAACTTCACAACAGTTTTCTATATATGTTTTAATGGGAAACCTTCGTTTGACTTTCAAACGAAGGTTTAATTTCAAAAAAGCGAAACATACCGGTTGTATGAAGCCTACCCCTCTCCCCTACTGTACCGAGTAGCTGGATTCTCATCACCAGATGACCGTAGATGCGCCTCACAATATATAGAGAAGTTCAGGCAAACTTTCGATGAAAGGCACCAATTATACGGGTTTGACGAACCGCCAGGAATCAGCCGACTTAAATCAAGGAAAAGGTTTATGAGAAATGTCAGCATCGAACCACCCGAACTGTTCCCCCCACATCCAGAACGGACTAATGGAATGAACCTGGACTGGAGAACCTGGCGAATACTGAATCGCATACACACAGGTGTTGCTACTGTAAAACAGAACCTCATTAAATGGGGCACCAAGACAGACAGCGACGCACTTTGTGAATGTGGGGAAATACAGAATGTGGAGCACCTGAGAGTTTGTAGATTTTGCCCATCACAGTGCACCCTCGATGATTTTTGGCTCGCAAATACAAAGGGTGTAGACGTAGCCCGATATTGGGCAGAAAAACTGTAGTCGGATCCAGACACGAAAAAGTAAAATTAAGTATAATGGGATTGGTCGCAAAACTTAGGTTTCTATTAGATGGCATATTCAAAGTTGTAAGTTAATTTTGACTTCTATGAACAGATTTCTTTAGTTGGTAGTTGTTTGTGTCTAAATTAACTGGATAAAAATTTGGATTTTGGTAGCAACGTATTGTTAAATCATTGAAAAAGATGTATCTATCAAGTGAGTGCTATTATTTTATCTATGCTAGTTGGTACAACTGTCCAATTATTAGTGTTGCGTTTTTGCAACACTGGACACAGGGCATATTATTAGAATATAAAATCATTTTTGTTCTAGAAGGTGAAAATAAGATGTCAAATCCACTTGGCTCGACCAATTTCGCTCGTACTAGTGATATTACTCATCCTAAAAATTTTTTTTACAAATCAAGGGTACACAAAATTATGTCCATGCTGGAAGAATAGAACCTTACGGGTTAACTTCCAGTGAAGATGTTTTCCCAGCACCTCCTGACAAGATAGTGAAGATGAAGACTGTGGAGGAACATTCAATAACCTAAACAAAAATATGTTGGATGCGGAATTAGAAGCTGTAATTCATCAAGAAAAAAAACGAAGGATTGACGAAGAAAATATAAATCTATATGAAAAAGAGGCAAATCTTCAAAGTGTGACACAAGCTCAGGAAGAAGGAGATACGAAAGAGATTGAGATGAAAACAGAAATAGAGACACAAAATGAAGAAATTTAAGATATTCAAGTGGCATCTACTCAGATTCGTGCAAAAAGTGAAACTCTCCTACCACGGAAATGGATTCAGGAAGATTTACCAGATAATAATTCCCTTTATTTGGATATTGAACATAAAACAACTCAATGGAACACATACACTTCTTCATTTTACTCACGACCACTCACTCCTTTATAGATATTTGTTTTTTTTTTCAATGAAGAGCTTTTAACAAATATTGTAAAGGACACAGTTCATTATGCTCTTTAAAAAGGTACTACTTAAAAATTTGCAGTAGACGAGTTAAAAGCCTTTACAGGGATTTCACTAGTTAGTAGATATAGCATGAATGCAAGAAGACGCATGTACTGGGAAGAATTTGATGACGTTAAAAATATACTGATTTCAAGTAACATGCATCGTAACAGATTTAAAACCATTATAAGATTCCTTCATTTTAACGATAACCTAAAGATAGATCGTTCAAATAAAACATACAAAATTTCGTCGTACCTGGGAAACAGAATCTAGCGTGGATGTGGCCATGATACCATACTATAGCTGTCATAGTATGACAACATATAAAAGGCAAGCCCATACGCTTTAAGTATAAATCGTGGTGTTGGAATCAGAAATCTGGTTATATCATAGATTTTAATATTTTTCAAAGAGCCAAGGAAAAATCCAATTCATACAAAAAAGAATTTGGCCTTGGAGGTGAAATAATATTGCAGTTTGCTCAAATTATTCCTAAAATTCAATGCGATAGGGTTATGCCTCATTGCTTATATGCTGATAATTATGTCACCTTTATGAAACTAATTAATTTTTTAACCCTGCTGTCCTGTTCGGGTCTATTTGACCCAAAAAAATTATTTCTTATTTTACAAATTATTATGCGGCGTAACGTTTTGGTATTCCGTGACTTTATTACCTAATCTGAGGTATTTCAATTGCATATGAGATAAAACTTCAACTTCCTGATTTTTTTTGATAAAAATTGAGTTACCTATGATACGTTCGGGTCAATATGACCCACGTATTTAAACCGTTAAAAATTTCCTGTGTACGTATGTTTAGTTGGCAGTGTTTTATATTTTCTAACAGTGTTTGTCAGTCATGTAAGTTTATAAATAAAAACAAGTTTCTGCAAGCTAGAACTTGTAAAAAATTTGAAGTGTAGCTGGACGATGTCAGGTAGAAGGGCACGTCATGTAGAAGGAAGTGGGGGTGATAGACAAGTGGTAGGACACTGATGATTCATGCCATTTATATACATTTCAGTCTATTTTTGCATGTTGATAATGTCGCATCGAAGAACGCTAACCGAAAATGAGCTGCGCGAGCTCGCAAACGTGTCAGACAGTGATGAATACATATCAGAAACAGAAAATCATACAAGTAGTGAGAGTGAAGAAGAAAGTAGTGATGATTCTGTTATTTCATTCTACGTACCACATTCTGTAGAACCTTCTGTAACAGTTCCTTCGAAAGATGGTAATATTCAGTGGTCGCTTGATCCTCCTTATCAACGTGGTCGTTTTTCTACGGCCAATGTTATAAATAATGCTCCAGGAGTTACAAGGTACGCATGTGCACGAATTTTCGATATCAAAAATTCATTTGACGTGCTCTTTTTTGACATAGTTGCAAACCAAATTATTAATATGACAAACATGGAAGGCCAGCGTGTTTTTAGAACCAACTGGAAAGACTTGGATAAAATTGGTTTTCAAGCATACATTGGTCTTTTATTGTTAGCTGGAGTTTTTAAGTCCCATGGTGAATCAACTAAAAGTTTGTGGAATGAAGAAATTGGTCGTAGTATATTTCGAGCAACAATGTCCCTTGAAGTGTTTACAAAAATTTCGCAAGTGATACGTTTTGATAACAAGACTACTAGACAGGATAGGAGACGATTAGATAAACTTGCTGCAATACGTGAAATTTGGGGAAAATGGGTGGAAAATCTACCAAAATTTTTTACCCTGATGAAAATGTTACTATCGACGAGCAATTAGTAGCCTTTAAAGGTCGCTGTCCCTTCAAACAGTACATTCCAAGCAAACCAGCGAAATATGGCATAAAAATTTGGGCTTTATGTGACACCAAAAGTTCTTATGTTCTAAAATTGCAGATCTATACAGGAAAAGAAGCAGGTGCCGCGCCAGAACGAAATCAGGGAGTGCGTGTGGTATGCGACTTGACTAATGATTTGAAAGGCCACAATATTACTTGCGATAACTTTTTTACATCGTACAATTTAGGCCAAATTCTTCTAAAAAGAAAAAATACAATGCTGGGGACTATAAGAAAAAATAAACCAGAGCTTTCAGCACAAATTGCGAATAAAGAAGTTCATAGTTCGTATTTTTACTTCACGCAAGATACCACTGTTGTTAACTATATTCCAAAAAAAAAATAAAAATGTTGTTCTTATGAGTACTTTGCATCATGAAAAGGCTATTATTGACAGAAATGACAAAAAGCCCCAAATTATTTTAGATTATAATTCCAGTAAGGGAGCAGTGGATACTATAGATCAGCTTGTTGGTACATATACATGTAAGAGAAAGACAAATCGCTGGCCCATGATTGTTTTTTATAATATGCTGGACATTTCTGCCTACAACGCGTTCGTTTTATGGACATCAATAAATCCCCAATGGAACACCAATAAACTTACAAAACGCCGAATTTTTCTTGAGAAATTGGGAAAAACACTGGTGAAACCACTTATCCTTTCCAAGGAAAAATTTACCAAGAACCAAAGACTCACAAGAACTGGTAAAAAGGACACGAGCAGAAGTGAGTAGAGAAGATGGAAATTCTAGTTCGTGTGAACCGTCTACGAACAATTCAACTCCACCTGCTAAACGATCACGCTGTAAATTTTGTTCTAAAAACGATAATAAGACTAATATTTTATGTTGTATATGTCATAAACATATTTGTAAAACCCATTCTTTTTATTACTGTCCCAGTTGTAAACTGAATTTAATTTTGTAGATATTTGTTATTAGACTTTTCTGGTTAATGAAAGAAAAAAATACCTTTTGTTTTTGTTATTAAGGTTTAATTTACATTAACAACATCATTTTTGTTTAATTAATCATAATTTTTTGTTAGTAAAGTTTTGTTTAGCACTATTAGCTTATTTTATTTCGATTAAGGAGCGTAAGCCATAGTTGGGTCATATTGACCCGAACAGTACATTTGTGTAGTTGAATCAAACGGGACAGCAGGGTTAACATCGAAGGGAACAGGTTATGTAGGAACCATACGATCAAATAGAACAAAAAAGTGTCCGTTCAGTGGAACGTTTAAAAAATCCATAGGTGGAATTTACAAAAATTGGTACGACGAGACAAATAAGGTGCTTTTATGTAGGTCTAATGACAATAAAATAGTTACTTTGGCATCAAATTACCATAAAACGACGCCAGTTTATCAAGCAAACAGATACTCTTTTGCTCAAAGCAAAAAATCACAACCACATCTTATATGGGAGGAACTGATCGATGGATCAAAATGTTGCCTATTACAGAACAAATATAAGATCCAAAAAATGGTATCTGAGGTCTTGATGTCTCCATACAAAATGCTTGGTTAGTTTACCGTAGAATGAGACACATTATCCCTGAACAACTCGAAATGGATTTTGAAAAGAGACGAAAAGCTATATGTTATTGTACATACAGGGGTAATTTTTTATTTTCTTTGTATGATTTCAATGGAAAAATATATGCATGTACAGTTTTATATGATTTAGGCTAATTCCAAATTTGTGTTATTCATTTTCGTTTTTTTTTTATTATTTTAAAAGTAACATCTATTATCGAGAGTTTTTAAGATCAAATATTTTACCAGGTCATCGAGAGAAACAGTTCATTTTATTTTCATTTATACTTACATAACCAAAACATTTCTTTTATTAAGTTGAAGCGTTAGATGAAGCTTTCGTATGCCCTATATCTTTAGATCTCTCCCCCGGTTTATATATAACCTTTAATTAGGATTTTCTTTTTATCCCCTGAATTCTTTTAATTATTTTTACAATTATATTTTCCACTAATCCCTTTAAGTTGTAAAGCTTTACGGAAAGATGAACTTCTCGTTCGGCATTTTTATTTACTGAAACATTTTTATTCTTTGTGCGTGTATGATTGGCATTCTTTGTATTTATTTTAAGTGTGGGGATTTTTACTAGAACACGTGGATCTTTATCAGTGCTCCAATAATTCCTGGCGAGGTACAACAGATTCTTTTAATCTAGCATCAGTGTGACCCACCTTTAAAAATATATAGATAAACAGTTATTTATTTATTTAAACACCTTACAAAAACTATAGACTAATAGTAATTACATGTAAAGTGTTTAAAACAAAAAAAATACAATAAATAAATGAAAGAAACGAATATTAATAATAGAATAAGAAAAAAATACAATAAACTCCTTAAACCTAGTGCTGATGAGCAATCAATGTCTTAAGTTCACAGCTTTTTACAATATCCACATGAGTCAGTCTATTAAATACTTCATTACAAATTTTCAACATATTGTTTATTGGTGATATGTTTCTATAGTAATTTGTAAAGAATTCGGGCCAATGCTTCTTAAATGCATTCATTTTATTCGAATCCTGAGAAAACTAATAAATATTTTTAAAAAATTTAAACGTACAATGAAAGAATACATTATTACTAAGGGCCGAAAGTCCCTTAAAACTTCTATAATGTTTATTTTAATAAGTTACAGGGGTGAAAAAAAAGAGAAAATTTATTGTGATTTTTAATTTCAAATATCTCATTCAAAAAAACTTTTTGTTTATTCTAAGGGACTTTCGGCCCTCAAAAATAATGTAATCTTTCATTCTGCGTTTAAATTTTTTAAAAATATTTGTTAGTTTTCTCAGGATTCGAAAAAAATGAATGCATTTAAAAAGCATTGACCCGAAATTTTGCGCCTACGTTCTTAACCTACTCTTAGGTACTCTAAAGTAAATAAACTCAATTAAAGCACAGTTTGTGTACTTAATACTGTTGACAATCAAGTATATGAACATAATGGCCTGCCTGTTTCTTCTAGTGGCAAGTGAATGCAACTAAAATGAGTCTAACATTACCCTGTACGAGACCACATATGGATATTTCTTATTTTTCCTTACGTATAGAAATCTTAAAAATCGTTTTTGCACTTTTTCAATCATTTCTGAGTTTGAAAATTCAGTAGGAGACCAGATGATTAAAGCATATTCCATATGTGGTCTTACCAGGGCATTATAGAGTTTTATAATTGTGCTTATTCTGAAATTTTTGAACTTCATGTTGATTTGTCTCCAATTTATCTCCAAGATCCTTAATACCACTCACTTTCTCAACTCGATCATCATTAATATAATAATCTTAAATAACACTATTCAGTTTTCGCGTATATGAAACTACTGCACACTTTTTAACATTAAGAGCCATTTTTGAATCGTTAAACCATTGAATAACTGATCTTAGATCATCTTGCATAGCTCAGAAAATAAAAAATATAGAAACAAAGGACTAAGACCCTGAAAGTCTGTATGAGGTAATTAAAAAAATATATATTCATGAAGCGGCAAATGAAGCACTGGGAAAAGTTGAAAATCGGAAAAAAGGAAAATCTGAATGGTTGTCAACGGAACTAGAAGAGAAAGCTCTCAAGAAAAAATAAGCATATCACATATGGCTTCAATCCAAAGATCCTCAAGACAGAGAAATATACGCTAAATGGAATAGAGAAGTTAAAAAAGACGTGGATAAGGCGAAAAATATAAACTGGGAGGCTAAGTGTGATGAACTGGACAGATTTATGGGTGGAACAAACGTGGCACAAGCTTGAAAAACATTAAAGCAGTTTAGAAAAAATGAGAAAAATGAAGACAACATTTTTCTCATAAAGTTAAATGAATGGGAAGAATATTATATAAAACTACTGAAAGAGGATAGAGTAGAGTACAGATGGGAAAAGATAAGGGAATTAATAGACAACAGAGACGAAAGACAGGAAATCCCTTTAATAACATTATCTGAATTGACGGAAACCTTAAAAGAGGTTAAAAACGGAAAAGCTGCAGGGCCTGGAGACATTCCCATAGAGCTGGTTAAATATGGGCCGACTGCACTTTTAGAATTAATAGTAGACCTTTTCAATAAATGTATGTGTGGAGACCAGGAAATTCCTAAAGATTGGAATAAATCTTATATAAGCTCCATATATAAGAGAGGGAATAAAAGAGACTGTTCCAATTATAGAGGTATTAGTGTGACGAGCTCTGTGGGCCGGTTGTACGGCAGAATATTAAAGAAGAGGGTTGAAAGACAGATACAAGATATTGAAGAACAAAGTGGCTTTCGTACCGGGAGATCCTGCCTTGATAATATATTTATCCTACGACAAATAATTGAAAAGCGTGTCGAAAGAAGTAGAGAGACCCATTTGGTATTTATAGACCTTGAGAAAGCATATGATAGTGTCCCGTTAAAGAAAATGTTTGAGGCCCTCGAAAGGTCCGGATTGGATTCGACGTATATCCGAGCGATATATAAATTGTACGAAAATGCAGTTAGTTGTGTAAAAATTGGAACCAGAACCTCAAATGAATTTATAGTCACTAAAGGCCTAAAGCAAGGATGCTGTTTGTCACCGACACTCTTTAAAATATACGTCCAAGAAGCATTGAGGAATTGGAGAAATAAATGTAGATTTATGGGCATCGAAGTGGGACAAGAAACTCTGTATACATTGTTGTTTGCAGATGATCAGGTGGTGGTTGCAACCGATGAGGAAGATATAAATTATATGAATCGAAAATTATTTGAGGAATATGCCAAATGGGGGCTTACTGTAAACATAAGCAAAACAGAATATTTAAAAATTGGAGGAAATACCACAGATCTGAGGCTTGAAAACGCAGTCATAAAAGGCTGCAACCAGTATAAATATCTAGGAAGCATCATATCAGCAGATGGCAGAGTTAAGATAGATGTACAAAACCGAATAACTTAAGGGAAAAAATGCATCCGAATACTGAATTCATTACTGTGGTCTAATAAAATAAAATTGCATACCAAACTTCGCGTATACAGAGCAATTGTAAAACCAATTACCACATATGGTGCCGAATGTTGGACGATGACAAAGAATGAAAGAGATAAAGTAGACGTTGTGGAATTGGATTATCTTAGAAGGTCATGTCGAGTATCGAGAATGGAAAGAATCAGGAATGAGGAAATACGAAACCGTACAGGAATTAGAGATACTCTTTCAGATAGAATACAAGGAAGGCAATTACAATGGTATGGTCACGTGATGAGAATGGAGGAGGAGCGATGGCCAAAGAAAGCCTTAATGTGTTCCGCCAGAAAGAAGGAAAAGGGGAAGACCACCAAATTCCTGGAGAAGAGAAATTACAAAAACAATGCAACTTGACTGCATCTTTTTTATTAGACATTGTTTTAAAATGTTTAAAATCATCGGCACACATTAAGCTGTTACAAGATTTAATACAGTCTGGCAAGTCGTTAATAAATAAAATAAAGAGCAATGGTCATAGTTTGCTCCCATGTGAGACTCCTGAGGATGACACATATTGGTGAGAAAAGCATTTACCTACTTTTAATGTATTCTTTCTATCTGACAAATAAGATTTTAATAAATTAAAAGCTTTTCTTGAGAAACCAAACTGTACCAGTTTATTTAAAAGAATACAGTGATTTACCTTATTAAATGCTTTTTCGCAATCAGTATACAGAACGTCCAACTGTTACTTATATTGTGATGATTGTGATTGTGATCGCTATGTATATCAGCTCCACGATATGTTTTCGTAGATTGTATGTACTTCTTAAAGGTGTTATTGAGAAAAATGAAGTCAATTTGATTTCTAACAAATATGTTCTTTCTGTCTGCATGTGATTTTCATGTGTATAGCCTTCTAGGATGTTGTTTGAAGAAGGTATTCGCTATTAACAGATTGTTTTTTACGCAGAATTGTACAAGTCTATCTCCTCTATTATTCCTGGTACCTAGATCGTATGCTCCTATGTGGTCTCCTTCAGCACCACGACCAATTTTAGCGTTAAAGTCACCCATGATCATCGTTATCTCACCTTTTTGTCAGTCGCATTATATCATCTATGTTGTTATAAAATTTTTCGATTTCTTCGTCTGACTTGTCACTTGTTGGAGCATAGACCTGAATAATATTTAGTTTTCTGTGTTTTTATCTATTATTTAGAGGGATGAAGTCTGTGACCGATTGAGCAGTTTTGTTCGACACTAATATAGCAGTTCCATATTGATGTCTGGATCGGTTCCACCTAAATAGTATATATATATATATATATATATATATATATATATATATATATATATATATATATATATATATATATATATATATATATATATATATACATATATATATCCATGTTTTGTTTTTTGTACTCCTGATCCAGGCCATCTTACTTTCCTCATCCCAAGATATTTTCAGTCTTACCATCTCGGCTTCAGTGTTTGCCAGTTTCCCGGACATAAATAAGCCGCGTACGTTCCAGGTGGCGATGCGTACTATTCGGTCGTATATTTTTTTATTCTCTGTCCACTTTCTTGGGTAGTTGACTTTCTTTTTGTCGTCTGCCATTTAGATTTGTAGAAAATATAATGGGGTGGTTTTTCCGTTGCCTTCCCCATTGCAGTACCACAATCATTTAAACTGCTCCACTCATGCTTGTGGTAATCCAGTTTCAAGCTGGTCCAGGATCATTTCCTCTACGCCTTGAACTGGTACTGATGATCGCTGCTGCCCTGCACCAGGGAGAGATAGGAATAAGGAAACTAGATTTTTGAAGGATAAAGGAATGACATGATTTCTCTCAGTAACGAATTGAGAGCAAAGCATGGCTCGCGTCGGCAGATAGGCTTCCCTGAAGTAGACCTATTTTCCACCAGGATCGTAGAAAAGTGTCTACCCAGTTATTAAGACCCAGACGACCAGAGTTATTAATATTTATAAATTACTGCAAATATAAAGATTTTTTGCAATTATCTCGGTCAATTGTTTATGTATTTTAATTTTCAATCTCGCAAATAAAAGAATCCCTTTAGATCTTTAACTTTTTAACCATTTTCTCTTAAATGTAAGACACGTTTTATAGAAAAAAAATATTTTTTTCACTTTGTATAATTCTTAAAAAAAAACAAACAAAATCAGCTGTTTGTCTTTAAGGATTTATCATGAGTTATTGTCGTATACCTTTTAGAACCTTTAAAACCTTTTTTTTTATTATTTTTTCTAAGATTTATACGTGATTGACTGGCTATAGCCCAATTATTTTGGACGTTACAATCTTTTCTTATTTCGCTGGTAATTTACTTTATTATTCTAAATGATATATATTTATTTATAATTTTAGTTTATAGTATGGAAACAAATAAAATTATGTAGACAGCAGGAACTATATTAAACTATAAGTTTTAATGTATTATTAATAAAAATTAAGGGTATCTGGAAGCCTCCAGTCGTACCCAACGACCCTAAAATGCAAATGTGAGAGCGCATCCTCTAATCCATGTTCCCCAAATGTTAAGACAAACTCCAAACTAATTTATGAACCACTGTTTGCATTAATAAACTTGTTTTACGTGCCAAATATTCTATTCTTATGAAAATAGAGATGGAAAACGGCCTCCGCCAAATTTTAGAGCCTTCACGTAAGTTGCGTCATTCTCTGGCTCCTCCGCCAGCTTTCCGGAAATGAGGCTTCTCCTTAATCGACGTCACATTGATCGTTAATGGACAGTTTGAAACATGTGATGCCAGTCGAGAAATATGGAAAGGCTGTTTCCTTATGATCAATGAAAATTGCGTTATTTAGTAGAGATGGTAGTAACGGAGGAGATAAACGGGATTTTAAGGATTTCCTTTAAATCAAATTGGGATCTATATAGAAATTTCTACGAATGAGACTGAATATATCATTTTTATTGTAGATTCGGCGTATGATGGCGAAATGGAATATTTGTCTTTCTCTAACCACCAAAAATATACAAATTCAGAAAGGAATATAACCAAAGATAATCTTGGTTCATCTATTATTAAGTATATGAGTTTATCAGGCACTAAACAGTATAATAACACTATTTTAAAATGTATGTCAAAAGGAATATTTCTGAAATAATGAAATAGTGCTTATTTTTACCCAATTTACAAAAACGGTAAAAAAAACACCAGCAAAAATTATGGAGGAAATATGTCCTACTACGAGTAGTAAGAGTAGATAATCTGGTAATTGTAAACATATATAGGTATTCTACAGTATTTACTACCTTCTCTCTCTCAACCGTTTCCATCTCTCTCTGTTGTCCCACTCTCCATCGTTTAGGCCTCCCTTATTCATGGCGTTGTCTACTTCGTTCTTCCAGGATCTTCGGGGCCGTCCTCTTTTCCTCCTTCCTATGGGGCTCCATTCGGTTATTCTCTTTATTCATCTGCTGTCGCTAGTTCTTCTTACATGTCCATACCACTTTAGTCTTTTTTGTTCTATATATGTTGATAAGTCTGTTTATATTGATGTTCTTTGATTTATTTCGTCATTACTTCTCTTATCCATTCTTGTTACTCTGCAGCATCTTCGCAGGCTTTCCATCTATGTTGTTACTATCTTACTGCTGCTCTTCTTGTTTATAATCCAATTTTCAGTCCCATTTATTTCATAATACTTCACACTAATGTTTTATAAACCTGTGTTTTTGTCTTCATATTTAGGTGTCTATCCCACCATACTGAGTTAAGTTGTCGGATTGCTGTTCTTGTTTGTCCTAATCTTTGTGCAATTTCTTTCTTTTTTGTTGCCTTTTTCGCGATTATAAACTCGCGAGTATTTGAATTAATCCTTTCCTTTGATTGTTACGTTGTCGTCAATATGTAGATCTTCTAAGTCTTCTTCACTTGTAGATAGGTACTCTATTTCCGCGAAGTTAATATCAAGGCCAGCCTTGGTATATTCTTCTTGTAGTTTCTTTATCATGTAGATGAGGTCTTCTTGGTCTTGTAAAATCACTACTTGATCGTCTGCAAAGCTTAACGTATATAGGTATTCGTTTCGTACCGGTATTCCCATGCCTTCGCATTTTCTTTTTCATGTAGTCAAGACTTTCTCTAAATATATTTTGAATAGGGTTGGAGATGTGAAACAACCTGCAGGAGCTCTTTTGTTGTGGTGAAGTCTCATATGATTCTTGCTCTTATTTTAATGGACTTTTTATTTTCTTTATACAGAGTTTTTGTAGCTTCTATGAGTTTGTATTTCTTATTTGTACATAATCTCCCATAGTTCTGACCTTGGTACAGAGTCAAACTCTTTTCTCAGGTCCACAAATGCCCAATGTAAATCTCTATTTTTTGCTTTTTCCTTTTCCAACAGTTGTTCCAGTGTCTATATGGGGTCCATGATGTGGTCTGTGGTCTGCCGTGAAGCCTGCTTGATCCTCCCCGATTTTGCCTTTTATCGCTTGCTCTGTCTTTTCTCGCAGTATCTTCCCATATAATCTTCCTATTGAAAAGATTACGCTTATTTCTCTGTAGTTTTCGCATTGTTTTCTATCTCATTTCTTAAATATATATGTTATATATGACTGCTTCCATTCCTTTGAGAGCTGTTCTCCATTTATGGCTTTCTAAAATATCCATTTTATCATCCGGTGTAATTTTTTTGAGCCGTACTTTATAAGCTCAGGAGAGATGCTCTCAGGTCCTAGTGCTTTCCTATTTTTGATTGCTTTTATGGCCATTCTCATTTCCCTATCTGTTATTTCTATTTCTTGTTGTGGGGATCCGCTTCGTTTTAGCCTGTTTTCTTTTCCAATTAATTGTGGTCTTTGTTTTGTTAACAGTTCCTTGTAATAGTCCTTCCATTCAGTAATTGTATACAATTACGGTAATTGTTATTGACAAGCAGCTACCTTTTTAGGGCTGGAAATTTGCGTTTTGAAACTCCTTGTAGATCTTTGTGAGACTCCCCTTGTAATTTGCGTAACTTTCTTTTATATAAAATAAATGTTATACAATAATTTAACTGTTATTTATATGGGATTAAGCCACAATTATTGGTTGTAATAAAAATTACATTTTTAACTAGTATTTGACGTTTCGACTTCCACTCTAGACGTCGTTTTTAAAAACATTATTTTAAAAATTCTGAGAAAATGTATAACCAAAGTGATTTATTTCAGGCTGTATCACTTAGAAAATCATATGTATTTTGTATACGTCAACCGCTAATAACAAATAGCATTTAGTATGGATTTATTTGTCTAAATAAATAAAAAAAAAACGTTAAAACTAATTTGCCATTACTAATAAACGTTTTTTTTTCTGTTATTTTTCAATTATTCAATAGTCAAAATGTAATTTCATGTGTATTATGTACAATTATTCGTAAAAATAATATACATTTATATTATGTTTTAATTTATATTAGGATAATGAGCTAATAGATAATTGCATATTTGTGATAATTACAAATATTTGATGCAACTGTTTTGTTATCCATAGATAATAGTTGTTTCGGCGATTTGTGATAAACAAATGCGATGTATTATGTACGAAAAACCATTTTAGTTATACAGGGTGATCTGTTAATATTGGATGAGTAATGAGGAACTATGGTTTGTTTTTTAACCAGGAGGAGTAAACTAAAAAGACAGATTCACACCCAAGAAAGTTACTAGAAAAGTCACCAAATACATCTTCTTTTTTGGTTAATTATCTCAGCCTTGTGGTAATCCAGTAATCAGTATCGGACACCCTCACATGTCGATTCTAACCTAACTTTGCTTGTTTATGTTTGAATAATATTTTTTCCAATTCACTTCCAATATATATTTTTTTGTTTTTCGAATTACAATAAAAAAATTTGGATTGTTATGAAGAAGTTGAAGAATTTTTAGCGTTTATCACATTGTAGAAGAGAATCATTAGGAACGTATACGAAAGCGATATATTCGTGATAAAATTATATTTAAAATCAAATGGATGATTTCCATCCATTTTATCAGCGCATTAACTTAAACAACAAATATTGTATGCTAGTTTATAGGAATATAACCAGTTTTTATGGGTTTACCTATTTATATTCCTACTTGTTGTAAATAGTTGAATTCGCAACACCTAAAATTAGGACCTTACTTTAGTAAGTCTTGATTTTAACAATAACTATTCTGCAAAACTAACCTGTTGCCTGTTTTATTTTTGCTACCATAGCTGTTATTTTCATTCCAGGATTATCAATTTTTATTTGTTTGTACATGTTTATAATCCATTGTTTGTATTTGATGATAAATGACCCAAATCTACTCGACGGTTTTTAGGTGGAGAAGGATAATTACCATTAGTACTTGGCATTGAATCCATATTATCTTAATAACACTAATACGTCGCTAAATAGTTCTGAAACGAACTGTTTTTTGTATAAATCCAAACGAAAAATCTAAAAATTAAAGGAATAACGCAGAAAATACAAAAAATCGTCAATATAAATTTTGAATTTTAAAATTTCATATATGTCATTATGTGTCAAAATGTCATAATTTAGTGGAGTAAACTTGTCTGCGGTTGGACCAATTACAAACAAGCATTACAGCGCGGTACAAAACAAACCATAGACATACTCTTACCCCCAATGTTATATTATTTTCATGATTCTATTTAATTTTTTTTCCTAAGTTAATGGCACTGGGAAAGCCAAAAGGCCAGTTATGAATTCTATTTAATAGAATAAAATAATTAAATCTTGAATATTATGTTGCCTGTGTGAGTTCATTTCAAATATGTAAGAAGAAATAAGAATGAGACCTTCTCACAATCAATTTATTCTACCACCAACAACCTGTTTCGCATACTATAATTTGGTAAGCATTTTCAGGTTAACGGTACATGGTAAAGTAAATGCTTAAAATATAATAACCCGTGTTAGGGTGCTGTCTGGTACAGAATATACAGCAATTATGCCAATATTATAGGTGTGTAAATATTAAATATGCCTTTAAATTAATTTAATAAAACTTAAGTGAAAAACGATCTAGTAAAATTGAAATTAAATAAATAAATATTACTCATATGCTGATACAAGGATTATTGGTGACCATATTGGATAACCATAATTTCTCAGGTATGAAACCCAGTTATCATAGGTGGTTATTTGAATGCCCGTCATTTTGTTTGAGGAAAAATGGTCGTTCTATCTCGCAACAAATATCTCGCCCCATCAGCTTTCATTGAACCGTCTAACATTCCCAACTTCACTTGGTTTGGGTCCGCTTGAAATGACGTTGAAAATCAGGGAAATTTTTGTGTGTTCTACGTAAAATAAAGTTTCCTACTATTTTTAAATAAAAAAAACGGCAAAAGTTATGTCTCCAATAAATATCGTGACTGGCCTTTTGTTACAATTTCTTGATAAAATCAACCAAATAAGAAATTTGATGTGGCTAGAAAAATGCAAAGATTAGAGATTACCACAATGATATATGATGATCGGACTAAAAAAGACTGCCACAATTAGACCCGGCGGTATTTATTCTGGGTTAGGTCAGTCGTATATGATCATATTTTTTGCAATATTTGCTTTAAAATATTATTAAAAATGATAAATTTACTATGAGGACACTTTTTATTAAAGAATTTAAAAAAAATACGAAACATCCAATTTTTTTCCTTTTTTTGTGGTTATATCTCGGCAGCTATTCATTTTAGAAAAAAATTGTAACAATTAAAAAGTTTTCCAATTAAATTTTCTACAAGATAGAATTGATAGCAAATTGAAAATATCTTCTTCTTCTTCTTTCTCTTTATAAGCAATTCTGCTTGTTCATTGACGGATAAATACCTCTACGGAAGGTTGTCACTCCATCTTTTGCGCGGTCATCCGATACTTTTTCTGCCAATTGGTGACATCTCTCGCTATTTTGACGACACGGGTCTTTTGGGACACGCTATTTTGCTTATGTGATTATTCCATTCTCTTTTTCTATTTTGTGTCCATTCATTCATACACTGTGCGTTACATTTTCTTCTAATTTCTTCACTTCTCTTTCGATCTCTCAGCGTATTTCCTTTAATTCTTCTCAGTACTTTCATTTCTGCCGTTTTCAGTAGCCTTTGTGTTGTGGCTATGTAGGGTCTTGTTTATGCAAAGTATATTTCTCGTTTTACTCTGAAATCATTTTTGTTTCGAGGTTTAATCCTGTTTCTATGAGCTGTATGGTTTTAAGGTCTATGGGTAGGGTGCTAACCTGGCTGTAGACCCCTCCTCCTTTATCCGGGCTTGGGACCAGCAACAGTTCTGTCGACCTACTCGATCCACCCAAAAAAACTGCAGGCGGAGTTAATAATAATTGAAAAGTTAATTACTATTATTGCAAAATTAGGAAAAACCATTAAAAACAGGGTCAAATTAAATGTTTTTCAATAATCAAAAATTTTTTCAAATTTTTTGCACAAATTATTTAATAAAAAATTTAACCCACCCTTTAAAGTATCTGCATAGCGATATTATCTTTTTAATAATATTTGACACATTTGAACTTCTCATCAACAGCTTGTCAAAAAAAGACCATAGTACCTGAATAGCCACGAAATCATTCAAGAGGCCCACACAGCACATACCACCTCTTCCATCGGGAAAGCCGATGGAAGCTGGGAAAAAACTGAACAAGAAAAGGCATTAATCTTTGCTGCCCATCTTTAACACGTTTTTGGTGCACCTAAACTTAATAAAAATAATAACGAAGAACAATTTGAAAACTTCTTAGACACTCTATGTACAATGATGCTACCAATCAAATGCTTTACTCTTAATAATGTGAAAAAACAAATTTCTAGATGCAATAACTACAATGTACCAGGCTTCGACATAATCACCGGGCTAATATTAAAAAATTACCGAGAAAAGCAATTGTCCTACTAACAATGATATATAACAGTATCATAAAATTAGCCTACTAAATTAATTCAGTGATCCCAACCCACCGGTTTGGTTTCCGCGAAGCCCATTCAACTCTACAACAATGTCATAGAATTGTTAAAAACATTAATGTATGCCTCGAAGAGAAAAAAATTTGCACTGCTGCCTTCCTGCATATAGAACAAGCCTTCGACCGTGTTTGGCATGGCAGCCTCCTGTATAAACTTAAGTCATCCTTTCCCACTCCTCACTATCTACTCTTAAAATCATACCTCACAGAACTCACCTTCAAGTTAGATTCCTTACAGATACCTCTCATTACTATCCCGTAAAATCCGGTGTCCCTCAAGGAAGTGTCCTGGGTGCCTCATATACACTGCTGATATCCCAACAACAAATATGACAGTAACTATGTTCGCAGATGACACCGCCATAATATCCATCGATGATGACCTCCAAGTAGCATTAGGAAACCTTCAAATACACCTGAATCTACCACAAGACTGGATGAATAGATGGAAAATCAAAGTTAACCATATTAAGTCTAATCAAATTACATTCTCCAACAGGAACATCATATGTCCTAGAATCAGACTAAACAACATACTACTAGTACAAACATAAGTCAAATACCTGGGAATGACACTTGATCAAAAGCTCACTTGGAAAGCACACATCTTGGCAAAAAAACTCCGAATTAACATAAAAATGCGTCAAATGAATTGTCTAATTGGCCGAAAATCACAGTTATTTACAGATAATAAACTTGTCTTGTATAAGTGCATAATAAAGCCTATATGGGCATATGAAGTGCAACTATGGGGCTGTGCAAAGCCTTCTAATACCAAAATCATTCAGAGAATCCAATCCAAAATACTCAGAATGATTTTCAACACTCGGTGGTACGTTAGTAACAAAACACTACATGACGACTCTGGTATAGACTTCGTTGAAGACGAAATCAGCAGACTAACAAGAAATTATTAAGAACGTCTGCCAGCCTACCCCAACGAGGAAGCAGGACAACTACTCCTTCAACCAGAAGTCAGACGAAGATTGAAGAGACAGTGGCCAACAGACTTTATTCACTAATTTCCATTTTAGTTTCAAATTATAATCAAACATTAATTTAATTTGTTAGTGTTAGTATTGGGAGTGTTATCAGTGAATAATTTCACCTCTCATATATTTGCAATACTCATATTTACTAATATCTTGTAATAGCGGATTGTAAATTTGCAAATTTATTAAAAAAAAAATTGATTGAACCAAATGAGGGTGTTTTAGAACAGCTCGAAATTTGAAGTTATGGAAAAAAATATTCAATGCCATATATGACACCGGCCACATTCCAACGGATTGGCTTTGTTCAACCTTCATAATAATCCCTAAATCACAAAGAGCGACAAGGTGCAAGGAACACAGACTGATTAGCTTGATGAGTCATTTACTTAAAATATTTCTTCGCATACTCCACACAAGAATGTTCAGAAAACTAGAAGAGCTGAGCGGCGAGACACAATTTGGTTTCAAGAAGGGACTCGGGACGCGCGAAGCATCATTCTGCTTGAATACCCTGGTACAAAACTGTATGGACCAACGAAAAGATATAGTCATCACATTCCTCGACTACGAAAAAGCTTTTGACACCGTAAAACACGATGAAATAATAAAAATGCTACACAATGCTGATATTGATGAGACAGATATAAGAGTTATCCAGAATCTCTATTGGAATCAAAAGGCACGTGTGAGGCTGAACAAATCAACAAACACAGAGGAATTCGAAATTTTACGAGGGGTGCGACAGGGGTGTATTTTGTCTCCTATGCTGTTCAACCTCTATGTGGAGAATGTTTTTGCAGAGGCACTTGAAGGCACTGATTGTGGTATAAAGGTCCTGGAAAAACAAAATGCATGACAATAAGAAAGGGCGCAATTTCAGAGTACAACTGTACGTAGATAATGCTCCAATCAAGCAAGTGAAAACATTCAAATACTTGGGAATGATGGTGAATGACCAATGGGATCTTCAACAAGAAATAAAATGCCGTACCGAACAAGCAAGACAAGCTTTTCTTAAATTTAAACCGCTACTTTGTAACCGCAATCTTTCCTTCAATCTCCGTTACAGAATAGTAAGTGCTATGTATGGTCCATATTGTTATACGGCATGGAGACATGGACGTTGAAAATATCTTCCATTAACAAGTTGGAAGCCTTCGAAATGTGGACCTTGCGAAGAATGTTCCGCATACCATGGACAGATAGGGTGAGAAACGAGGAAGTCCTAAGAAGAGCAAATACTGAGAGATAATTGCGCAGCTTGATCAAGGCACGAAAGATTGGATACCTGGGCCACATCCTGAGAGGGGAAAAATACGCAATCCCTCAACTAATTATCCAAGGAAATATTGAGGGCAAGAGAGGAGTAGGTTGCAAACAAATGTCGTGGCTGCGAAATATAAAGAACTGGACAGGCGTAACTAACACTGGCGAACTTTTGCATGCCGCAAAAGACACGTCTGACCTTAAGATAATTCGCCAACGCACTATAGGTGCACGGCACCATAAGAAGAAGAAGGAAAAAAATATACCAAAACATTTTAAATACTATCGACTTAAAATATTAAAATATTTAGGCGATTATCTTTTAAAAATCATAAAAAAACCCTAATTTCTTATTTTAATACTGTTTTTAGACACCTATTTTACACCGCCCAATGATCGATAAACGCACTGATACGTTATTTATGCGTTCATTAAAAACAGTTACTAAAAATATTGATTCAGAGAATATTTCAACGGCACTAATGTGATGTATGTTTGTGGCGATATATCAAACTGGTCTGTATATCGGGCGCCACTTTTTGCTTAAATATCGATTTGTATGGTTTACTGAAATAATATCAAATTTATATAGGGAGGTGCCCTATAATGCGATATAGAGTTACCATTTTTACTAAAATATAGTCCGTCTAGAAAGTATCCGGAATTTTATGTTTTTCCTAATTTTAATAGATTTCCTTTTACATCAAGTAGGTTGTGCCAATACTAGGTTATGGACAAAATCGCATAACAACACCATCTGTCAAATATTGTTGTTTGTAAACAGACTTAAGATTTCTGAAATAAAGTCGCAAGTAGAAAAAAGGAAAGTGGTGGAATATTTGTATAGAACGGGTGTCGGAAACGTTAAAAAATTAGTGTCTTAAAGAAAAAGTGCAGTATATGAGACAATAAAGAGGATAAAAAATGGCATAGATATGAGACATAGACCAGTTTTGGGTAGACCGCGTAAAATTAGCGGAAATAATTTAAATGCTTAAGTGGCTTTCTTCTTCTTCAAGTGCCATCTCAGCGGCGGAGGTCGGCAATCATCATAGCTATTAGGACTTTTGAGACGGCTGCTCTGAAAAGTTCATTGGATGTACATCCATACCACTCTCTCAGGTTGCACAGCCATGACATTCTACGCCTCCCTATGCTTCTCTTTCCTTGGATCTTTCCCTGCATAATCAGTTGGAGCAAGGTGTATTTCTCTCCACGTGTAATATGTCCGAGATATTCTAATTTTCTTGTTTTTATTGAATTTAAAATTTCCATTTCTTTGTTCATCCTTCCCAGAACCTCTTTGTTTGTGACGTGTTCTGTCCATGATATTTTCAGAATTCTTCTGTACACCCACAGCTCAAATGATTCCAGTTTTTTCATTGATGTCGCATTCAAGGTCCAAGATTCCATTCCATAAAATAAAGTCGAAAAAACATAGCACCTCGCCAACCTAACTCTTAGTTCCAGTTTTAAATCCCTGGCACATAGAACTCTTCTCATTTTGTTGAAATTTGCTTTAGCCTTTTCTATTCTTATTTTCATCTCTACTCTATATAAGTGGCTTTAGGACGACAAATTCCGGGCCTAGGGTTTAGAAAATTAGCGAACAGATTTGGAAATCAACGAAGAATAAAAGTGTGACCAGAAACTGTCCGCATGTCACTGAAAAAGTAAGGCTACATATCAAGGAATCCAAAAAAAAATCCCTACAATGACAGTTCTGCAAAGGCAACGAAGAATAGATTTTTGTCAAAGTTTTCGAGAAGATAATAATTTTAATAACGTCTTTATATCTTATGAAAGTTGTTTCCAGCTTGGTGCAAATCATTTAAAAGTCCTATCAAGAGAAAATGTTACCGTTCAAATTTCCAAATTTCCCACTAAAATAATGATTTGGGGAGCAATATCTCAGCGTGGTGCTACACCTCTCTGTATAGTTAATGGTACTGATAGTGCGAAATATTGTGACATCCTAAATGGTTTTCTTCCTGAAACGGCTCATGTTTTATATCCAGAGGGATGGCGTTTTCAGCAAGATATGCAAGATACCATACTTCTGCTTATACTCAAGCTTGGATGCAAAAACACAAATTGGCAACCATTCCGTGGCCAGCAGCATCTCCAGATCTTAGCCTCATTGAAAACATATGGGGACTGATGAAGATTGAAGTGGAACGATCAGAGCCACGAAATAAAGAAAGATTGATTCGGTTAGTTTTACAGGCCTGGAACACCATTACCGAAAATTATGGCCTTGACCTAGTGTCGGGTGTACTTGGATGTTTAGTTAAGTGTTTGCCAATTCCGCTCTCTTTTTTCCGGATATTTTCTGGACGGACTATACTATAATAGACAATTCCAACTTTCCAAAGGATTTCTTATATGATTGTTTTTAAACTAAAATCCAAGTAAAAGTGGCATGGAAAATCCATGACAAAGTTTAAGTAAATGTGTCTATGATAACTATACCAAAAACGATATGAAAATAATCAGTGGTGCCATGAACGCCCAGATATAAAAGAGATATGCTATTAATCCGATTATATCGGTAAACACAGACTTTACGATGTTACTAATGACAATCGGTTAACACAGCATCCGACGGGTGAAATTTAGTAAGGCTGTTCGACACGTGGGATGTGACCAACCCCAAGTTGAAAATATACTCATTTCTATATCTCATGCATTTTCATAATAATATGTTATACTATAGCTTCTCTAGCTACTATAGTTCTCTGGACAGTTCTTCATGAGATGGGAGTTTCAGATCATTTGGCAATATTAATTAAAAACTTATACGAAGATAACTCAGTTAAAATAAGAATTGAAAACCAGCAATCTGATACCTTCAAAACCAGCAGAGGTGTACGACAAGGGTGCATACTATCTCCAGACCTGTTCAATTTATATGGAGAATACATATTGAGGAACGCACTCGATGGATGGAGAGGCGGCATCTCCATTGCAGGAAAAAAGATCTCAAACTTAAGATTCGCAGACGATACAACACTGATAGCAACATCTGAAGAGGAGATGTCGAGACTGATAAAGAGAGTAGAAACCAAAAGCAACAAGTGTGGGCTCAAGATTAATAATCAGAAAACAAAAATCATGATTGTGAACCACGCGAATATCCTCCAAACAACAGGCGCCCTAAATCAATTCGAGAAAGTAGACGAGTTCACGTATCTAGGATCTTTCTTAAGCAATGCAGCCTCCTCCCATACGGAAATTCGCCGAAGAATAGGGATGGCCAAGAACGCGATGAGTCGACTGTCAAAAATATGGAAGGACCGCTCTTTATCCAAAAAACTCAAAATGAGACTGGTACGGACACTCGTTTTTTCAATCTTCAGTTACGGTGCCGAAACATGGACAATAAAATTAGAGGATAGGAAAAGGATTGACGCATTCGAAATGTGGTGCTGGAGACGAATGCTAAGCGTCTCGTGGACGGAGCACAGATCCAATCAGTCGATTCTCGAAGAGCTAAACATTCAGACCAGACTCTCCTCTCAGTGTCTTGCAAATGTTTTAAAGTTTTTTGGCCACATTGCGAGAAGAGACAATGACAACTTAGAAAGACTAATTGTGTGCGGAAACGTAGAAGGACGTAAAGGCCGAGGACGCTCACCTATCCGATGGTCAGATCAAGTACAGAAAGCCACTGGAGAGACGTTTTCCGAGTCCATGAGAGCAGCCCAAAATCGCAAGAGATGGAGAGAATTGACAGCGCGCATTGTAGGAAATCACAATCCTCAGCAATGAGGAAACGACAAGAGAGAGACTATAGCTTCAGGATACATTCTTCTTCTTCTACTACTTCTTGGAGATCTTTCGATCTGTTTAATTCTGAAGCTGCCTCTGGTTAATTTCCTGGGAGGTAGATTGCCAACTATCCTCCATCTTTAAGGTGGTCTTCCGGGAGGTCTTGAACCGGGTGGGTTGTTTTCTAGGCCAATTTTTGGGAGTCTATTCTCATCCATTCGTCTTACATGATTGCACCACATCCAGATAATTCCAGATAATCCAGATTAATAGCCGATAATATCCAGAAACTTAATATGTTACAACAATTGAATGCAGTTTCAGGAGCGATAGGCTTAAAAATGAACTAAAACAAAACAAAAATACTGAGCTGAGACCAGACAAATATAACAATACAAAACCATACCATAGAAAACGTTAAACATTATGTATATATATATAGGTCATGTCATCAAACTGGGAAAACCAAATCAAGATGCTGAAATGAAAAGAAAAACACAACTGGCATGGGACGCTTTTGGCAAACTAGCATATATCTTGAAAAATACCTCCATTGCTGTAAACTTAAAGAAAAAGGTGTATAACACATGCATACTACCAGTTTGTACCTACGGCTTGGAGACAATTGGCCAAAAAATCTGCTAAAAAATTAGAAACAACGCAAAGAGCAATGGAACGAATCATGCTTGGAATATCACTAAGAGACAAGATTAGAAACACCAAGATAAGACGTAGAACGAAGATTAGGGATATTGTGGAAGAAATTACAAAAATGAAATGGCGCTGGGCAGGTCACGTAGCCCGATATAATGACAACAGTTAGACACGGAGAATTCTAGAATGGAGACCGAGGACGACAACACGAAGCACGGGAAGACCTCAAAAAGATTGGTAGATGACATAAGAGCAGTGGCAGGCAAACAGTGGATTAGATTGAGGCAAAATTGAGAAAGTTGGAAGCAATTGGAAAAGACCTACATTCAGGAGTGGATGGAAAATGGTTGACAAAGAGAGAGATCTGTAGTATTTCACCTGGTATTGAATCGATGCCTGGGAATTTATTTGTCTTTAGCAATTTAATTGCATCTTTGACTTCTCTAGGGTAGTCAGAGTGCCACTGATTTCTGCTGGTACCTTCTTATTTTTATACAGGGTGAGTCATAACTATTGGGACATAGACTAAGGACAGGTTATTTGGACCAAAATATGGCTATTGGGCCAAATATGCCTTAATGAAATGTTGCTGAAAAAAGAAAAAAAAGATACACGGTGTTAAAGTTAATTTTTGTTTTTCGTTTTTTGCTAATAGTTTCCCTGTATATTTATAAATTGCTATCAAAATTGGCACAGAGGCATAATCTTAGACAAGTCTCCTCCGATTTCTATGCCTTTTCTAATTCTTTTTATTTCTTTTTCTTTTTTAGCTGCATTTTGAATGTATCTCCAAAGTTTGTCTCTTGTATTAATTTCATTGGCATAAACTAAGGACTTCATATGTCCCCGAAAATTAAAATCTAGCAAGTTGTACTCAGGACTTCTTGGTGGCCATTGAAAATCACTGCTCTGCCAATCCATCGTTGAGGAAATACGTCATTAAGATGATTTCTAACAGCTAATGAAAAATGAGGTGGCGCTCCATCCTGCATAAACTACATTTTTCTTCTTACATTCAGTGACAGATCATCTAAAATATCACTAAGAGTATTTTCCAAAAAGAATAAATAAGAATCTCCATTTAAATTCGGAGGAAGAATATAATAATGACTATTTCGCCAATTAAAAACCCCTCGTCTGGTAAAAGTTGCTTCGTCGGTGAACATATTATTCTTAATAAAGTGTCTGTCATTGCGATGTTTATTCAGAATACGTTGGCAAAACTGTAACCGTCGTGGAAGATTTGTTGGAAGTAAATTTTGCTGATAGATGTCGTGAACTTATTTCAGGATTTTCATCTACTCGAACCAAAAGTTCATCTTCTTGATTAGGTGAGATTTGTTTCGGTCGACCATCCCGATTTTTAGTGTGAAATGACTCAGTTTCACCTAAAATACGATATAATCTTGCAAAAGTTTTGTGATTTGGTTGCCTTCTGTTTGCGTATAATATTCCATACGTTCTGGCTGCCGAGCGACCGCAAAAATTTTCTTGTGCGTATACGCAAATCATATCTCGCATTTCTTTATTAGTAAAATGCTTGTGACGAGGCATTTCAATCAAAAAAAGTAATGATTACTTTTAAAAAATGCAACATTACACTACACTGTCACATCAAAAATAATTTACTCTGAACAAATGACATTTACCAACAATTATCTGACAGTTCAAAGCATACTTTTCATAAATGAAATAATATTTGAAATCTTTTTTAAGACTCTAAGCAGTTCGACTTCGTTTTTATCGAAAACGGTTGAAATTATCATGTTTAAACAAGAGTACCAATTTAACGTAAAAATGATGTTTACGTCATATTTTCTAATAAAAATTACTAAAAAGTTTCATCAGAAAAAGTTTAGACTCAATTTGATCATTAGGAATGATCCACGTGGCGTCCTCTATGACAAAACGTAAAATTGTAAATAAAATACTATTTCTTGTCTAAGATTATGCCTCTGTGCCAATTTTGATAGCAATTTATAAATATACAGGGAAACTATTAGCAAAAAACAAAAAACAAAAATTAACTTTAACACCCTCTATCTTTCTTCTCAGCAACATTTTATTAAGGCATATTTGGCCCAATAGCCATATTTTGGTCCAAATAACCTGTCCTTAGTCTATGTCCCAATAGTTATGACTCACCCTGTATAGCTCGCCACAGTTGTTTCGCCATGTTTCTAATATTTCATCAGTATCGGTCTTTAGATTACCTCCTTATCTATTACAGACCTAGTTTAAGATTTAAATTCCACGTTTGTTGGTAAGGGTGGTGGTAAATAAGGTATAAGAGAATTCATGTCGTTGTAATAAATTGTGTATGCTATTTTGCTCATTTAAAACAAGAAGGCGACCAATAAAACGTTCTAAAATCGATATATAAAAGAACCCTTTACATAATTCCAACTACATCCCTTCGTAAGTTAGCAACTTTGCGTTGAACGTCGAATATATTTTTAAATGATGTTGTAGTAAATTGTGTATACTATTTTGCTCATTTAAAACAAGAAGGCGACCAATAAAAGGTTCTGAAAGCGATATATAAAAGAAACCTTTACATAATTCCAACCACATCCCTTCGTAGTTGAACGTCGAATATATTTTTAAATGATATTGAACCACTATAAAACTTTTACATATCACGCTGAAAAAATAAAAAAAGAATTAGATTCCTTATAGGAAAGTTGTTGTTCTTGCGAAAACTTGATCTGCACAGTATTTTAAAGTTATGAGAGTTACTGACTCAAGGTAAACATGAGACGTAGCTGAAGATGTGCGATAAGTTTTCTTTTAACGCGGTAAACATAAACAGGCTAACAACCTTTGAAAGTTGGTCAACATATAAATCAGCAAAATCGGGTTAAGTAAACTGCTTTTTGCGATTGCATGTAGGGAATGTTTGTCGTGGGTGAGGGATTTAATAAATATATGTCAAAAAATTTAATGCTTGGTTGAAAGTGTCTACGAATTGCCAAATACGTGTTTTGTTTAGTTTTACACTTTCTTTGTATAAAAAATTTCGCATGTAATTCCATAATACTAATGTTAACTTCTTTATTAATACAGTTTTGAAATAGAAACCTCTACTTAAAATATCAAAAATTGTTTCTTGGTTTAATATAAAAATTTTCCAATAATTCTGTTTTTACACCTATTAATTTGTTTCAGCCTGTGACTTTCTTCTGATAATATGTTCATCAATATTTGTAGTTGGTCTTCTGTTTCTGCTAATACTACGGTGTCATCGGCATTTCTTATATTGTTAATGATGATTCCATTAGCTCTGGCACCTTCAGGGCGATCTTCAAGAGAAGCTCTAATTATATGTTCGGCTTATACATTAAATAATAGGGAAGATAAAATGCACCCTTGACGCACTCCTCGTTCTATGTTGATGTACTTGGTGTTTCCGTTCTCTGTTCGAACGCATCTTGTGTGGTTTCAGTATGTATTACTTATGATAGCTATGTCGTGTCCGTCCAACCCTAGTTCTTTTAGCACCTCAATCAATTTTCCGTATTTGATGCGGTCGAAGGTCTTTCTATAATCGACAAAGCAAACATAGAGCCGTTTTTGAACCTCAAGATACCTTTCTGCCATCAGTGTCAATCCCATAATTGATTCTCTAGTGCCTGTACCATTTCTGACTGTTTTTTTTTTAAGTAATATAATGTATTTTCTTCTTTTTAGTTTAAAATTTCTCGAAATAAACCTCTTACCGTAGAAGATATTGATGCCTTATTTCAAAGTGAGGCTTTTGGGTTGACGATCCAGAAAATGTTAGGTCAACGTCGGCGTGGTATTCAACAAATGTTTTAGTGAGTGCTGAGGAGATACAAGCAGAAGGAAATATCATCCAAATGGCCGATGGAACCAATCAAAGCGATAGCGACCATGAAAGTTTTAGTGATCATAATTCGGTCAGTGATATCGACTGGTATCCATCAGATGAAGAGCAGATTCAAACTTTATCTAGTGAAGAGACCAAACAATCTGAAAATAAAGATGCAATAAAAGAAGAAAACAAAGACATTACTACTACGAAAAAGACAAAACAAAATAGTCGAAAATTCCTCCAAAAACAACTAAAGCTCTAAAAGAGAATATTGTGACAGTTCTGTCTGGTATAATAGGTGCCATTCGTGCTAATACTCCTGACAGTATTATAGACAAGGAAATTATATTACTCGGGAAAAATTCCTAAAACAATTAGCCCAAAGCTTGTACATTACACACATGTCATCATCCAGCCTCAAGAGTCCACTGCTGAACATAGGCCTCTTCCTCATGTTTCCAACCCCGTCTATCTTGCGCCGCTCTTATCCAGTTTTTATTGAGTCTTCTTAAATCGTCAGTCCATCTTGTAGGTGGTCGACCGACGCTTTTCTTGTCTTCCCTTGGCCTCCATTCCAATAACCTCTTTGTCCATCGCCCATCTGTAATTCTGGCTATGTGTCCTGCCCATCACCATTTTAGGCTGGCTATCTTCTCGATGATGTCTATCATTCCGGTTCTTCTCCTGATGTCTTCGTTGGTTATTTTGTCTCGCAGAGTTATTCCTAACATGGACCGCTCCATTCTTCTCTGCGTGACTCTCTGTTTGGTAGCTGCTGCTTTTGTTAAGGTAAGTGTTTCTGCTCCGTACGTCAAGACTGGGAGGACGCACTGATCAAATACCTTTCTCTTTAGGCATGTGGGCAGCTCACTTTTAAAAGTTTCTCTCAGTTTTCCAAATGCTGCCTACCCAAGGCCGATTCTTCTCTTCAGTTCATGAGTGTGGTTATCCCTGCCAATCATAATTTCATGTCCCAGGTATTTATATCTATCTACGAGTTCTATTTCTTTCCCACCAATACTGATGTTCTGGTTGGGTACCAAATTGGTCATGATTTTTGTTTTCGAGATATTTATATTTAAACCTACACTTTCTGTAGCCACAACGAGTTCCTGTACCATCTCTCTTGCCATACCTAGATCTTCAGCTATTATAAGTATATCATCGGCGAAACGTAAGTTGTTTAGATATTCTCCATCTATTTTTATTCCCTTTGTCATCCAATCCAAATTCTTAAAAGCATGTTCTAGCACCGTATTAAAAAGTTTAGGTGACATTGGGTCTCCTTGTCTAACCCCCCGTTCTATTTTTATGCGATTACTGTTACACACATGAAGAGAAGATTATATAACTCCAATGTGCCTCGACAGATTCAAGCTACTGAATCAGATATTCTTAAAACTAAATTTTTAAGTGTTCTTGAGCCTCCTCGAGCCAATGAGAATCGAAAAAGAAAGAGATGTTATCTCTGTCCAGCCAAGAAAAACACAAAAACGATTTATGTTTTCGCAGAGTTTAAAATGCCTGTATGTTTACAATGTTGTGTTTAAGTATAGAAAATATGCAAGCAATAACTTCAGTTTGCGTTTAAATTATTTATGGCACTTCATTTTGCTTCATCTTAATTTATAAATAAAAAAAATATCAAAAAAAATTTGTTTGTTTTCTTTATATAAAAAAATATAGTAGTTAAGGGTAAAGTAACTTCAATTAATTGTATTATGCTGTTCTGTCAAGTACATTGTTATTTTTCAATTTTGTATAATTGGAATCTATGTAATTACGAAACAAATAGCAGCTGACATAACTGTTAAAATCTGTGCAGTTCACGCCTAAAATATTACGACTAGCTGACAGATATCTAGTTGTGGATGTTGAGATGTATACGGCTCGCTCATGAATATTCTAAATTAGTAGGAGATGGTATTTTTCTACCGGCCCGGAAAAAATAATAATAAAATATTTCGTCCGTCATGCAATAATATGAAATTCCGTCGTTGTCACGTATTTTTGTTTTAAAAAAGAGAAAAAGGATTTGATGTGAAGGCCACAACGCATAATAGCAAAATTTTATATAGTTTTATACATTTTCGCATAATGTAAAGTATCAACAGTCGCCATGACTTCGTTGTGTGGAGAATAATAATTACAAAGCAACAATTCCCGATTTTTATAAAATTGTAATTACTTGAAATCATGAATGTGTTGCCTGTGTGAGTCCATTTCAAAAAGGTAAAAAGAAATAAAATAAGACTTACTTACAATCAATTTAATTTTACCACCAAAACGACCGGTTTCGCCGTTTACTACAGTACTACTTTCGCCGGTTACTACATCATGAAAAAGACCCTCTGACTGAAATCTGAAGTTGCATATGTGAGGAAGCAACTAGTGATTAGTAACAATAAAATAGAAAAGTTAAGAAAACAGGCTCAAAGTCATTGTCAACTTGAAAAAAAAAAAAGAGAATGTGAACGAAGAAGTAAATCTCCGGCAAACCACAGTTATACAGGACCAAGATAATGACCAGACTCTCATGGAAAACCTTAAAAAGAGTCAAAAGAAAGATATAGACTTAAAAGTCATACGAGAATAAGATCTAATTTTTGAAAGAGTGCCTTCCTGCGAAGAAACATTCGAAAAAGTAACCAAAAATATATAAAAACGTATTGTTGACAGTTAAAAGAACAGTTGTATTTGAGTTTTTGAAGTTTATATTGGTCATTCTGTTTAAGTGTTGTAAAAAAGTTGGTGTTTGAATAAAGTTATTTTTAAGAAGTGTACGTAAACATTTAATAGCATATTGAAAAACACATAGAGAAAAACTGCTAGAATTATCAGCACGTACAATCTACGAAAAAGTATCTACAAATTAATTTATTTTACATCAGTTTATGGCATGTTAGAAATGACTTTTTCCTTACACTTCCTTACACAACTTATCTTTATAACTTTATTTCTACAAAATAATATATGTTTAAAATGTATGTACCTGGATAACTTATAAAACTTTATGTTTTCTACTTTTTTAATTGTATTTAAAAATTTAGCAGAAGCTTGTACATTGAAGTTGCCTTTTTAAATTATTTACTCTATGTTTTTGTATTTCCGTTCAGGAAACCCTCAGAGTTTTGTAAGAACAAGCATTTTCAATGAATTTTTGATTACACCTCCAGGCCAATACGGCGAATAACTTTAATAAAAATTTGAACATCGAAGGCCATCATCAGCTCATATATAAGACTCTTTCCCTTTTACATATTTTATTGGAAAGTGCTGTATTGGTGTTCGAGAAGGAGGCGGTAAAGCACAAGTTACATCGATTACTGCCGAGTTTAGTAGTGCACACTTAATGTAGTGTCTGCTTAAAGATGAAGAACCTATTGATCGGTTACGTGTATGTGTTATCCCTGTCTGTATACGGAGTGGAATGAGTAAGTGTGATATGCCACGGTCCGTTTAAGCCCATATTTAAAGGGTTAACTCTAATGATGAGGAATTTTCGGAAATGTATTTTTGGTAATTAATTATTGTAATTAAAATAAATGAAAAATAATTAAAAATTTTTAATTTTTTTTATATGAACTGTGTAGATGCAAAATTCCCATTCTACAAATTTTCATATTTTCAGTTCAGTTCATGAAGTTCTAAAACATAAGTCACATTATCCAACACATGATTTGCAGCAAAATCAACATTCTCCAGTTCGACCAATCTATAACATCCCCTTATTTAGAGTCCTATATAGTTAAGGGAGACTTAACTCTGCGAGCGGATGCGAGGCTTACTGGTCCACTAGTCCAAACTGGTCGTGATTCCGCCCTCGCGGATTTACAAGAGGGTAGGAAAATTTGGATAGGGGATGAAGGACATTCAGATGCAGGCCCTGTAAAGAGTTAGAGGTTATTGGCTTACGTTAGAAGCCGGAGAGATGTACAAAGCGAAAAGTGTGTTCTCTTCTAGTCTCTACCTGAAACGGCCGGGAAAGAACAAGCCAATTTTCAAACTTACTATATATTTAATAAATCGTAAATCTACAACTAATACAACAAGATATACGAGATAGCTAATTATTGTTTTATCAAATTTTGCGAAGGGAGACGAGAAGAAATTTTACCAAAGAAGTAATAAAGGCGGACAACCTACTATTATTTGTTTTTCCCCATTGGCTAGTATTTATGATTCGTCACCTTAGCGTATTTAGGCCCTAGCTAAAGAATACGCCTTATAGTCAGAACTGGAACTCAGAAACAGTCTGAATGAACTCTGGGAGCACTGTACGTGATCGCGGTTCTAAGAGAGACGAAAATTCGGTACTATACTCTCTACCCCCGTCGGATACGATACCACGCTAGTTGAGCTGAACACATTGGGACGGCGGACCGACTAGCGCTCCCCTAGGGTGTCGAGCACTCACTGCCAGATCGCCCGAACACTATCCACTGGCTCGGTCGCCAGAACTCTACTGCCTCGTTGTTGACCAATTTTTTTCCTTTTTATGTCCCGCAACGCGTACCTTCAATTCCTCGTCACAGTACCGAGGCGTCGCGCCTTACCCCTAGAGTTTTCGCTGATTATGCCATCTGCTCCACGTGCTTGCTAGTTCAGCTTAATTCTTATCGTTGGTGTGTCGCTTCGTTTTATAATTTTTCAATGAAGGTCTAAAGTGTCGTAATTTTTAAACATTCAGAGCTGACCTGATATCATCGAAACTTACTTGTGTAATACACGTTAATTAGGTCACTTTTCATTCTTTGTTTAATTTGAAATGTATACTTTAAACTATGTCGAATTTTCTATTCTTTATTTACTTTGGAGTATATAATAATTATTTAATTAATTATAATTATTCTTTTCTAGGCTAACTACCCCTTATTTTGTTTGTTACACAGACTTGTTAGATACCGGGCGAACTGATAAGCAGTTTTTCTTTTATTAATACTTCGACATTTGTTGTGTGATCTGTCCAGAAAATTTTAAGTAGTCTTCCAAAGGCCTCCAATCGGTTCATCACATTGGCATTTATGGTCCAGGTTTCTACACCATATAGCAGTATGGAGTGAATGTAATATTTTACAAAGTGATATCGAAGCGTTAAGTTAAGGCTGCTGTTGCTTAGCAAGGTTTTCATATTAGTAAATGCTGTTCTGGCTTGCACAACCCTGCTACGTATCTCCCTGGATGTTCTTATTGTTTACTCTTATATTTAATTGCATATTTCGTGTTAACCACCATTGTTAATGTTGATTGACGCTTTTATGATTGTGATTTAAATAATACGACTTTTATTACTAGTTCATAAACTAAATAATTATTGGTGCATAATGGACGAACTAGTAGAGCCCTCGACTGACCAAACAAGGAAAAAAAAAATAAGTACCGAGAAGTGAAAACGAAACAAATCTAAATTAGCAAGGTTAGATGTTGATAGTCTCAAATATTAGTAGGTTAGTCTGACCGAAGTTGTTTTTAAGTCATTTTTACTACATCTAGAACCAAAAAAAAACATTATTAGCTCATTAGCTGTAGAAGAATAAAAAGCTAATAATACCTTTCTTGTGTAGGTACTCTGCGAGAGGTATGCCGGAGTTTCCTTCTTGTAACCATGATGGGAGACAATTTCAATGCGCTACCGTTTCTTTCCAAGACATTAGACGTTTCCATCAAAACTTAAGGTTTACCAAGATAATTTTATTCTGAAGTTTTCCTCTTCAGAAGAAGTTAAAAGAAGAAGACCAACTTCTGGACGGTACAAAAGACAACCTATGAGGACCAAATATTTTATAGGCTTCAAATCCATGATGCCTATATGTCTTAAGACATTCATAAGTGTTACTCTATGTTTCACGATTTTGGGTAAATGGTTGGTATTTTGAAGCGTTTTAGAGAAACCGGTCAGCTTAGTAAATCAAACAGAGGAGGTGACAGGTTTTCTACTAAAAATTTTCGTATGAAAACACATGTAATGAATTTTATAAATAGATTCAAATGTTCAGAGCCTCATTACTGTGCCAAATACACGGACAGAAAATATCTTTCTATATATATACATCGGTTTAGAACGTCTTTCGACCTTGTCCGATACCTAAACACCATCTCTTCCTCTCTTCGCAGTCGTTTGTTGTTAAATTTCTTTCGCTCATGGACTTGTTTACGCCGTGTTGTCATTCTAATCTGGGTCTTCCTCTTTTCCATCGACCTATCGGTTGCCATTCTACTACTTTTTTGGGGAGTCTTGTTGCTGGCATCCGTTGAACATGCCCATACCACCTTAATTGTTTCTTCTCTATATCTTGAGTTATATTTCCTTCTATTCCCATACGTTGTTTTATTACATCATTTCTGATTCGGTCTCGTCTGGACATACCTAAAGATCTTCTCATTGCATCCATCTCTACTGCTTCTATTCGCTTTTTGTTCTTTTCACTAATTCTCCATGTTTCAGCGTCATAAAGAAGAGTAGTTTTAATCATGGTCTCATATATATTAAATTTTCTTCCTTTCGTTATCTCTTTACTCCACAGTATACCATTGAGACATCCAGACTTTCTTTGCTTGAGTGATTCGTTTTTCCATTTCCCGTGTATCAGTTCCTGTATTGTCAAAGGCAACACCCAAGTAGTCATAGCTCTGACAGCAGGAAATATGTTGTCCGTTTTCGAGGTCTATGTTATCTCACTCGTTTCCAATACAAAGATATTTGGTTTTTGTTGTATTGACATTCATTTCCCAGTCGTTATATTCTTCTATCAGTTTTCTAAGCATGTACTGCATGTCTTCCTTGTCGGTCGCTCTATACCTATCCTATGCACCTTTTTTTACCATCTTTCCAATGCCGCTGCAACATATATCTTGAATAAGGTTGGTGAGATACAGCATCCCTGTCGCAAGCCTTTTGTAACCAGGAATTCTTCCGTTAGATATTTTCCTGTTTTTATCTGTGCCTTTGAGTTTGTATATAGTTCTTGTATCTAATATCTTTCTGCTGAGTTAAATATTAGGAAAATGTGCAAAATTTATATCAGTTCACTCACAGAAGATCAGAGTGATTTGAAAGTAACACATTGGTAATTTAGGTCAATTTTCAACACAAAGTACAATCATGGCTTCGGATCTTCTAGGGTAGACGTTTGCTCTACTTGTCTACAGTTAGATGAACGATTAAAACACGCACAGCAAGGTAACAAAAACAAGAGCTCATGACCGAAAAACGTGTTTATACGTTACGTGCTAAGGCTTTTTTAAATCACTAATATGCACTGACCCAAAAATTTTGATTTTCAGTTTCGATTGTCAAAAAAATCTACCCTTGCCCAAATTACCAGATCAAGCCGCTTACTATAGTAGGCAAATCTACCTTTACAACTTCACTGTGGTCAAAGGGAATTCTAAAAGTAAACTGACTCCAGATAATGTGATATCCTACATTTGGACAGAAAACGAGTTTAAAAAAGGGTCTAATGAAATTGCTTCATTTGTTTTTCATACACTCAAAACAACAGAAATGGAAAGCTCTATAACTACTGTGCGATTAGTGAGTGATGGATGTGGAGGAGAAGAAGAAAAATTCAATAGTCGTGGCCATAGCTTGTTTCCGGCTTTCTAAACATGCACCAAAAAATGTAAAAACGGTAGAGTCTTTTTCTCCTAACAGGTCATAGCTATCTTCCACCAGATGGAGTATTTGGAGTTTCAGAAAAGTTTATGAGAAAAAAAGAGGTAATTTACAAACCATTAGGGTACATTGATATTATAGCCGAACGTTCGAAAGTAGTAAAGGTTGGCCAAGACTGTGACGTCTTTGACTGGAAGAAACAAAAGGATTTATTCATGAAAAAACCGGCACAATTTCATTTTCAACTGGGTACCTGCAAAAGGATTATTCTGAAAAAAAAAAAATTAAAAACTGCTTTTGATTCTAGTTTTTAATTTAAGTTTAAAATATAAATCAAGCAAAGTTCAAATATTTTGTATCATAACAAACATTATCCATGAGATTTTGGTGCAAAACTCACAGTTGGTACACATTTTGGTACAAATCTCACATTGTATGAATTTTAAATTAAATTTACAAAACAATCTTTATTAAATACACCCATAAAGTTTAGGCAAACAGTTTCTTATACAACAAAGTTTTTACACAAAAAAAATTTAAGCATTATACCATGGCCTTCAATAGTAAACAGTTTTTCTCATTTTTCGAAAGTTGAGAAACGTGAAACGAAGACTTCAATTCGTGTGGAGGACTCAGTAACGTATCTTTGACTTCTGTTAGCTTGTAGCATTTCGATAGCATACAACTGAGTTTCGCGATTTAAATAATGTCTCGACAAAAAACTCAAGAAAATTCTATAGAATTCAAAAAATTAAGGGCAGTCGCTAGGTATACCATTAAAAAAGCCAAACGTGACTCTTGGAGAGAATATGTCACCACAATACATAGTTCAGCTCCTATAACAGCTATATGGAAAAAAGTCAACAAAATGTCTTGTTCCAAACCCCATAAATCAATAAACTTTCTAACTCAAAATAACACTATTTATAAAAGCCCAGAAGAAACATCCAATATACTAGCATCTACTTATGAATATAACTCAAGTAACTTAAATTATACTTCCAATTTCTTAAAAATCAAAATAAAAGAAGAAAAAAATCCTATAGAATATTACGATCAAAACAATAACGATCTTAATATACAAATAACAAAGGAAGAATTAGAAAATGTATTTCAGAATTGTAAGAACACTTGTTCTGGACCCGACAATATACCGTTTATATTTCTTAAAAATTTAGGCCCTTAATCTAAAGAACACCTACTCAAACTCTACAATATAATCTTATCCAGAAACGTATTTCCTAAATCATGGAAAAATTAAATCATAATACCTATTCAAAAACCAACTAAATCAAAATCAGATCCACAAACATATCGACCGATATCTCTCACATGTAGCATAGGTAAAATATTAGAAAAGATAATAAACAATAGGCTTATGTGGTATTTAGAAGAAAACAAATTAATTATTCTAGAACAATGTGGTTTCCGAAAACATCGCTCAACTTTAGACAACCTCGTTGACTTAGAATCAGAAATCCACGAAGCATTTGCAATAAAACAGCATTGTGTTGGAATATTTTTTGATATAAGCAAAGCATATGATACAGTTTGGAAATATTCAATCATTAAAACACTCAGCAACTGGTTAATAAGGGGTAACATAATAAAATACATTTCAAATTTTCTTGAAAACAGATAATTTCAAGTTCGAGTTGACGGAACATATTCTCAAACAAAAATTCAACAAAATAGTATACCACAAGGATCAAATTTAAGCACAACTTTATTCTTAGTAGCAATAAATTGGATATTAACACAAATTGAAAACCCCGTTAAAGCTAGATTATACGCTGACGACCTAGTTATTTTCTGTAGAGGAAAAAACATAGCAACGATTCACAATCACATTCAAAAAGCGTTAACACACATTGAGAAATGGTCAGCTACAAGTGGACTTCAGTTTAACACTACAAAAACGAAAGCAATCTGTTTCTCAAAGAGAAATCAAATCCAAACAAAAGAATTATATCTATACGAACAAAAACTAGATTATGTAGAAGAAATCCGATTCTTGGGTATGACGTTTGATAAAAAATTAACTTGGAAGACACATATTCAACAGCTGAAAAATCCTGTCTACCTGGTATAAATTTACTACGATCACTTGCCTTTAAAAACTGGGGTGCCGATTATTCAAGTTTAATACTTATTTACAAATCCATAATTCGATCAAAACTTGACTATGGAGCCATCGTCTACAACTCCTCCAAAAAAACACATTTGAAGTCACTGGATATTATCCAAAATAGATGTCTACGTATTTCTTTAGGTGCTCACTACACAAGTCCCATTCAAAGTCTCTATTGGGAAAGTGGAGAACTTCCTCTTTCTTTCAGAAGACAATATCTAAGCCTAACATATGCAGCGGCAGTGTCATCAAACCGAAATAATCCAGTACTGCATAACGTTTTTGCTGATCGATTTACAAATAAATTTCAACAAACACATCGAATTGATCATCCTTTTTTACTTACGTATAAAATCATACTTATCCAAAATAAATTTTCAATTTCCAAAAACCTATGATACCTCTTCAATCCACAACCCAGCACCATGGACAATATCTATTCCTGATATCGACATCAGTCTAACAAACCTAAGAAAATCAGAGATAACATCAACCCTCATTAAACAAAAGTTTTATACACTATTAAACAGATATGGCAATACCTACAACGTATACACCGATGCGTCCAAAAATGAAGACAGAGTTGGAGCAGCAATTTATTCGGAAGACTCCTCAGTTAGTTTCAAATTGCCATCAATTACAACCATCTTTTCGGCTGAATTATTTGCAATTCTAAAAGCACTATTGTTAATACAAAACAAAAACAAAGAAAGATGTATAATAATCACAGATTCTTTAAGTTCATTATCCTCACTGACTCAATTGTACTGTGACAACCCCCTTCTACTTCTTATTAAAAAAGAACTTAAAAACATTGCAAATAAGAACATCCAAGTTCACTTTTTATGGGTGCCTTCTCATATAGGAATTGAAGGTAACGAAGTTGTAGATAAACTGGCTAAAAACGCACCAACTAACCCGATGTCCGAAGAAAGTAATATATTGGTACAAAACGATTTAAAACCATACTTAAAACAAAAAATAATTCAAAAATGGCAACAAACTTGGAACAACACTCCATCAAGGCTATACGAAGTCAACAAACATTCACATTTTTGGAAACCAAAAATAAAAGACAGGAGAGAGCAAGTGATACTTACCCGTCTCCGTATCGGCCATACACGACTTACTAATGACTATTTATTACAGCGCAAAAATAAACCAGTGTGTGAAGTGTGCAACAGTGTTCTAACGGTAAAACATTTTTTAATACAGTGTCCCAAATATAATAGTGAACGACTCAAATATAACATACCCAACTCCCTAAGAGATGCCCTAGAAGAAAATACAGACACCCGAAAAATATTTTCCTATCTTAAAGACTGCCAACTTCTTCAAAAGATCTAAAATGTACATTGTAACACACAAAGATATTATTATTATTATTATTATAAACTAATGTATATTTTACTTATTATATCTATATCGTATTAATCTAAATACGCTAATGACCCTGCGTGGTTGATGCGTTAATACAATAAAAAAAAAATAAGGTCTCTCCATTATTGGCAATTGCAAAACCAAATAAAAATCCACAAGGACATCGAAAATTAAGTACCAATAAAGAGATATTACTTTTAAAAGATAGACAAAGAACGCATATTGAAGTTTTGCTAAATTTTTTATAGCCATTATTATCAGCATTACCGTCCAAGGTGGTACAATAATCGAAAAACAACAAAAAAATTTATTTTTATATTTGCAGCTAACATTATTTAAAAGCTATTAATATAGGTGGCCTCTAGATTATTTTGATGTGTGTATGTATATTATAAGAACATACTTGTAGTTTGCATCGCATTTAGTTTTTGAAGAGTCGTCTGTTTTTAACTGACATAAAATAAAAAGACCTTTAACTCTTCACACCGCTATTTTGACTCAAATTGCCGCTGGCAAGACGCTAATGTAATATGCCCGACACATTTTATATTCAATGTCAACAGCGCTTTTAAAAAGACCATTAAAAATATAAGACCATATTTAAGAAAGTAGGTTAAGAGAGATGCTGCTCGACAACGTGACTAAATAAAAGGCCCTTTTGCAAAGGCAATATTGAATTTTGTGCAAGTTGTGATGAGAGTTTACTTTTTAAACTAAATTTATTTGCTAAAACTTACCTTGCTTGCCGGAAACTGTATCAAAAGGAACTTAATATAGCGACTATTATAAGTATCGTAGAAAAATGTAGGAGTATAAAATAAAGAGCATATAAACAACTTTTGGATCAGGTATATACAAATTGTGATGATTGTATAGGTACTGTAAATGTAAATACTGAATCGGATCACGATATATTCCTATTGAGGTTGAATTTTATTGATCTAACTATGACATCAGTTCGAAATACTTTCAGAGTAACACATGAAGGCGCTATAAATGCATTCAACAATCTCTTGAGTAAAGAAACATGGCAAGATGTTTATCATGCAACTGATGTTAAGAGTAAATATAATGCCTTTCATGATAAATTACAGTTCTATTTCAATATTAGTTGTCCTATTAGAAAAACCAAACATTACCAAAACCAAATAAAAAAAACATGGGTCACACAAGAAGTAAAATCTTCTTCAGATAGTCTGAAGGATTTGTATATTTTGAGTAAGGCATACCCTGACCTAAAAACTCTATACAGACAAAAAAAATATCAGCACAAAGTTCTTGTTGAGGCCACAAAGGGTCAGTTTTATTTTAACAAAATCTCTGAATCCTCTAACAAAAACAAAACCACATGGGCTGTTATAAATGAACTTAATGGAAAACAAAAAAATCACAAAAATATCTGTCTAAAAATAGATGATACTAGGATTACAGACTCAGATATAATATCTAACAAATTTAATGATTACTTTATAGATGCACCAATAGATATAATTAGTAAAATAATTAAATCAGATTTAAATTTTCAGCATTCCAACGATTTTATTCAAAATAGTTTGTTCCTATTTTATGTAACAGAGGAAGATATCTTAGACATAATAAAATATAAAATTAAAAACAAAGCATCCTGTGGTTTTGATGAAATATCAGGTATAGTAATTAAGAAAATTGCGTCTCATATTTTGACACCACTTGCTCACATTATAAATGCTTCTTTTAATGCTGGTGTATTTTCCAGTTTGCTGAAAACCTCTATCATTTCACCGGTATTAAAACAAGGTGATCCTGAATTAATGTCAAATTTTCGACCATTGTCTGTTCCATCTGTGATATCTAAGATTATTGAATATGCAATGCTAAAACAACTTGTATTATTTTTAGATATCAACCAAATTATCACAAAGCATCAACATGGATTTCGAAATAAATTTTCTACTTCCACAGCCATTAACAGTTTTTATGAGGAAGTCTTAATCTCTATTGAAAACAGTGAAAATCCAACTGCCATTTTTTGTGACCTCAGTCGTGCTTTTGATTGTGTGCAACACGATGTACTCCTCGATAGATTGTATAGATATGGTGTTAGGGGAGTTGCCCTTAGTTGGTTTGGTTCCTATCTGAAAGACCGGCACCAAATAGTTAGAGTGAAAAATAACTTCAAGATTTCAATGTCTGATCCGATTGTTAATAAAAATGGGGTACCACAAGGCTCCATATTGGGCCCAATATTATTTATTTTGTATATTAATGAACTACCAAATGTAATGTCTGATGCATTTGTATCAGTTTATGCTGATGACTCAACAATGCTATATCGCGATAAAGACATAAATTTTTTACAAGATAAAATAACAAACTCACTAAAGACCTTCTCTGATTGGTCCAGTAATCAGTCGCTCCTGTTTAATGTTCACAAAACTAAATTTTTATCATTTACATCTCGTTCAAATTCTACTAAACCTAATTTAAGTATTTCCATCAATGGTGAGGCTATTTTGAGTTGTAGTGATGTGAAGTTTTTAGGAGTGACTTTCGACTCTCATTTATCTTTTAAGACTCATTGTTGGAATGTATGTAAAAAACTCAATTCTAAATGTTATCAATTGAGAAATTTGGGTAGATTACTTAGTCTGCAACACCTTCGTCTTTTTTATTTTGCTGAGGTACAATCGACAATGAGTTACGGTATAACTGTCTGGGGTGGCTCTTCTAGTATAAAGGACGTTTTTAAGGCCCAAAAGCGTATTGTCAGATGTATTGCAGGTGTTCCGTATGTTTGGTCTTGTAAAAACCTATTTAGAGATTTAAATATATTAACAGTGTATGGAATTTACATTTTGGAATTATTGATACTAATTCATAAAAATAAAAGAACTTTTTTATGTAACAGTGATATTCACTCACACAACACAAGAAATAAGAAACAGTTTGTAGTACCCTATCGACATTTAGAAATAAGTAGGAAGTCATCTACTATCTCTGGTTTACTACTGTATAATCAACTTCCTCAAAAATTTAAAAACATTCATTCAACTACAGCTTTTAAAAACAAAGTCAAAGAATACCTAGTGACCATGTGTCCTTATACATTATGTGAATATTACCAGAGTGTATCTGTGAATGCCCAAGCTGCAACATAACCAAATTTAATATTATTTTAATTATATTATGATGTCCATATTGTACGTTTTATATATATTTGAATGTTTTAAATATTTTTAGTGTATTGTTTTCATTTTTTTTGTAATGACTTTATAGTGATTTATATTATACTTTGTAATTTTTTATAATTTATAAATATTTATAATTTTAGTTTTGACTTGCTGTATGTAGACCTTGTTGTAACTTACAGTCAAATAAACTATCTATCTATCTAACTATTTTATTTAGAGCACAATGTGACGATAGATACAAATATCAGAAACGACGATTTTCGTACTTTCGTAGGTCTGGTAATAGAACTAACTACGAACAAGGACGGCTGAGAGAATTCACAAGAATTCTTAAAATGTTTCTATAATTTGATGAATATTAGGAAGGTCAGGGCCGAGTTTTGCCGGGTGCAAGGGGTGCGTGGCATCCTGGCGTCACTCGCTTGGGGCGACAAAATTTACCCAAAAATATAAAAATATAAATATCAAAAAAATAAAATCAAAACGCCAAGCAAGCAAAGTGCAAAAAAATAACTGGCCAAATAGTTGCGATTATACTAAAACAATTTTTAATTGAAGGTGATTTTTTTTTGTACTTTGCAAAATCGCACTTAACGAAGCTCTTAACGATAACTTTTCAACGAAATTATCAATTTTGCAGAGGCGTACCAAAAATGCGTTATTTAAACGCATAAGTTATTACGTAAAAATTAATTCTAAGACTGATATAATTATTAAATTATCAATTGTCTTTTGACAGGTATCTTATAGTTGTCTAACAAATAAAAGTAAAATTTTACTCTTATTAGACGGTACCTAATACAGAACTTCAAAAAACAGAAACCTTTGGAAAATACTTATTTTTTCATTAGGATAAACAATCTGAAATTTTAACATACGATCTCGTCATTACACATCATTCTCAATTTATAGAATTGCTGTGGGATATAAACGTTATATTCGTTTTTTTTTAACTTAATTTGAAAATTTCCTATTGTTTATTTGTTTATATAAATATAAAAATATATGATGGAGTTTATATAAATTAAAATAAAGTAAGCTAAACTATTATCATGTGAATGCGTGTATACAGTAATGCATTTGTTTATTTCAGTAAATTCTCGGAATATGAAATGAAGATGGCACTAACTACTAAAGAGTTAATAGCTTTGTTAGAAGAAGACTCAGATTGTGAAAATGCTGACTCACTTAATGTGGTTTATTTGCCGCCGAGATTAGATTAGAAAGTTTCTGATGTAAAAGACATTGATGATAATATTATTTGTGAAGAATCAATAAAATCGGATACTGCAAGTACATATGGCACTAACTACTAAAGAGTTAATAGCTTTGTTAGAAGAAGACTCAGATTGTGAAAATGCTGACTTACTTAATGTGGTTTATTTGCCACTGAGATTGGATTAGAAAGTTTCTGATGTAAAAGACATTGATGATAATATTATTTGTGAAGAATCAATATAATCGGATATTGCAAGTACATATGAAATACAAGTGATTGGGAATTCTGACGATTCTGATTATGATATTCCTCTGAACCACAGATAAAACGTCTAAAGAAAAAACCAGGCAAAAATAGTAAATCCAAATGTGCCTCAAGTTGTAACAACAGATACTCCTTCGTGCTCAGTAGTAATTTAACATCAGTCTGATTGATATTTGGACAATATAAAAGCCAACCATGGAAGCAAGTCATATATTAAAGTTTTTTCACTCTTTTTTGATAAAAAAAGTAATTGAGAGCATTCTTTATTTTACAAATATTTATGCATCGCAGAATAATCGTCACAATTTTGAAATGAATAACATAGATTAACATATGTATATTATCTGGTTCACACTCTGCTTCAAGTTGATATGCATTGGTCTAAGGATGAGGATAAAGAAGTGCACATTTTAAGAGAAAGCATGAGCCTACATAAATTTATATTTATAATTTATAATAGTGAAGAAACCGCTACATCAGTATCAAACTTAGTACATGGACGTCAATCTAAATTTGCTTTACCAGATGAAACCAGATTCGACAATATTGGCCACATTACAAAAAGAGACGATAGTGCAAGAATGTAGGATGTGCAAAAGTAGTACTATTTATTTATGTAAAAGGTGTAGAATGCATCTACACCTCGAATTTTACGAACATTTTCGCCTAAAAATTTAATTTACATTTAAGATACAATATGTTCCTTTATTAAAAATTGTACTGTTTTCCTTGAAACTGAGAAAAAAAATCTTTTTGGTTGTAAATTAGTCTTAATTTATGTGTTTTTAATCCAATCTAATAAATTAATTGTAAAATTTCTCTTTGTATATTAAGCGGCCATTAATGATTTAATACTGTATATTATATAACAATAAACTTGCCTTAAATTTACTTTACTTACCTCAAAACTATTTTAAAGTTTATAATAAAGTCTATTTAATAAATATATTCCCAAGAAATAGAACACACTATGCCTATGCACATATAGAATGTGGAACGAATAAACTAAAATATCATATTTTTCTCATTCCCATTCTTTCTAAGAACGTAAATATATATAGACCAGCAAAATATTGAAAAGTTTACCGATCTTTCAAACTATTCAATGAACTTGTCTCACTATGCACTAGTGAATCGCACCAATTTATATTGTTCCGGGGGCAAATTTTATGGGACTTATCTTACATTTTCACTTATTTACATGGGAGAAGCATACACAATAAAAATGACCCCGGTAAGAATTTGCTGCTGACATTTTACATGGTTGCCGCTTTCGTTTAGTTCAATTTGTAGATTAGTCACCGTTAATTGAAAATTGTCCGACTATAAGAAGATAGCGCGGCCTTTCCCTGTGACTGTGATGTATAATATACATTAGTATAATAAAAACAATAGTACCAAAATTGTGCGTAGCTGGCGCTGACCGATGCTATTACATGCAAAGGCAGCGGCGTTAGAGAATTCCCTGATATTTTCGGGATCTCCCGAAAATATCCGAGAATTAATATTTCGGGCCGAAATCTATACGTGTGTTCTTTCATGCGATTAGGTTTTACCGAAAGATAGTTCCGAATTTAATGACAAGTTGCCTATAAGTGCGATTTTTTTAAAAATTTATTTCTGTTATACATTATATTATTACTGTTACCAGTGTATTGTGAGTGGTAAGTTTATGTCAAATAGCTTTTTATTACCTACATATATTATATAAAGTTAAAGTAGTATTTTGCCCTTTTTACTGATTTTTACTGATTTGAAGAGACTTTCTGGTTCACAATATCCAAAAAGAAGGATAGAAAAAAAGGAAAACCACAAGTGATTAGCTGGCTCACTAAAAAAGTTTTTTGTATCCACGACGAGAACGCAACCTTAACCTTCAACAAGCCCATCTCTACACACATTTGTGAAAACATTACACTGGTCCAGGATACAACGAATACTCCCTCATCAAATAATAATGCAAACCGAAACCGCAGATATTGCTGTAAGTGGAGAGCAATTTAAAGATCCAGCATATTGGCCAGAAGTATTGACAGATACAGTTAGACTAATAATTTTAGACATAGGTCCAGTACAATTAAAAAATATTATTTATCCTGTAAATAATTTAAACAGATCTTTTAGCTTTACTTACTTTGTAAAAAAGTTAACGAATAATGAAAAAGTATCTAGAAACTGGCTTATGTACTCAAAATCTAAAGATTCAGTATACTATTTTTCCTTTAAATTATTTCTCTCTCAAGAAGAAGGATAAGTTTTCAATTCAGTTAAATTAAATTATTATAGTTAAAAAAATTGTCCGGCTAATTGGTCTTTACCAAAACCATCTAATTAAGAAAAGAAATGATGGCGAGATTATTGATCCTAAATGTTTAAGCATTTCTAAACGGGTATACAACTCGGTAACATACCATTGAAGAATCGGATCGAAAATTTTAGTTTATTTCTTCTTCTAATTTACTATTCATTACTAATGCTTCTAACATATCATAACAACTCCTTCACTAGCGATATTTGCATCGTTTCGGTTTTTATGGAAACAAGAATAATTCCTCATGTTATAACTATGCTGTCCTTTAAAGTTTGTTTCTTGTAAACAAATAATTGATGGCGAGATTATTATTCATAAATGTTTAAGCATTTCTAAATGGGTATAAAACTCGTTGACATTCCATTGAAGATTTTAATTTATTTCTTAAAATGAATTTTTTGTAGTATCACTGTCTTGATAAATGGAATCATCTGAGTTTAGCATCTTTTGTATTTTGTTTAATATTTTTTTGCATTTGATTTTCATGCTTCTTTTTAATAAAATAGGGCTTAATTATTGTTATTATATTTATAAAGTAGAGTATATCCGTTGTTTATGCTTGTAGCAAGCTCAGAGGATCAGACTAACTTGAACAATTTTCAAAAAAAGTCAAGGGTTTCTTCTAATAGTTTTAGCGATAATAATGGTTTTAGGGACTGGAAACACTTGTCTCGGGCTTTAGAAAGACACGAAACTAGTAAGGGACATTTCGAAAGTGTTAAGAAATGGGTTGAATTAAAAAAATCATTTGCAAACAGTTTAACTGTCGATTATATGAATCAGAATTTATTTCAAATAAAAAAAAAGATGCACATCTGTTTTAGACATAATTATTTTTGTGATTCCATTTTTGGCTGGACAAAATTTAGCTTTTAGGGGCAACAGTCAAAAACTATTCGAATAAGGTAATGGCAATTTTATAAAATTAATTGAGACAATTGCAAAATTTAATAGTGTGGGTAATGGGTGACCATATCGGCAGGATTCAAAATGATGCCAAAAAAATGGCACATCATTTGGGCGATAAAATCCAAAATGAAAGAATCACCTTAGTAGGAGAAAAAGTTAAAAAAAATATAATTGAATCCTTAAAAATGTGCAAATACTTTTCAATTATCTATGATTGCACACGTGACATTAGTCATCAAGAACAAGTCACAATTGTTGTTAGATTTGTTTTTGTTGATGATTTTTCTGAAGTTACCAATTTTTTCAGTATTATCCAAAAATTTTATGTCTTTTTTCGGGATCAACATATCGATGAAATATTCTTTTAAAAGAAGTGCCTAGGTTAACTCCTTTTTGTACAACTTTTGATGATAAACAATTTATACACACATACAGTGAGTACTTTTTTGTATCAAAATATTTCATATTGTCAAAATTTTTATCATTTTCATCACAATATTCCGACAATCATCGTCAAATCCCACAAATGTCCATATTCTACATTTATAAAATATTTGAAGCGAGAATAATCAATTTTATAAAAATTGCACACCGCCTAAAAATTTATAAAACTAACGACTACTAAATACAAAACTCCAAGCCCAGACTATCTTTTTATTCCATACATCGGACATCATCTTTTTATCTTCCCTTTCAAAACCCCTATCGTCAATATTAATAACAATTTAACGCTTCCGTGGTAGAAGTGGCTACAAACTACCACTTATATGAAAATATGAATACGGTTATTATGTTTTCGCCCCAAAATCCATATTTTCATAAAGGTTGACCCAGTAAATTTTTTAGTAGGCATTCGGCAATGTCGTCGTTCCGATACAAATTGCAACTGTGATTGCTGTGCGGAAAATAAAATATATATACAGACTGGGAGAGTTTTTACTCGGTGTTCCAGTTTTTCGGAAACAACTGTTGTGCGGTTGTAGAAGGGTAGTATGTAAATAAAATAATATTGTAATAAACTTGAATTTACAATATACCTATATCGCCATTGATGAGAAGTCTCCTGAATTCATATTTCCTCCTATAGAGATCGTTATTGGCATATACTGGTATTTACTGCTATTAGCATATACTTTGGTTTGTTTTTTAATCAGGAGGAGTAATTCAAATTTACCGTAATGCTTGTTTGTAATTGGTCCAACGGCAGGCAAATTGACTCCACTAATGACATTTATTAAATCATAAAATTCAAAATTTTTGTCGACGATTTTGTATTCTCTTGAGTTATTCCTTTAATTTTTAGATTTTTCGTTTGCATCTATATAAGAAACAGTTCTTTTAGAACTATTTAGCGACATATTAGTGTTGTCAAGATAACAGTATGGATTCAATGCCAAGCACTAGTGGTAATTATCCTTCTCCGACTAAAAAACGCCGAGTAGATTTGGGTCATTTTTATCATCAAATGAAAAACAATGCATTATAAACATGTACAAATAAATAAAAATTGATAATCCTGCAATGAAAATAACAGCCATGTTAGCAAAAATAAAACAATTTAGTTTTGCAGAATAGTTATTGTTAAAATCAACACCTACCAAATTACTGTGTTGCGAATTCAACTATTTACAGAACAATTAAGGAATATAAGCAGACTGGAACAGTAAGCTGTCCTAAAAATATTGGCGGTCGACCTTCTATCCTTGCAACATACGATGAAAGAGTTAAAACAAAAAATATATATTGGAAGTGAATTGGAAAAATTATTATTTAAATATAAACAAAGTTAGGTTAGAATCGACATGTGAGGTTCTCCTATACTGATTACTGGATTACCGCAAGGCTGAGATAATTAACCAAAAAAGAAGATGTATTTGGTGACTTTTCTAGTAACTTTTTTGGGTGTAAATCTGTCTTTTTAGTTTGCTCCTCCTGGGCTATATAACGGGCTCTCTTATACATCTTTTTCATTTGATCTATATATTTGTTCGTACTTTCAACAATAATTAATGCTTAAAATATCTACGGAAAAAAACAAATTCCAACAATCAATTATGGATTTGACATTCTTGCCATATGCTTTTACACAAGGTAAGGGAAAGACTTTATTAAATTGGCGAGTTCTTACCGTTTTCACCGGGCAGTGTTTTTTCCAGACTGCTTTATCTTTACCTATAAAAGTAGCAATCCGTGAAATTTTTGCTGGTATTACATCCACTTCTCTATCTGAATCTGAAAGATGTTCCTCTATGTTATCTATAATATCATCAAAATGTTGTTCTGTTCAGTTTCTACTTCCTCAAGCAATTGAAGTAGACGACTTTGCTCCTTTTCATAACTCATTGTGCTAAAAATAATAAATTTGACTAAGCAAAATATAAACTAATACATGTTTACATAATAGAATACATAATATCAGCAAAATTACTCCCAACTTGTAAAATAAATTCCAAGAAACGAAAATAAAACAACAGTCACTTAAGTTACTTAAGTGGTGGCGTTAAGTCTAATAAATCTGCAAAAGTTCTTGGCTCGACGGTCGATGCAATAATAAATATTAATAAGGTACCAAGGGCACGAAGTTCATAGTTTAAACCCCACTTTTGTACGACTCTTGGGTCTGAGAGACTTGGCGTCACCGCTGCAGGGTTAAGAATAAAAACTAATCAAAATTTTTTATACCCTTCTTATTTGATACTTTTAGTGCTAAATACGTACCATTATTTTATGTATCCTATATTAAAGTGTTAAAATATTTAAATAAAACGATTTCCCAACGAAACTTTCTCATAAAAACAGTCAACCAACTCGCTTAACTCTAATTTAAATAAAAGCGATGCTCGGCATAAAAACTTTATTCAGATTTCACCACATATGACGTTTACATACGTTTTTATTTTTAATAAATTACCGTAGTGTTAGATGCTTTGTAATAATTAGAAACGAAGGGAAATCCTTCGCATTTTATAATAAAATTAAAATATAACACATACGTTTTATTAGTACGACGGCTGTTCAGTGTACGTCAAAATTTATTTTATAAATTGTATATGTAATATATAACAAAGGTTGTTTTGAGCTCTAATAAAAATGTACTTCGGGAAGAAAAATCTACTAATAAAGGTTTTGACAAAAAATGACTACCAATTGTCATTTATAATCAAATAATTTTACAAGATTAAAGAAACGAGGAAACAACAATACCACAAGCAATTCAGAAAATCTTACAAGAAGGGATTCAAAGGTGATAACAATACCATATGTAAGGAGCTTATTAGAAAAGTTGAAAAGGATAGGAAATAAGTACAATATCACAAAAAAATTCAAAACAACTAACTCACTGAGATCTATTCTGTCCAAAAATAAACCCAACAAAACATAAGAAAGATCAAATAACTATATCTATAAAATACCATGTAAATGAAACAATAGCTATGTGAGAGAAATTGTAAGACCACTAAAGTAACAGAACAAACGAGAACGAAATATACATCAAGAACAATTTTTTGTCGTCAAGTAGTTAGCCTCGGTATGTACTACTTAAAGCTGCATCTACCTCTGAATGCTATAAGTTGTTCGTTGAACGTGAGGTACTCACTTGGTAAAAAGAAGCTTGAAATTAATTTCAGCACATCTCTTATTGGTGCCAATTTATCTATGGCTTTTCGCTTATCTCTATCAATAACACTGTGAAACCGTAAGCATCGTATCAAGAAGCGAAATCTTTACATAAGTAGCAAGACTTCAGACCATTTCCCTTTGAATTATCCCACAAATTGTGTAAAATTTTTTCTGGATGATCGCAAAGAACCTATGAGGAACAAGAAACCAATAAATGCTCGAATTTTCGTTGAATATGTATGTTGGGCATTTCGATATCATTGGAAATTGTTACGCATTCTATCTATATAATATTAGTGCAATGAACTATTTTGTTTATCACTATATCATCAAAAAAGAGACTTAAGATGTCAATTTCACTTTTTTTTTCGAGCAATCCCTTTAATATATATTCATTGATTGTACAGTATTCACTGCCTTCCCTCGCTCAACCGTTTCCATCTCTCTTTGTTGTCCCATTCTCCATCGTTTAGGCCTCTCTTACTAATGGAGTCGTCTACTTCGTTTCTCCAGGATTTTCGGGATCGCCCTCTTTCCTCCTTCCTATGGGACTCAATTCGGTTATTCTCTTTATCCATCTGCTGTCACTAGTTCTTCTTACATGTTCATAACACTTTATTCTTTTTTGTTCTATGTATGTTAGTATGTCTGTTTTTATTGATGTTCTTTGCTTTATTTCGTCATTACTACTCCTATCCATTCTTGTTACTCTGCAGCATCTTCGCGGGCATTCCATCTCTGTTGCTACTATCTTACTGCTGTTTTTCTTGTTTATGATCCAATTTTCTGCCCCATATGTCATAATACTTCGCACTAATGTTTTATAAATCTGTGTTTTTGTCTTCATATTTAGGTGTCTATCCCACCATACTGAGTTAAGTTGTCGGATTGCTGTTCTAGTTTGTCCTAATCTTTGTGTAATTTCTTTCTCTGTTGTTGCCTTTTTCGTGATTATAAACCCCAAGTAATATCTAGGCCAGTTTTATATATTCTTCTTGTAGTTTCTTCATCATGTAGCTGAGGTCGTCTTGGTCTTGTGCAATCATTACTTGATCGTCTGCGAAACTTAACGTATATAGGTATTCGTTCCGTACCGGTACTCCCATGACTTCGTATTTTCTTTTCCATGTAGTCAAGGCTTTTTCTAAGTATATTTTAAATAGGGTTAGATATGTGGAACAACCCTGCAGGAGCCCTTTTGTTGTGGTGAAGTCTCCTATGATTTCTTGTTCCCATTTTAATGGACACTTAATTTTCTTTATACAGAGCTTTTGTAGCTTCTATGAGTTCCGTCTGTATTTCTAATTTGTACATTGCCTCCCATAATTCTGACCCTGGTACAGAGTCATACGCCTTTCCCAGGTCCACAAATGCCAAATGTATATTTCTATTTTTTGCTTTTTTCTTTTCCAACAGTTGTTCCAGTGTATATATGTGGTCTATGCATGATCTCCCTGCCGTGAAGCCTGCCTGATTCTCCCCAATTTTAACTTTTATCGCTTGCTCTTTTTTTTCTCGCAGTATCTTCCCATATAATCTTCCTATTGATCATATTACACTTATTCCTCTGTAGTTTTCGCATCGCTTTCTATCTTCTTAAATATAGATGTCATATATGCCTCCATCCATTCCTTTGGGAGCTGCTCCATTTATGGCTTTCTGAAATATTCATTGTATCATCCTGTGTAATTTTTTTGATCCGTATTTTATGAGCTCAGGTGAGATGCCTCCAGGTCCCGGTGCTTTTTTATTTTTGATTGCTTTTATGGCCGTTCTCATTTCCCTATCTGTTACTTCTATTTCTTGTTCTAAGGATCTGCTTCGTCTTCGTCTGTTTTCTTTTCCAATTATTTGTGGTCTTTGTTCTGTTAACAGTTCCTTGTAATAGTCCGTCCATTCTCTGTCGTATATATTTCCCAATTTAATTTTTTCTTCTGAGTTTTGTTTCAATCCTCTCAGTACTTTCCATGACTCCGAAGTTCTTGTATCTCCTATGTATGTTTCAATATTTAAGCAGGTTCTTTCCCAGCAATTCCTTTTGGTCCTGGCAAATAGAATTTTATTATGTTATGTGGACTAGTTCGTACGTTTTTTACAGAACTTTTTTTTGTCCCGTTCGTTCCATCTTTTCCCGTGTAATACTTTTCCTGCTTGATTGTCAATTAACTTACTTTCACTTCCACTAGTACCATTTCTGCCAGTTTCATTTGCTTCTCCAAAATAACTTTCATCGTCAGTACTATGTCCATTCTCGTTATCACTCAACTCCTCGAACCATTTCCACCAAACGTCAGGATCGTTACTTCTTTCTACTTTACGCTTCTTCGAATTTTCCATTTTGTTCTAAAAAAATATTTGGTACAAATGACGAGTTAATATCATTAGGAATCAAGATTCGTAAGTACTATCAATATGTGCTAAAAAATTAATATAGTTAGTAGACCAAAATCGAAAGTTTACTTTGATAACATGGAGAAGAATATGGATTATCAATAAACATCAAGAAAACTAAATTTATGAGGATATCAAAAACTCAAAATAATGATGAAAGCCTGACAATTAACGGTAAAACTTTAGAACAAGTTGAAAAATACAATTATCTTGGCACAATAATTAATCACACACACGATTACTCCAAAGAAATCAAAATTCGAATAGAAAGAAGCACAAACAAACTTCAATAAAATGAGAAAGGTACTTTGTGCAAGAGAACTGAAATTAGACTTGAGAGTTAGGTTGGCAAGGTGTTATATTTTCTCGACTCATTAAGCATGGACACTTAACGCATCCACTACTAAAAGGTTGGAAACATTTGAACTGTGGGTGTATAGAAGAATCCTGAAGATATCATGGACCAAGCATATAACAAACAAAGAAGTCATGAGAAAAGTCAACAAAAGAACAAAAATATTGGAAACCATCAAGACACGATAGCGGCAATACCTGAGGCATGTTATGCGCAATAAAAGATACAACATACTTCAATTAATTATACAATTGAGGGAATAGTACGGATGCATATCAATCAAACTATTCAGAGCGGCGGCATCTAAGATCAGAATAGCCATGATGATTGCCAACCTCCGTCACGGAGATGGCACGTAAATAAAAAGACTTTGACAAACTTAAGAACACGGTTAATGGCGTGGGGGACAGTCGTCAACCACTAAAAGACTTATGGAAATGCTTGGCAACTAAGCGCTTGTTACTGTGCACAACCACGTTATACATTTACTTACACACTGCTTTAAAGGTACTGAAGTCTAGGTAACGCTGACACATACCGATTTATTTATTTGCATATTAATCAACAATATTAGATGCGCTGACGATACAGCCATTCTTGTAGAAAATTTACAAGATCTCTAAACATTACTAAATCTAGTCAGTGAAGCAAGTTATCAAAGAGGCCTTAAAATCAACATTTCAAAGACAAAGTGGATGGCAGTTGGAAAGATCAATATAGATCAAGGTCTGATTTCTCTTAATGGAGAGGAGACGAAAGGGTAAATCATTTCAAATAGCTTGGCAGCTGGTTAAATGTAAATTGTGACTCTGATGAAGAGATAATAACCAGAATCGAAATATCACGTAAGGCTTTTATGACCTGGAAACCAGTTTTATGCAACAGAAACCTGTCGATGAATATTCGTAAGAAGGTCCTGAAATGTTATGTGTGGTCCATCCTATTGTATGGTTGTGAGATATGAACGTTAAAAACCACAATGCTAAACAAGTTAGAAGCATTCGAATTGTGGTGCTATAGACGAATCCTAAAGATATCGTGGGTTTCGCACACTTCCAATGAAGATGTTCTTCAAATGATCAATTCAGAACGTCTGCTCATAAACACCATAAAGAGGAGAAAAACAGAATACTTCGGCCATATAATTAGAGGACCTAAATACCATCTACTTCGCCTTATAATACAAGGAAAAGTGGAGGGAAAGAGATGGATTGGTCGAAAGAAACTTTCATGGCTGCGTAATATTAGACAATGGTGTGGTTCCACAGTAGAAGAATTATTTCGCGCAGCAGCCGACAGAGAAAGGTTTCAGGAAATTGTAAACATGATGACGGCCAACGTCTGAATACGGACACGGCACCCAAAGAAGAAGATACCGATTTAAATATGTAACTAGAAATAATGGCGTGGGTGACGTATGTCACTAACACCACTAACGGAAGGTTAATAAATAACATTACGGTATTTTGTTAACAGAGATTAAAATTTCATATTCGTAATAACTTTGAATCTTTGAAAACTTCAGTCAATGTCTCTATTCAAATCTCTTTTCCAACAAATTGTCACAAGTGTCAGTGTATTAGCGAATCCGCTCTAACGAACCTTAAAAATAGAGACATCTGATATTTTTTCAAGAAAAGAAATATTATTTCATTCGATCGCTCCCTGACAAATCCACTTCTGGCAATTGATTTGATCAGATTAACTGACTAACGTTATTGAATTTGATCCTGCGGTCCCGATATATGAGACATTAAATATTATTGCACTTGCCAAATGGGAACAAATACTTCTGCTTTTGAGATTACTACTTCTTTAAGAAGGATAAAATAAAACTCTAGTTTCGACTTTTGGAAGTTTCTTTGCCCGAAAAATTTGAGTTTGGTATTATCCGAGACATTAGGATGAAATTGGGTCTGTGATTTATGATTTTGTTAAATTTAAAACCGCTAATAAAACTTAATGTAATTTCGTAAAGATAATAAAAACTATGTTCGGAGTTCGATTTTCATTAAGATTAAATAGTTTATGTAATTAACTCTTAAATAAATTCTTCGATTATAAGCATTAACTACGCACGGCCACCAAGTAGAATTAAAGTGACAATATATAAATACATTTACAATATTTAAATAAATTTTTTGTACAAATCACTAAGTTTAAAAAAACATTTTTTTCTTCAAACGTCAAATATTGATGACATTACTTATCTAACTTGATCCTGTCAAAGTTTGATATCTCCGCCGGCAGCAGTTTTTTTTCCATTTCTTTACGGCGGAGGGAAAAATGTTGTCATGGCAACAATATGAAACATGTCACAAAGCAACAATACAAATATCATTAACAACAATTAAACATAATTTTTATTTATAGTAATATTAAAAGTACAATTAGTTAATGAGGCATTTTTAAAATTGAAACCGTGCAAAAATGTTCCCGACTCTTGATACGCATTGGTAATTGTTGATGATTCTGATGGTCGAGAACAACTTTCAGCAATCATTCCCGATGTTGGCGAATCATGAGGGTTTAAAATTTTTTGAGCATTATCGTTCTTATTTCTTATTGAATCCTCTATATATCCTTCGGCAACCGTGCTTGATTTCCAGCCCCCATGTCGTTTGAGGCATTCTAGATTTCCGCCTCCATCAATTAAAAGTGTTGCTGAAGTTCGTCGTAAAGAGTGACCCGTGTATGCGCTTGCATCGTTTAAATTTAAATAACTAGCTACTTTTTGGGCTACTGCGCTGATCGAATGTATTCTTATGACGCTTTGGTAACACTTTCCATTTTGGTACTTGATAAAAAATCGGTTTTCTGTGAAATTTTCAGGCCGCAGTGATGCATACTTTTTATACAGTTTAATGTAGTTTTGACCAATTATCGTAAAAGATCTAATTTGTCGTATTTTACTGTCTGGGATTTTGATAATTATTACATTTTCTTTATCCTCAATGTCCACAGTCTTCATTTTTACCATTTCGTCGCATCGACAGGCGCCGGTAACCCCAATTAACAAAACAATCTGAAATATTTTTATAATTTAGTAGAGTATACTACATGCTTTGCAATATAAAAAAAACTTATCTGGCGCTTCAAACAAAAATTTATCAAACTCGTCTTTAGTGAAAACTTTAGACTTCTTTGCAGTATATCCTTCGCTTGTTTTTTTCAGAAAGGCACGTAACTTTAAAAATTTGCTTATATCCACAATTTTTCTAATAACTAATTCGGATTTTATCATAGAGTATCGTGACCACATTGTAGAAGATTTCCATTTATTTTTATTTTCCATTATATTAAAATATGCCAGTAAAACGTCGTCGGTAACTTGCCGTACTCCTCTTGTATCGCACCACTCTTTGAAGTGCTTGTACGCTAACCGATACTTTATTCCGGACTTGGAGGGCCCCAAACGTGCTACTGCATCATTAGCCGCGGACTTAATTTCGTTTAGGTTTTCCATTTTGCACTAAATTTGCGCTTGCGGTTGCAACAACAATAAGCTGTCTTTAATAATTGCAAACAACTGTCAAACAACTGTAACCAGGGAGATGCAAATCCCACCGACGACTTAATTATTTTAATTTCTAACATCTAGACGACTTTGATAGTTGTCACAGTTAATTTCGAGTAAAAATAGCGTATGAATTGTACTATTTATGGTTGAAAATTGCTACGTTTGAAGAAAAAATAGTATACTTTATTCGGCAAAGTAATATACTATTTCCGTTTATTAACAATTATAATCTGGTCATAAATAACCAATAAGCAATTTTATTCTATCCTAAATTACTAGAGTTACTTGATATCAAGAGTTCACACTATGGTGTCCTCTTAATCTAATCTGATAAATAACGCACTAATGTTAACATGCACCACGTGCACAAACACCATGCTGTGTTTTTTCACTGTCATCATCATCATCATCATTGGCTCCACAACCCATGGTGGGTCTTGGCCTGCTCAAGGATAAGTCTCCATTCTCTCCTATTCTTTGCCTTGGCTTTCCAGTTTCGTACTCCCAATATTCTCAAGTCTTCCTCCACCTGATCCTTAAATCGTGCTCTGGGTCTGCCTCTCCTTCTCACTCCATCTATTCTTTGGTTATAAATATATTTTGCAGGCTTCATCTCATTCATGTTCTCTATGTGACCTAACAACCGTAGCCGGTTTATTTTGATGGACCTAATAATATCAGGTTTGTCATACAGGCGGTAATGTTCGAAATTATAGCATCTACGGCATAATCCGCCCTCCTAAACTCTTCCATAGATATGCCGGAGGATTTTACGTTTAAAGCATCTTAAACGTTCTTCATGTCATCGTCATTTGTCATTTGTCATCGTCCATGTTTCCGACGCGTAGGTGAGGATGGGCTTAATAAGAGTTCTGTATATCACTAGTTTCGTTCTTTTTATATCTAGGCTTGTTGTTAAAAAAATTTTTAATCCATAATAGGCTCTATTTGCCAGATATATCCGTCTGTTAATTTCTGCACTTACTACATTATTCTGATATTTTTCACTGTTACTTAAACTAATTCGAAGGGTTTTTTCCTCTTCAGTCTTCTAGTAAGCCTTGTGATATCAAGGAGCTAAATTGCTTCAACATTGACATGGCTATGGAGTCATTTTTCATTATTTTCAGCTGTATTTTTGGCAATTATAGCCACAGTTTCCATACCCAGGTCCTTATGGAGGTGCTGTTCCTCACGTACCAAAGAGTATTCACAATATTTCTCAATGCTTTATTCTGAAATTTCGATATTGCTTTTCTTGACGCACTCCCAGAGTTGACTACCATAAGTTCAAATAGGTATTAGTATTTGTTTATAAAGTAAAAGCTTGTTGTATATAGATAAAGGGGACTCTCTTCCAAGAATCCAATACATTTTTTGTATCTTATTCCAAGTTCTTTCCTGTTTTTCTTAACATGAACTTTCCAGTGTAGTTGTGCAGCTAATGTTATACCTAGGTATACTAGGCACTTGGTTATTATTAATTGTAACTGGTACATTTTGTATCTTTTATTGGTACAGTTAACTTCGATAGATTTATTTTTGTTCAGCTTAATTTTCCATTTTTTTTTGTCCAGGAATATAATTTGTCAACTGTTGTTTGTAGTTCGTATATTGCCTCTTCGATAGTGTCATCTATCGCTAAAATAGCATTCTCTTCAGCCACATCATCATCATCATTATCACCCAGCCCTTTGCGTCTACTGCTGGACATAGGCCTTCCTCATTTTTGTCTATTGTGCTCTATCTTGAGCACTTTTCATCCAGTGGATTGACTTTTCTTGAGATCGTCAGTCCAATGAGTAGGGAGTTTCCTCCACTTCTTTTTTCTAACTTGGGTCTCTACTCAAGCAATCTCTTTGTCCACCTTTCATCACTGATTCGAGCGACGTGTCCGGCAGTGTGGCAATTCGGGAAATTACATCGATAACTCCTGTTCTTTGTCTTAAGTCTTCATTTCTAACTCGGTCACGAAGCGATATACTCAGCATTAACCTTTCCATTTTCCTTTGAGCTATTTGCAGCGTTTTAGAAGTTGTAGCTGTCAATGTCAAAGTTTCGGCGCCATAGGTCATCACAGGCAACACTCATTGGTCAAATGTTTTACGTTATAAAGAAATTGATATATTGCTTTTAAATATGTCTTTGAGTTTTCCATAATCTGCCCATGCTAGGTTTATTCTTCTTCGTAGTTTACATGTTTGTTTGTCTCCTGTGGTCTTTATTTCATGTCCAAGGTATATGTATTTTTTCACCAGCTCTACTTCGTTGTCTCCAATATTGATATTTCCGCTAGGGACTAAGTTGTCATGAATTTTGTGTTGGAGATGTTTGTTTTAAGATCCACACTGCCACACACTAATTGAAGTTCATGTAGTGTAACGATAAGACTACCAAAGAGAATTGAAATACTATTGTAAAAATAATATCTCAATCAACCATGGGAGCTTACCGTCTATACCTTGCCTAGCTCAGTATCTCAAGGGTGAGTTCGTCTTGTCTTAAACTAGGGATTGAACCTGAGTTCTCAGTTGATAGCAAATAAGACAAATTTTAACCAATCATATTAATTTAAATCAATAAAAAAAAACAATAATTAACCCTGCCAAAGCTTAACAGTTATAAGTGTTACTTATTGCTTCGATGGGCGGCTTGTGTGTTCTAGCTGTTGGATCCTCCAATTAGAAGTTGTGGCTTCTGGAGAGCTGCAGTCACATGTGGCTGTATGTCCGGACCAATTATTGAACTCCAAATATGACAATAAAACCAATAAACCAATTAAATTGTCCAGTAAACCAATAAGTTTTATATCTCCAATAAACTAAAAGGATAAGAAACAACATGCATTAGAAACACATCGAAAAGAAAGGTTTAACTTACTTGCCATCTTACAAAATTACACTTAAACAAATAGCGTATGGCAAGGATAAAATGAAATATGAATGTTACTACTTAGTATAATTCTGTTAAAGAGTCCTATTGCATATATCAGAAAAAAAATGTGCTTTCGAAAGAAAGTAAGGTTACATTGGAAATGCGGTCAGGATTATAGAATAAATATCACAATGAAAGTACTTACCCCAAGAGAAGTTGTAGACCATAAAAATGAGTCTTATAATAATTTTTGCCTTCTTTTATAAATTTCAAAAAGAGGCAAAAAATAATCCCACTACAGAAAAGTTGTTTTGACAGAAAGTGGGAGACTGAATGAAGTTAGCACAGATGTCATAGAATGTTGGTATAGATATCATGAAACTAGCTTGTCAGTCAACACAGAACAGAATAGTCTGCCGAACAAAAGTGAGAGGGCAAATATTTATTCTATGGGATAGAAAGAGAGAAAATAAAGACAGAGGAAGAAGAGAAAAACAGGGGCGCCAACTATTTTTATAAATAAAAAAAAATAGTAAAAATTAAACTAAAGATAAAGATATTAATAAATTAATAAACAAATTAAAATGAAATAATTATTTAAATATAAATTAATAGAGATGTGACGTTTATAACGTTACACACTCCTACCACCCATCAGAAAAATTTCGAACACAACTGAGAAATTTTTCTCAAAGAAAACAAGAACACAATGTTCTACCTAGGAATAAATATATGCAGTAGTAATCCGTAGTAACAAATCAAAAATAAATACTTTATAACAAAGCAATCAAGTTAATGAATATAATAACAAAAGAATGATCATAAAAAAAAATTTAGAGTATTACTCAGGGAAATTGAATACTTCCCAACGAATTGTAGTATCCGTCAAACTAAAATTTGTTATGTTATTTAAAAAATTTATATAACAAAATAATTAAATTAATGAATATAAGTAATTAGTATACATTACTATTCATAGAAAATTTAAAGTATAACTCAAATTTGCTATATTTAAAAAAAAATAACAAAATAATTTTCAGATGTTAATCTGGGGAAAATAAAAAAAATTACCCAATGAATTGTAGTATTCATCACACTAAAATTATTAATCTAATATTAATAAATTACTACAGAGATTATCTCTGGAAAAATAAAAAAAATTACTCAATGAATTTCAGTATTCATTAAACTGAAATTAAATAGGTACTGTTATAAAGTAAGCAGTAAGATGGTGTAGCATAAAGTTTATAATAAAAATTTAATAATTATAATATACAGTTTTTGAGGGGAATGCTCAGGGGAATATAAATGCATATTACCCAATGAATTTTAGTATTCATCAGACTAAAAATGAATAGAGAATATTAATTTAAACTAATCAGGTGTCAGTAGACTTTGGTACTGTACATGGACCCTACCAAAGGATCAATTGAAACCATGTTGGTATGAACGCAGTAGCCCATAGCCCACGGTTAAACCACGACAGCGCTCCTCGGAGACGACAGCCCTATGTGCCATGAACCCCCCGACGCCATACCCTGGAGACAACCCACCATTTAAGGAAGATCCAGTGGTACGAATGTACATCTGCATCAAAGCTCAGGCCCACAATAACAAAAATAATAATAACAAAGGGGCAACGCATCTGATATATTCAGATATACATTGTTGAAGAATTCTGTCTTCAGAAATTCTTCTTCGGAAGTACAACAACTTCCTTTGCAAAATAGCATTCTATACACATAGTATGAAGTCTAGTTAATAATCAAAGTCAAAGGTAAGTATACAAAAATAAAGACAAATAAGCAAAGTCAGGTAAATACATAATATAGAGATCATATCTCACAAAAATGAATAGTTAATGGATACTGCTAATGAATGAACCTCAAAAAAAATTAGTACTCAGGATAACTGAGTACCTAAAGTAAGGTAACAATAATATCAAAATTATAAAATGAGTAAAAGCATGTAGACATTGATATGCAAATGTAATTATTGATAAACAACTCAAAAATACATATAAACTTTACTTGATATGTCAAATAAGACAAAGTTCTACACAAAAGATTGTACATATCTCCTTGAGATTTCAAATTTGATAATCTTCTACCGTCAATGTTCAGGCCTTTCTCTTCCTAGTTAATTTTTTTACAAGCATATTCTAGTATTGCGGTAAACAGTTTAGGCAAGGTATCACCCTGTCGGAGTCCTCTGCAGATTGGGATATGATCCGTTTTTATATGTAGTTTCACCGACATATTTGCGTTCTTGTATGTATTGTAAATTAACCTTGCATATCGGTAGTCAATGCGGCATGCTTGTAGTGCTTACAGGATTTTGTCAAATTCTTCCGTGTCAAAAGCAAATCCGGTACGCAATCTCGCTTGCTCTATTGGCTGGTAGAAATCAAGTTTTTTCTCAAAACGATTCGTTACTACTCTTGTAAGAAGTTTGTATAGGTGATCTTCCGTGTCAAAAGCAAATCCGGTACGCAATCTCGCTTGCTCTATTGGCTGGTAGAAATCAAGTTTTTTTCAAAACGATTCGTTACTACTCTTGTAAGAAGTTTGTATAGGTGATTAAGAAGACTTGTAGATCTGTAGTTTTCTAATTCATGAGGATCTCCTTTTTTGTACAATAGAATTACGTCAGCATTGTGCCATTTGTCGGGTATATTACCGTCCAAAAGGCATATGCTAAAAAGTTTTTTTATTTTCTTGGCAACACCGTTAATTTTCTATATCTTATTCTGAGTCTCTTAAGTGTTGTCTGCTGTCTTTTGTTAAATCAACTTTTGAGTTTGTGATTTTCATCTTTCTAGCTAAGAACCATCAAGGGTTACCCTTAACAGGAATAAGAAGTACTGAGTGCGGTGTAGTGTTTTAGAGCACGTCTTCTTCTTTAAGTGCCGTCTCCTGATCGGAAGTTGGATATCATCATCACTATCTTTACTCTATCTACTGCTGCTCTGAAGAGTTCTATAGAACTGCATTTAAACCAGTCCCTTAAATTCTTTAACCATGACACTCTCCTTCTTCCTATACCCCTTCCCCTCTTATCTTTCCCTGTATTATCAGCCTTAGCAGTTCATATCGCTGTCCCCTCATTACGTTTCCCAGATATTCTAATTCTCGCAATACTTTCGTGTTAATTTTCTTCTGTGTCCATGCTATTCTAAGCATCCTCCTGTAACACCACATTTCAAAGGACTGTAACTTATTTATGTGTTCTTGCTTTAATGTCCAGCTTTCAAGTCCATATTGCAGTATCGAAAACACGCAGCATCTCAGTGCTCTTACTCTCAGTTTTAATCTAAGGTCTTTGTTGCAGAGAATTGTTTTTATTTTTACAAACTCATTTCTTGCTATTTCTATCCTGACTCTTATTTCGGTTGTTTCATCATTACTGTCTGAAATCCAGGTTCCTAAGTATTTGATTTTATCAACCTTTTTTATCGGTGCATTTCCCAAATGTATGTTTGTTGGTATATTAGGTATATTAGAGCACATAAGCGAACATATTACCAGCAATCTAAAAAAGTACGAGAACTCACAGAAAGCAGTAACAACAGCACCAAAACATTCCCTCAACGTCACGTAAAGTAACATAAGGTACTCAATAGGACCTAAATGTATTAAAATAAAGAAATATAAAGAAAATTTTCATATTCTTTATTAAAAGAAAAAGGGAAGAGGTTTTTTGTATTAGTATTATTCATTTTAGCTATATTATTAAATCTTGTAGCCTTAATACCTTAGACGATTTAAGTCATATTTGTTTTTTTTTAGCCCGCCCCAGTCTTTCCTTTCAAACTTTACGATTCCGCTAGAGTAGAAAACAAACAAAAACTTAATCCGGTCAAAAAATATATAGAAACTCGAACGGTATCAAATCCCAGGTTAAACGTAACTTTAAATTGTAAGATTAAAATCTACCGTCAAATTCAAAGTTTGACTTACTTTACTTGTATACCAGTCCTTACAGAGATTTTTCCAGAAATGCCAGCACTGGAAACACTTATTACACTTTAAAGAACTTATGTTCGGAGTTGGAAAGTTTGTTGGATTGGAGACTGATTATTTTTATTTATAGTGACGGATTCCCGCTACGTAATTCTGATATAAAAATGCTATTCTTTCTCTAATGTCTCTAAAATTCTTTGTTGCCAGAAAAATGTTTTCGAAGCCAAATCGTGCTGTCAGAACTTTAAAGACGGATTCGCTTATTTTTACTACAATACAATGTTTAACCGGAAATTATTTTCGTGCCTGTTGTATGATTATTATTATTATTTTCTTATTTGGTGTTCATTATCATCAATAAAGCTCGGATTATAGGCAAAATGCCTTTTTTGCCTATTTTGCCTATTATAATTGTTTTTTGCACTTTTTGCCTTTTTTCGTAAATTCCGCATATTTGTGACTTTTTTAAAATTTCATGGTACTACCCATGATATTATTCTATTACTAAACCATTCTATAATAAAATTTTGGGTCAATAATAAGATATCAATGATTTGTTTATATAACAGATTTCTAGGAAAATGTACCTGATCGAGACTTGAGGGTTAACTATTTGGAAATCCCGAAGCTTTATTAGTTTATTATTAGTTGTACAATCGGTTACTGTATCAGAGTTTAGTCAAAAATTGCTATATCCTAGTTTAGTTTTGTTGCGTATACCGAAAAGCAAAGAACACGTTTTAAAACGTTTTAGAGATTTGAGTGAAAAGATGACATCTAAATTAAGGCTATGGATCGCACCTTATTCGGAACTTTCTCTAGAAGGAGATGGAGCATTTTGTAAACCATGCGGCAAATCGGTAAGTTTTATTTTTTCTCTTTTTTTCTCGTCCCACAACATAACCAAATTCTAAAGCGGTTTTAGAATTCTAATTATTTTTTTTTAAATTCTCAGATTTCAAGTAGAAAAAAGTACTTTATTGACCAGCATTGTGGAACCCCACTTCATAAACGTAATTTGGAAAAATTAAATTCCTCTAAGCCCAAATATCTCTGCGGGATAGTTTAAGCAGTTCAAAAAAAGGAGGAAGACGGATTTAAATTTGATTTATGCCACATGATGATTACATCCAACATTCCTCTATATAAAGTTAATAACCCTAGTTTTAAATGCTTTTTCGAAAAATATCTTAATAAATCCTTACCGGACGAGAGTACATTGAAAAAACATACTGTGGAAAAATGTTATGTGGAATGTATTTCAAAAATTAAGCGGGAGTTAGAGGGCAATTTTTTGTATATTATCATGGATGAAACGACAGATGTATGCGGCAGGTATATAGCTAATTTAATGATTGGAATTTTGAACGAAAACTTTGCCAGAAAACCTTATTTAGTTGACGTTAAAGAGTTGGAAAAAACAAACAATTTAACAATAAGTCGATTTATACAAGATAGTTTAACAAACCTCTTTTTACCCAACGCTATACCAGTGAATAAAATAGTTTTAATGCTTTCAGATGCTGCGGCATATATGTTAAAATCTGCTGTTAATTTAAAGATTTTTTATCCTAATTTAATTCATTGCACTTGTGTAGCCCACGGGGTAAATAGAATTGCTGAAGAAATAAGAAATCTGTTTCCGTTGGTGAATAATTTTATAAATTTCATGAAAAAAGTTTTTGTAAAGGCTCCGTTGAGGGTGCAAATATATAAAGAAAGACTTCCCGATGTCCCTTTGCCACCTAAACCAGTAATTACAAGGTGGGGAACCTGGCTCGAAGCAGTTTTTTTTTACTTTGAACACTGCAATGAAATATAATTAGTTATGAATTAAATATGATATTATGAATATTATGAATAAAAAAAATGATAAAAAATCCCAAATTGAAACAGGAACTCGCTTATATCAATGACAATTATAAATTAATAGTTACCACAATTACCTTATTAGAAAAACAAGAGATAAATTTATGTGAGTCGGTAAAATTAATAGATAATTTAAAGACGAAAATTAAATCGGCACCTGGAAGTAACGGTCAATTAATTAAAAAAAAAATGAAATATGTTTTCGGCAAGACTGAAGGTTTTTCGTTTTTATCTAATGTTGCTAAAGTTTTGAATGGAACATTTTCCGAGGAATTTTAAATTATGCCAGATTTATTATCCGCTCTGAAATATGCTTCAATTACATCTGTCGATGTCGAACGTTCGTTTTCAATGTACAAATTAATTTTAAGTGATCGAAGACATAGTTTTAAGACCGAATATATTGAAAAACATTTAGTTGTTTCTATTAGTGATAAAATTTTCAGTGGTTACAATGTTTAATTATTAATTTACAGATATTTAGTTACTAGTTTATTTATACTAATGTTATGATTATGATGTGTAAATATACCTGCCTTAAGGTAATATTGCGTTAATTCACTTTGTACAATAAATAATAAGTTATATTCCTTTATTGCCTATATTTTGCCTAAATGTTAATATTCCTGCCTTTTTTAATAAAAATCTTTGCCTATATAGGCGCCTTTTTCTTCAATTTTTGTTGCCTATAAATCCGAGCTTTAATCATCAATATATTTTTCACCTTCAGTCAATTATTCAATATATCAAGTTATTTTTTAATTGCGTAATATATTGAGTATTGTACATTATTGTACATTATGTTGCTTCTTAAACATATTATCTCAACTAAGCACATACCGTATACATGGCCTACTTTGCCGAGCAAATTTCAGTTTTATTTAAATATTTCTTTTCTTAGCACATATAAATAAATACAAAAATTATTTTGAAAGCTCGCGAGATATTAACAGAAAATGTTCTTATCATTTTTTATCTCAATCTTTAACACAGCCGAGAAAAAAAATTCAATACAATAGGTGGCAAAGTTGCCCCAGAAATGTTAAACATTGCCCACCTATTTTAAATTCACTGTACGGCAAAATTGAAACGTAATAGGACTACTTTGCCTACGTCATGCGTTTTGAATTTTATTTTTTAATAAAAACTACAACAAAAAGCTCTATTTTTCATTAAAAAACTGTTATTACAAAAATACAAGAAACACGACTACACTTTTATTAAAAAAAAACATAAGAAAAATTATAACTGAAAACAACTTAAATTTTCTTTATAGAAAATCTTTATAGAAAAATATTCTCTTCTAGTTTTGGAAGGTTACTTTAATATTTTTCTAATAATTACTTTTATTTTATTATTGAAAATGCTGTGCGAAACAAACAGTCAATTTCTAGACTCACTCGTCAGACTCTTTAACAATATTTATAACAGCGGGGAGTTTCCTGAAGACTGGCTAGAGTCAACTTTTGTTGCCATATCGAAAAAACCAAAAGCAAAGTCTTGTGATCAACATCGGATGATAAGTCTAATCAACCACATTTCGAAGGCATACACCAAGGTTATTTACAACAGAATAAGCAAAAAATGCGAGGATAACATTGGAGATTCGCAGTTTGGGTTTCGGAATTCTCTTGGGACAAGAGAAGCACTTTTTAGTCTACAGGTACTCATCCAGCGCTGCAGAGATATGAACAAAGACGTGTACATATGCTTTATAGACTACACAAAAGCATTCGATAAAATAATCATGAAAAGATAATTGAAGTTCTCCATAAGATCGGAGTCGACTACAGAGACATTCGAACAATAGCGAGTCTCTATTGGGGTCAAATAGCTAAAGTGAAAGTAGGATCTACATTGACCAATAAAATTGAGATCAAGAAAGGGGTACGACAGGGCTGTATCTTGTCTCCTATTCTCTTTAATATATATTCAGAAGAAGTATTTAAGACAGCGCTGGAGGAAAGCACAGAAGGCATAAAGATAAATGGAGAAATAATTAATAACATAAGGTATGCTGATGACACTGTGATTCTAGCAAGTAGCATGGAGGAACTGAGTTGCCTAATGAGTAAGATACAAAAAACAAGTGCACAATACGGACGCAGACTAAATATCACAAAAACCAAATGGATTTTAGTAAGCAAAACCCAACAACCACCACAGCAACTGATATTAGACAATGAAAGAATTGAACACGTGGATTCGTACATCTACTTGGGAACAACAGTTAACTCAAATTGGGATCAAGCGAAGGAAATACGTATAAGAGTAGAAAAGGCAAGAGCATCGTTCACTAGCATGAAGCAAATTTTCACCTCTAAAAGCCTCACCCTACCTCTCAAAATTCGACTTCTGAAATGTTATGTATTCCCGGTTTTGTTATATGGAATGGAGGCGTGGACAATGACCGCAACATTGATGAAAAAAGTAGAGGCCTTCGAAATGTGGGCTTACCGACGTATATTACGTATATCCTGGACTGAGCACGTGACCAACAAAGAGGTACTACGCCGGATAGGTAAAGAGAGAGAGGTAGGAATAAGTATAAAGAAAAGAAAGTTGGAATACTTGGGCCATGTTATGAGACATAATAAATATTGAGTACTACAGCTGATCGTTCAAGGGAAAATAGACAGCAGAAGGGGTCCAGGGAGGAGAAGACACTCGTGGCTCCAAAACTTGGACAAGGGTTCGGATTGTCATCTGCTGAACTATTCAGATCTGTCGTAAACAAAGTCAGAATAGCCATGTTGATTGCCAACGTTCGGAACGGACAAGGCACATAAAGAAGAAGAATAATTACTATTTAAATGGGAATAAGCCACAATTAAAGATAAAAGTACGTTTATTGACGTTTTAATGTCCACTTCGGAAATCGTTCTCAATATACAAACATTAGTTTTGACACAACAATATTAGTTTTAATATTATAGTATAAAGAGTGTTTTTAAGGGTTTTAACATTTTAATAAGTCATAAGTTGTATAATAATTAATAGACAAATAATTTAGTTTAAAAATTTAAACTTTGGCCATCATATTTGAACATGAATTTTTTTCATAGAAGGGTAGTTTCAATCGACATATAACATAATACAGTAGCTTAACATAGTATAGAAACGACACTTATGTACAGTAGCAGCTTTTATAGAATAATATACACAATTTAAATAGAGAATCGTAATACCAGTAGCTAATTAAAGTAGGATGTATTTGAATTCTAAGAACTCTATACACTATACAGTTCTTGATAAATGAATGATACTGAAACACCCTCTGGTGGGACTTCTACAATAGAAGCCACAGTTAGAATGCAGTACAGGTAAGATATAAAATGTATTTCTTACGGGAGAACGGCCGACCACGACCTACCACGGTTTAGATTATCCTTTGTTCACGAGGAAGAAGGATAATGTAAACCTTGTTTATACCGAAGAGTCTTCGAATAACGTCAGTGCTTCAGTCAAAAAGGAATGGAGGGACATAACGATTAAAAATCTACGAGATGCCTTCATAAAAGGGTTCTCTACTGGACTGAAAGCTCTAACCCAAAAAAGTCCTCGGTTTGTTCTTCTTCATGCTGGAAGTGAAATTGGTTTTGTGGCATGGACATAATTAACTTTCTTGGCCAAGAAGGGAACAGCCGATTACCACAACGAAATGTGTAACGATTATTTTGCCTACCACATAGGGTATTACTATAAGGGGTTGAAAATTGGGGACAGAAATTACTGGGGTGGAGAAGAAGGTTTTGATTACTTGTAAGCAAAACAAACTGAAACTTTTGCGAACGGCTACTCAGCTTGTTGGAGAGCTGGGTCATGGATAAGTGAATGAAACAATGGAATTGGGTTGGGGTAACTACAAAAAGTAAAGCAAAAGGGGTACTTACATTAATCTTCTGGAGAAATACAATACAAGAAGATTCTTAAGCTATGTGCTTAAGATTCTTAAGCTTGAAATGGACGCCTCTTAAAGGAATCTTCCTGCGGGATGAAAGAAAGTTTCTTCCTTCCTGAATTTCAATAAATGTTATTATTTTTTTAATTTTGGGGTTGGAACTGCATTTAGATTCACTGCCATACAAACAACTGTGGAAACATTCTGGAATGACGACCAGGGACAAACAAATTGAGGATGGAAGCTGTTCACTGGGATGCAAACTTTGAAAACCCGGCTTCTTAAAAACTGGAACGCAACTGGACACAATGGAACCATGTGGTTTTCCTTCAAATTTATTGGAAACGCTGTTTTACAAATGTCTCAGATGAGAGACGGCTCGAAAGAAAACAGTGACTACTCTTACGAAAACTGTCATATTACATACGAGTATAATTCACTTTTTCACAATAAATTTACCGGTTCCTTCAAACTAAACACGCCGCGTCTGCTCTCAATAAAATGTCTCCCAAACCTGAATTTGACCTTCCTCAGTCTATGTACCCGGCTTTCACCGTTTCCTTTTACCCTCCTACAAGTCGATGGACTAGCCAATGGGAATTATTTTCAAACACGCGTTCACATAGTATCGTATCTGACTTTAATCATTCCTAGCTTTTAAAATTGCTGAACTATTACGTACAAACTTAGGAGACACACAAAATTTTATACATGGCCCAGGGGCGTACCAAAAAATTTTATACCTTAAATATTCGATAGTTATAAGGAATTTATACATGCTACAAATTGGACGGGGATCTATATGAAGAATGGTTTGAGAAGACGTTAATTCAAAACTTGCCGAAAGAAAAAGAAAACGTAGTCGTTTTGGATAACGCGTCATACCACTCCCACAAATTTGATTTTCTGAAAAAATTGTGGAACAAAAGGAAAATCAAGATTACTAATTTTTTTCGAGGAAGTTTACCTAAAAAGTTAATTACTAGATACTGCGGCCGCATTTAAAGACGAGTACGATAAGTACAAAATTCAAACAATTGCTGAAAAATATGGCGTTAAGATTTTGAGACTGCCGCCTTACCATTGTTAGCTAAACCCGATTGAGATGGTGTGGAGTCAAGTAAAAAGGTATGTGGCTTCAAACAACGTCGATTTTAAAGAAAAAACAGTAGAACGGCTTATAAAAGAAGCTTACCAGTGCGTATCTAACGAGTAGTGGTATAATTATGTGAACCATATCTATAGACCAAAAATTTTTCTGTTTTTTTGCTAGATATTCAATTATATCTAATTCTATAAATATATTATTCAAATATCCGAGAAAAAGTTACTTTTCTGTATTAAAATATTCTCGACTCTATTGGCAACGTCTCATGAATGTCAGATCTGTACAACAGCAACTTTAATACCACAAAAACTTCTATATTGCTCATTTTATTCGAAAACTAACAATCAAATCGAAAACCAGATGTTCCTATTAAAAGTTTGCTTAAACCAAATATTAACTGCAAATTTCTCAGCTTTTCCAATTGTGGTCTTTTAATTTTATGTTACAGAAGTGGCGGTAAACTTAAAGCCGATACCAGCGATAAAGTGAGAATAGTTAATAACAGGCGTTAACAAACCGCAAACAGAATAATAATATCTAAAAGCACAAAGCCACCTTTAATATTACGACATAGCGAAAATAATTCAGCAGCTAGAAGCATCGCTGGAATATTGGAATATTATCACACAGTGCGGCGAAGTGCAAGAATAGATAGAAGTTTGCGGTGGTTGCGATCATTGATTAGGCGAATTGTTGTCTCAGAATCAGCTTTGTTATATTCGAGGCATTTAAAACTTTTCAGATGGAATTTATACGATCAAGTTATTACTACATTTCCTTTAATACCCTATCGACAACTTATACAATTGATGTACTGATAACGAATAAAACTTTGTAAAAAAAACAATGTGGTGATATAAAGTGTATGTCAGAGATGTCAAATGCTCGACCGTGATCGATCAGTTTATGGCGTAACGTGATTGATGAGCAGAATAAAAATATACTCGTTCTAAAAATTTAAGATTTCTAATTTTACGTCAGGCACACAAAGTTTTTACTTCTTTATTCAACGCTTTAAGGAATTATTCTCTGTTTCGTTTACTTTTTTGTTTCTGTTTGTAGTTTATTATTTGTTTTATTATTCGATTTTGACTCGTTTTGTTTATGTATCTGTTCTATTTGTTTCGTATTCTTTGATTTTAATATTGACCGAGTAAGTATTCAGTCTGTGTTTTGTAGAGCATTTCACCTTTCATAAACATTTCGTGATATACCGTATACAAACTTGTATTATTTCCATACCTAGCTTAACACGTTCTTTTTTTAACTGATAAGATTGGTTAAGGCTACAATGCGTAAAGTTACTTGCAAACTCGAAATACAGGGCGAACAATCACAGGCTTTTGAAACGCATGTTGGACTGCGACAGGGAAATGCGCTGGCGTATCTCCTTTTCAACATAGCTCTGGAAAAGGCGGTCAGAGATGCCCAAGTAGACAACAGAGGAAACATTTTTAATAAATCATCCCAAATTTTGGCATATGCAGATAATGACCTAGTTGTCCGCACAACACGCAAGCTAGAAAAAATGTATATCTCCTTGTCAAACGCCTCAAAAAATATGGGCCTGCAAGTAAATGAGGAGAAAACTAAGATAATGGGATCAACACCCAACAATAGAGTCAGAAACATCGGCCACCAATTCGCGGTTGATAACTCTACCTTTGAAGTGGTGGTAAAATTCACATACTTAGGCTCCCTGATCACCAAGGAGAACGTCATGACGAAAGAAATCAAGCGAAGAATAATCCTAGCAAACAAATGCTATTTTGAACTTAGTAGACATATGATGACAAATCTTGTAGTCAGCGAAGATATATGCGTAGGAACAAGATCCATAGACCAGGTAATGGCCTATAAATACCTAGGTCATGAGATTCGCATAGGAAAAGATAACCAAACCGTTGAGCTTCTCCGTCGTATAAGACTGACTTGGGCAGCCTTCGGCAAGCTGAACCATATTTTCAAATCGTCTGATATACCAATATGCCTTAAAAGAAAAACGTTTAATCAGTGTGTTTTGCCAGTGTTAACTTACGGTACCGAAACCTTGACCATGACAAGGAGAACAGTTCAAAAGATCCGTGTGTGTCAAAGGGCGATGGAGCGTGCTATGTTGGGCGTTTCACTACGAGGCAAGATCCCAAATCGCCAGCTACGACAAAGAACAGGAGTGGCTGATGCAGTAGAGAGAGTAGCAACACTAAAATGGAACTGGGCAGGTCATGTGGCTCGAATGACAGACAATAGATGGACAAAGCGGATACTGGAATGGAGACCAAGAGATGATGCCTACCGAAGTAGAGGTCGTCCACCAACACGTTGGACTGACGATCTAAAACGTTGTCATAGGAATTGGATGCAAGAGGCACAAGATCGAAATAGATGGAAAATTATGAGGGAGATCTATGTCCAGCAGTGGATAAGCGAAGATTGAATGATGATTAAGACATATGAGAAGCAGAAACCAAAAAACAAAAATAACCATATACAAAACACTTATACAACCAGTGTTGACATATGGGTCAGAGACATGGACCATTTCCAAGGCAGATGAAAACCTCCTGCTTATATTTGAACGAAGGATCCTGAGATGAATATTTCCATAAAAATTTCGTGATATACCGTATACAAACTCGTATTATTTCCATACTTAGCTTAACATGTTCTTTTTTCTCATGTTTTAACCTTGTTTAGGCTTTTGTCTGTTCAAGGAGGGCTGCTCATTTTTTTCTTTGTGTAGTTAGGGAATGTGTGATAAACGTCAGAATTTTTTTTTTGGCTTTAGGATTAATTCATGCAGCCAGAAACTAAATAAGTATTAAGTCTAGCCTATTAGGTTATCTCAGCCTGAAAAACCAATTTGTTATGATTAAAACAAACATTTTTTTTTTCAACAATTTTTTTTGGGAAGATTAATCATAATAAGCATTTTGAGATTAGGACAAGGGTCACACTTTTCTCGCCCATGGGGTCGTTCTGAGCATTTTTTTTAAACAAATACTGGGTAGACCCCGGCAAGGTAGGTATGTAAACAAAAGGAAAGAGATTTAAAGTTACAAGCCTAATCTAGTTATTCTACAATTTAATTTTAGACTGAAATATGAATGATAAAATAAAATCTAAAACACGTTTATCATTTAGTGCCAAAAGATTCATGACATTGTAAAGACCGTAAATATTTAAACTGTGTATCCTGTGCATTTTGTCAAACAGAAATAGCTGTATTATTTAGACCATTTTTGATATAAATTATCCTTGGCTATATTTATTCTCTAATCCAATGTTAATAAGGGTATAACTTCTTCTCCCAACTGTATGCTTTCTTTAGCTGCTTGATCAACTTGTTCATTAAATGTGATGCCTGAGTGTGCTTTTACCCAAACAAAAATCAGTTTTTTAGTTTCTTCAATTTGCGAGAGCATCGTTTTTATTTTGGCTGTGTAAAGATGGATATATGCAGAGTTGATTTGCAAATGGGATTGTAGACAATTTAAAACTGAAAGGGAATCAGTAACAATTACGGAGTATGTAGTATTATTCGCTATTATAAAATCTATAGCTTTCATAGTGGCAAAAGCTTCTACTGTAAAAATGGACGTTTTCTTACTCAATTTAAATGTGCGTTGTACTTGCAGTGGAAAAATAAAAGCCGCACCTTTGTCATAATGATCTTTTGATGTATATGTATACATTTGATATTTATTTAATATTTGATTAATTATTTCATTATTAAAATATGTTAATTCAGAGTGTATCATCACCCGAATATTCAACAATAAAACATCTATGTTAAGTTTAATTGTTGTAGGAGTGTCTACTGTGTTTCTAAATCCTTCACATAATGGAGTTGAGTTTTTGTTTATTCAGTATTATCCTGTAGGTCTTGAATATTTAGGGCGGAGATTTTATGGGTAAGTGGTGAATTTTTGACTTTACGTTCGATTATCATTTTTTCTGCTCTCAGCTCTAATGGAGGTTCGACAGTTTCTACTCTTAATGGTCCAATTGGAGTGGATTTCATTGCACCAATGCAGAGTCGCAAAGCTTTGTTTTGTAAAGTATCTTATTTTTTGAGTGATGTATTATTTGAAGAGCCATATAGAAAGCTACCATAAACTAAAATAGATCTTATATATGATTTATAAAAATCAAGGCTATTTGGGGCCCCGTCCCCCACCATGTCCTCATAATACATTTCAAGAAATTTAATCCCTTAATACATTTTTGTAAAATGTCTTCAATGTGTGCTGTAAAGGTTAATTTTTTGTCTAGAGTGATTCTGAGATATTTTATTTGGTTGGTTAATGTCATTCAGTTTTATGGTTACTTAACTTTTAATATTGTGACGGGTAAAAATGACCACCTTCAATTTCTGCGTAAATAAATCAAAACCTAGATTACTTATGCAACGTCAGAATTGATTTTGCGTATTGATTTTTGGTGGTAGAGCACTAAAGAGAAGGCGGCGTTTATGTTTAGGAGCGCACTAGAAGAATTTTTGGTCAGCCAGACAAGCCAAGGAGAGGTACTTCAGGTATTACCAGTCATACTAGGAATGGCTCTTGATTAGCGTTTTTGACTAGTAGTTGTTAACTGCGATATTTTAGGGAGATTTCTTCTAGGACGTCGAAATACTCAACAGAAAGTTCGTTTCCAGTGTTGTGTAGAAGCTTTGCTGGAAGGAATGGAATTTTTCTATGTGGAATCCTGGTGAATGTTTGCCCTCGGCGATGGCAAGCAGTTGCAGATTGACGGTTCGGATTCTGTCTCTAATCAATGTCATGTTTGCTATATGGTAGATTAGTGCTGATAAGTGCAGAGTTTGCATCTGACTCAAGATTTCTAATGCCTATTTGTTAGCAAATATATGAATTTGTAGCTAAATTTCTATATCAGCAGATAGCTATAACATGCGACAAATAACTGTCAGCTGAAACTCAATTTTTACAATTTTTGCAAATACAGAGTTTTGCATCTAGTGGACTCATATGAGCCTGATAAAAAAATCTTACAATAACTAAATATTCGTTTTATTTCATCCTATTTCATATAAATTACAAACAGGTAAAGGTTTTTTTCAAATATTTGACATAACCTAGACATGGACTATAAGGACAAAACTTAAGTATCCCCTTGGTAGCGAATATGTTAATATAGTACTTGTATTTTGGGATCTGCTTGTCTCTTATGTCATTAAATAAAACTGTTTGCTTTTTCCTCATTCATAATTTCAAATGGAAATTCAGTTGGTTGTTACCACTCTTTGAATCAAGTCCATTTTCGAGCTGGGAATTTGTACGCTCCCTTAAAAATCTAATTCTTTATCCTCGACCTAGTCTTCAGTTAATTTCAGTCATCATTCATTCAGGTCATCTGACTTCGCTATTTGCCTAGTTTCAAATGGACGTTTTTTCACTGAAGATGATCTGATTGAACTAAAAACTTTCTGTAAATTTTAAACTTTATTTTGGCTAGATCCAAATAGACGTTTTTCACTGAAGATGGTCCGATAAAACTGAAAACTTTCTGTAAATTTATAAATTCATTTTGGATCATTTTTAAAAATTTTAATAAATTTTATACCATTATACTAAAGTTTTTACTTCATAGTACGTTTTTAATAGATCAATTTGTTTACACATTTTTTTTTGTTTCAGGAAAGAATATAAGTAATATAAGCTATAACAAAGTAAGTACAATCTAATTATTAATAATATACAATTAGTTTTTAGGAGAGTGGATACATTTTTTTTTAGTAAAAATACATAGCAGAACAAAAAAAAATCATTGTTGGAGTATTCTATCGAATGATTATATAAAAAATTCTGGTTGGCAATTCAGTAATTTCGCAAAACACAAATGTCAGTACATGACATAATTTGTTAGCTTTAATATTAAGAAAATTACAAATAAATAGTAAAATTGTCAGAGATTTGTTCTCTAAAAACAAGAGGAACAAGCTGTAATTTGCTGTGCATATTAATTTTGATAAAAAAAAGATGCAAAAGAGCTTGCCACTCTTACCTCTGGGATTCCCTCTACTTTGCGTTTGAGCTAGAAAGACTTAACATTTTAAAAGAAAATATCCCTAGTTCAAAAAACAATACATTACTTTTTAATGTTATTCCTTTTTTTTCAAAACTTTAGAGGGTCATCAGGTATGCCTTCAGGAAAAATCTCGGACCAACTTACAGATATATTTCGATACTGAACTTCTAATTTAGATATAGAGTTTTTTGCAAATTGTAAAGGTAGATCATTAAATTTTGGTTTTTTATGATTTATTATATTAATTGGACTAAAATTTTGTTCGTTTTTAAATACTTCTATCTGTGAAGACATACGTTTAACAAGCTCTAGGACTAAAACTTTAATAAAACAAAATTTTTTCTGGCGACATATGAGCTGCTTCAGCCTCAATTTTTTTTTGAAAGTAATATCCGAAATCACAATCATCCAATGCTTTATTAGACCAGGTTTTAGTAGCGAACATCTGTAAAAACAACAAGCCGTATAGCAGAAGACCCGTTGGAAGGCCGCCAAAAAGGTGGAAAGATAATGTATAGTCAACAACGACTGAAACAGAATAAGAGACAGACAAACAGGAGTAATCCTAGTTGCACGAAGAAGAAGAAGAAGCATTAAGCCCTGGAAGTATTTCCCGTGACGTGAGACAGTTTGTAATCAGAAAAATTAAACTCAGCGTTTTTTAGCCAAATTTGAAATGTCTTAAATATATAAATATACTTATGTATTTTAAAGACTAGGCTCTAACATTAAAAATTCTACAGCTATCGATCAATGGAAAAGACACATTTTAATAATATTATCTGAATCGTAAAAATGGCAAAAATCTCGAAACGTTTATTTATTTTACAAATTTATAGAAACTGACCTTATTTACGGCAAAATACAAAAACTGTATACATACGGTGCTCTTTTTACCTTTAAAAAACATTTTGATTTTTTCGACAGGACACTGTTATCAAAAGATATCGAATTTTTACCGTCGAGTTGATACAAATTTTATTTAAAAAATTGATTTCGTGCGCGTAACAATCGCCGTTCGCATCAAGCTTTATATCTAAGAGAACGGTTCACTCTGCCTAAACAGTGCTAACAAACATTGCTGTTCAAAATGATCTCAGTTATATTTCTTATTAGAAACATTTTTTAACGGCGTAGATTCTTAGAAAATCTATGTTTTCCGGATTTTTAGAGGTTAAGTCCCATTTTCGTCTGACGGCTGCAGTATAGTAATAATTAGACAAAAAAAATTGATTTTTAAATTAGAATGCGTATTGTTAGAGTTTTGTTATGAGTTTTCTTATAATTTTAAGGTTACAGCCACTACAGAATTAGAAAATATTAGAGCTGCAATATAATTAATACCTATTCTCGATTTCTCTTTCTCGTATGAATTAATTACCTCACAAACCAATTAATTTGGACTTATTCTTTCTGGTAGAGTCTCAAAGCATTTAAGTCCCTGTTCATTTATAGGGTATCTATTTGAAGGTGTCATCTTAAGACATAGTAAATTACACAGTGTAGGTGCGACAGAACGCGTTACAGCATTGATAAGAAAACCAAGGCAGCAATTGTACAAATTTAATTATTACGTTTCACACTCACAGAGGACGTACAGGGAGACTCATTATAGAGCTAATTAATGAAGGCACTTGGAGTCCAAAACAAAATATATTTTTCTTCCTTTTTCTCAGTTTCCTTAAATTTAACATTGTTCTGAATCTATAATTAATTTCAACTCATTACAGTACGACCCCTAATTTTTATAAAGTACCGAAAGTTCATAAAACAAATATACCACTTAGACCTATTTGTAGTACCAAGAATTCTCCTTGTAGTGAACTGTCAAATTTTTTGTTACATATTTTATAATCATTTGCAAATAAAAATGACACATTTATAAATAATACACAATATTTTTTTAATAAATCATCTAATATTTTTTTTATTTATTTATTTATGCCTCAACCTCATAGGGTCATTGGTGTTATACAATTTAAAGTTTTACAATTGATTTAGTACATTTATGGAGTATAAGTATGATATCAAATTTTTCATATCAGTTCCGTCACTTAATATTGCCTGTAAGGTAATTTGTAATTTATATTGAAGTCTCTCCATGCAATATAAAGGACATTCCAGTAAAATATGGCGAACACTGAGCACAATATCACATACGTAGCACTGTGGTTTTAATTAAATTTAATTTAATTTAATTTAATTTAATTAATAATTTTAATTGTGCTATATTACCTTTTATTCCCCATCGACTAAGTGTTTAAATAATATCATGTCGCCAAACTGTATCGTATGCTCTAGTTATGTCTAAAAATACTGCGATACATTTTTGTCCACATGCTATTGCTTCATGAATCTCAGACTCTAAACTAATAAGATTATCCAGTGTTGAACGATTTTTCCGGTATCCGCTTTGCTCCGAGGCAAGTAATTTATTATTTTCTAAAAACCATATTAATCTGTTGGATATGATTTTCTCGAGAACTTTACACATTACACAAGTTAGAGAAATAGGTCTATATGAATGTGACAGAGATTTTGGTTGATTTTGTTTATAAATAGGGATGACGATAGATGAACTCCAAATTTTTAGGAAACTTGCTATGTCTCCATATATTATTATAGGTATTCAGCAAGTGTTTCTTCGCAGATGAAGGAAGTTTTTAAAGAAATATTGCAGGGATGTTATCAGGACCAGGAGAAGAGTTTTTCGTATTATTGAGTGAGTATTCTAACTCATCCATGGTTATGGGATAATTTAAAGGAGAAAGGTCATCAGGCGGTATATCAATACCTTTGGATTCCTCTCTTTCTTTTTTGATAAAAAAATCTGGATTAAGAACATCATCGCTTGAGAATCTTTCAAAACTATTAGCTAGAATATTGGCTATGCCTAGAGGGGAAGTGTATATTTTTTGTTTTTCTTCTAAGAAGTTAATGTGGTTTGGGGTATTTTTCCCGGATATCTTTCGTACCATTTGCCACACTTTATTAATTGGTGTAGAAGAATTTAATTCTGAAACAAACTTTTTCCATGATTCACGTTTACTTCTTTTAATGATGAATCCAGCTAGTGCTTTTAGTCGTTTGAATTCCAATTTATTTTCAAGTGTATTATATTTTCTGAATCGATTTAATGCTGTTTTTTTTAAGTTTAATAGCTTTTTGACATTCAGAATTCCATCAAGGTACTGACAAAATTAATTGTTTGGAATTTATTTTACCAACGGCTTTTTCGGCAGCATTTAATAATACATTGGAAAACTCTTGAATTTGACTATCAATATTATTATTTGATTGTAAAATTTCGTGTAATGCATTCATTTTATTTAAAACTAGATTGTAATACTCTTGCCAATTTGCATTTTTGAGATTCCATTTTTCAACATTACAAGAGTATTGTATACTGTCAGGATTCGTTATTACAATCGGAAAGTGGTCACTATCATTTAAATTAGAAAGTACATCCCAAGATAAGGTAACTGATGATGCTGGATCACATATTGAAAGGTCTATGGCAGAGGATTTACCAGTAGAAATGTCAAAATGAATATATCTTCCATCGTTTAGTAGGTTTAACTGAAAATTGTCCAACATTATGTCGATTCTACGACCTAATGGAGTAATTTTATTTGATCTCCATATGTAATTATGTGCATTAAAATCACCAACTATTAGACGAGGTGAAGGTATTTGTTTAATCAAATCTGAGATTTCATTAGTGCTTGGGTTTTGTGTGGGTGGAATGGATATATTACATTATGTTTATTTTTAAAGGCCCTTTGATAGTAATGGCGACTGCTTCAAGTTGTGTGTTGATTTGAAGAATTTCTACATTGATGGATGAAAGTGTAAATTGCTACGCCACCACTAGCATGGTCGACATTTTCTCTATTTTTATATGCGCATGTGTAGTGTTTTAAATTATGAACTTTAGTATTTTTAAAATGAGTTTCCTGTAAACAAAGTATGGATGGAGTAAGTTTTTTAATCATTTGTTGTAATATCTCAAGGCCTATGTAATACCCTCGTAAGTTCCACTGGATAATTTAGAAAGCCATTATAATATATCTTTTACAATTTCATTATCGGATTCGGTGTTTGTTTCTGATTGTATGGATTTAAGTATTTTGTTTCGAAGTCTAGTGCATCTATTTTTTGATTTCCTGTTTGATAAATTTTCATGTAGTTGATTTAATAGTTTCAATTGGTTTTCTAGATCATTTTTGTAAGTTTTTATTAAGCTTACTGGGTCAGGTTCCAGTATATCTACTAATGTTTCATAAGATTGGTCATTGAATGGTTTACTGAAGTATCTTCATATATTCGTCTAGCTGAATTTTTTATATCGTCAGTTACTTTAATGGTTCCTATGTCTGTGATTGAAGACTTTGGCTTTTTTAATTTAGGGTCTGGAAAGGGGTCATTTACTGGAGTATCATTTGGTGAAGGGGTTATAATTTCAAAGCGATTTCGTTTGTTTGAGGGAGGATCGTCGGACATTTGTTAAAAATAATTGCTTTTTGTAACATGAGTGGATGATAAAATATGGATATCTGGTTAAGTCGATAGTGTAGGAGCCGAGGAAGATATGTTTTGCGTTAGGGGAATGTATTCATGTCTATTGGATCAGTTTAAGTAGTTGGAGTAGCATTTTGTGTTTGAGATGTTTGAGTTTCCTTAGTAGTTGGGCAATTTTCAGCCGAATGTTCCGCTTGCCTGCAGTTAGTACATAGATCCTTCTTCATTACAGGAAACATACGATATGATGTCATTTCGTAATTCACAATTATTGAGTCAAATCATCTAATATTGAATTTAATTCAAATAATATTTTAGTAAGTTTTGACATAAATAGTTAATTTACAAATACGTAAATATTTGACTTTGATTATAATCAAGACAAAATTAGAGAGTGATGATACATTGACAACAAGAACAAGGCTAAATATATCAGGTATAATGGAATTATTGACATTATATACTGATAATACTTATTTTCAACTAAATAATGAATTCTATAAATAAAATTTTGGTCTAACAATGGGCTCTAGTTTATTTCGAATATTAGCCGAAACATAATTTAAAAATCACAGTATGGTGGAGATATGTTGATGATGTATTCATAATATGGCTTCATGGATCAGAGTTGTTAAACACATTCCTGAATGATATAAACGATAAAGAAGAGACAATAACATTTACCATGGAAAAGGAATAAAATAACACACTACCTTTCCTGGATGTTTTAATCTCTAAGAACAATACTAGATATGAGTGTACAATAGGCAATACCATCGTTAGGGTAATGATGTTAAACATAAATAAATATCTGCAGCCTTAAAAGTTAGACAGAGATCCCAGTATACTGAATTCGGAAGTCAAAAAGTCAATGCAGTAAGCCAAAAACAATAAAGCACATGGACCAGATCAAATCCCTTCTGAGCTACTTAAACTTTTGGACGAGGAAAGCATTGCCTGTTTAACCACTTTCTTCAACAAAATTTACAACGAAGGAAAAATACCAGATGATTGGTTAGAGTCACTGTTTATAACATTACCAAAGAAAAGCAGGCCCACCAAATGCAGCGATTTTAAACTAATCAGTGCGAAAGGCGAGCTTCCGGCGCCTTAAAACTGGAACACTCCGGATAAGGGAGAAAACCCCGACAGAAAACATGAGGAAGGCAATGGGAAACCACCTCATTAATTTTCCCAAGAAAGTTATGATGGTAAATGGAACTAAATCGACGGCCCCCAGTGCCCGGCAGAACTTAAATGTTCAGGGGGTGCTAAGAATCCCCGGGAGGAACAAAAACAAATACAAAACTAAAACAAACAATGACGTCAAAGTAGCGACCTGGAACATCAGAAGCCTTTATGAGGCTGGAAAGCTAGCAAACGTGTGCCAAGAAATGAACAGATTGAATATAGATATTTTAGGTCTGAGTGAAGTTAGATGGCCTAACTCAGGAACAACAAAAATTATGAACAAAACACTCTATTATTCAGGCAACAATGATCCAAAACATTTCAATGGAGTAGGTGTAATAATAAACGATGAATTGAGTAACGCAGTTTCAAACTTTATACCACTCTCTGACAGAGCAATGCTGTTGCAAATAAGGAGTTCTCCTTTTAATGTGAATATTATTCAGGTCTATGCACCAACCGCAGATAAGTCAGATGACATACTAGAAGAATGGTATGAAGATCTACAAAAGCTCATGAAATTGACAAAGAAAGAAGATATTAACATCGTCCTAGGAGATTTTAATGCTAAAATAGGAAGAGGGAAATTCCAAAATATCGTAGGAGAATACGGACTAGGAGAACGAAATGAAAGAGGAGAGAGACTATTAGAGTTTTGCCAGCAACACAATATGATATCAACAAACACTTGGTTTAAGTTACCTCAACGCAGGTTATACACCTGGACTTCCCCGCTACACACAAAAGAAAGAATAATAAGAAATCAAATAGATTATGTTTTAATCAACCAACGATTTCGTAACTCCATTACAAGTACAAAAACATATCCTAGTGCTGATGCAAATTCCGACCACAACCCTGTAGTAGCAATTATTCGCACAAGAATTAAAGTAATAAAAAATGCAAAGCCGAAGAACAAACCTAATATGGAACTACTAAAAGATGTACAGATTAAAGATAAAACCACTGTAAAACTAAATGAAAAACTCTCAGAAATAGACCGAACCCAAATAAATATCCAAAATATAAATACAACTTGGCAACAAATAAAATCCATCCTCGTCAATTCTGCAAGGGAAGAAATTCCAAATACACGATTAATGGCAAAAAAAGACTGGATGACACCAGCTATTCTAACGATGATAGACGAAAGGAGGAAATACAAAAATAAGAACACAAGCGATTACAAACGATTAAATACAGAAATAAGAAGGAAAATAAAAGAATCAAAAGAGAAATGGCTCGAAGAAAAATGTAAAGAAATAGAAGAATTAGAACATAGACATGATTACTTTAATATGTACAAGAAGGTGAAAGAATTTTCATTCATCCACAAAAAACAACATTGCCCACTGGTAAATAACAACGGAGAGTTAATTCATAACACCAAAGATAAAATAGAAGAATGGGAAAAATTTATACAACAGCTGTTCCGAGATGAAAGAATAGACATTACAATAAATAATGTCACTGAAAGCCCACCAATTCTAAAAGTCGAAGTGGAATATGCCATTAAACAATTAAAGACCAATAAAAGCCCTGGACCTGATGAAGTTTATCCTGAAATACTTAAATTGATCGAAAGTAATTACATTGATTTGTTAGTAATTTTGTTTAATACAATCTACGATACTGGGGAAATACCAGAGGAATGGTTAGAATCTATTTTTATTCCCATTCCAAAACAAGCTAACTCCAGACGATGCGCAGATTTTAGATTAATAAGTCTTATGAGCCAAATGCTTAAAATTCTATTAAAAATACTTCACAATAGGGTATACAAAAGGTGTGAAAAAGAAGTTGGATACGATCAATTTGGATTCAGAGCCGGAATGGGGACCAGAGAGGCCTTGTTTTCATTACAAGTACTGCTGCAGAAGTGTTACGACCAACAAAAGGATTTTTTTCTATGTTTTGTAGACTTTGAAAAGGCATTTGATCGCGTATACCATAATAAAATGTTAAATTCCTTGCAGAGCATCAACTTGGATAGCAAAGATCTCCGATTAATTAAGAACTTATATTGGAGGCAGAGTGCCAAGATTAGGATCGACGATCATACATCAAGAAATATTAGTATAAATAAAGGAGTAAGGCAAGGATGCATACTATCCCCTATGCTGTTCAATCTTTACTCGGAACTACTATTCAAGCAAGCCTTGGAAAACCTTTCCACAGGAATAAAAATTAATGGAGAACCAATATCTAGCATAAGATATGCAGATGACACTGTCCTACTGGCTGATACAGACACAAACTTACAGAGGGTTATAGACCACCTTAAGGATGCTTGTCGAGAGTTTGGAATGAAGATCAACGAAAAAAAAACAAAAGTAATGGTGATCCAAAGAAAACAGAATATCCCCTTACCTATAAAAATAAATGGGAATATTTTAGAACAGGTAAACCAATACAAATACCTTGGCTGTTGGATTAATTGCAAGCTGAACCCAGAACAAGAAATTAAAGCGAGAATTGGTCAAGCTAGGGATAGTTTCTTTAAGATGCGCGTTCTATTCTGCGATACACATATAAATATTAAATTGAGATTAAAACTTGTAAAATGTTTTATCTGGTCTGTTCTTCTCTACGGAGTCGAAACATGGACTTTAAAAATAAAGAGCCTGAATAGAATCGAGGCATTTGAAATGTGGGTGTACCGTAGAATTTTAAAAATTCCTTGGACAGCACGAAAAACAAATGAAGAAGTACTAGCGAGACTCAATTTAGAAAAAGAACTATTGAGAACAGTCAAAAGAAGAAAAACCAGTTATTTAGGGCATTTGTTGCGCAACGAGAAATACTACATCCCTCAGTTGATAATAAAAGGCAAAATAGAAGGAAAGCGAGGAATTGGAAGAAAAAAATTGTCCTGGTTACGTAATATCAGAAACTGGACAGGACTTGGATTTGAGGAACTCTTAAGAACAGCTGAAGATAGACAAACGTTTGCCACCATAACCGCTAACCTCCATTGATGGAGACGGCACTTGAAGAAGAAGAAGTTTTATGAGTCACACACTGAAGATACTCTTATGAATTATACAAAACCGAGTGTTCCTTCTATGCGAAAGTAGGATGGGTAATAAGCAATTTGGATTTAGAAACGGTCTAGGAACTAGAGAGGCAATATTCTGTATGCGCGTTCTATTACAAAAAAGTTGTGAATTCAGAAAGAATGTTTGTGTTTGTTTCATCGACTTTGATAGGATCGACATAATATCGACATCAAGAAGGCATTCGACAGAGTACAACACGATATACTTTTCGATTGCCTACGGGCAGCAGGACTTGACCACTATGATATAAGACTGCTGAAATACTTATATTACAATCAAGTAGCCTCTATCGAAATTGAAGACAGTCCGACTGAAAAAATATCCATCAAATGTGGAGTACGGCAGGGTTGTGATTTGTCACCCACTCTTTTTATTCTGTACTCTGAAGAAATCTTTAGGGAGGCTTTGGATGACAGACAAGAGGGAGTAACACTAGGTGGAGAAGTAATCAACAATATTAGATACGCTGACAATACAGCCATTCTTGCAGAAAATTTACAAGATCTCCAAACATTACTAAATCTAGTCAGTGAAGCAAGTTATCGGAGAGGCCTAAAAATCAACATTTCAAAGACAAAGTGGATGGCAGTTGGAAAGATCAATATAGATCAAGGTCTGATTTCTCTTAATGGAGAGGAGAACGAAAGGGTACATCATTTCAAATACCTTGGCAGCTGGTTAAATGTAAATTGTGACTCTGATGAAGAGATAATAACCAGGATCGAAATATCACGTAAGGCTTTTATGACCTGGAAACCAGTTTTATGCAACAGAATCCTGTCGATGAATATTCGTAAGAAGGTCCTGAAATGTTATGTGTGGTCCATCCTATTGTATGGTTGTGAGACATGGAAGTTAAAAACCACAATGCTAAACAAGTTAGAAGCATTCGAATTATGGTGCTATAGACGAATCCTAAAGATATCGTGGGTTTTGCACACTTCCAATGAAGATCAGTTCTTCAAATGATCAATTCAGAACGTCTGCCCATAAACACCGTAAAGAGGAGAAAAACAGAATACTTCGGCCATTTAATTAGAGGACCTAAATACCATCTACTTCGCCTTATAATACAAGGAAACGTAGAAGGAAAGAGATGGATTGGTCGAAAGAAACTTCATGGCTGCGTAATATTAGACAATGGTGTGGTTCCACAGTAGAAGAATTATTTCGCGCAGCAGCCGACAGAGAAAAGTTTCAGGAAATTGTAAACATGATGACGGCCAACGTCTGAATACGGACACGGCACCCAAAGAAGAAGAAGCCGTAAAACTTAAAAAAAATACCCTACGAAATCGCAAAAGAAAACGGAAAAATCAGCACAAAACTTGCTACCAAAGCTTTGCTTGCCTTAATAATAAATGTTATTAAGAAGTTATCAATTGTTTTTGTCTTAATGTCTGTGCGGGCATTAAAGTGCGCTTTATGCTAGCCCAAACATAATATATACCATTATATAATTGGTAACTAAGCAATAAAAACATAATAATGAAATAGTATGACATAAAAAAAAACGATGCCTACTTTTTATCTAATTGTCCCAGAATAACTTTCTATTTCTTCCAAATTTCTGGAAAAATTATCAGCTTTGCAAATATGAAAAAAGGTTTATTTATTTATCTATAAGCAATAGTTAAAGAATTATTCAAAATGTTTATAAATCAAAAGTAACAGTAATTTTGCAGAAAGGTTTTGCGTTGTAAAATATTTGTTTGGTTTCACTTTTTTTTAAATCTTTTTTAATACTACTATTACCAGCAAATAATAAGCACTTGAAATGCTTTTTATTGCACAAAAAATAACAAACGAAATTATTAAAAAATTACGCATCAAGACGCATCATTAACTTAAAAGCACTCTATAAAGTTAATACCCTATTGAATATACAATTTTAATTTTATGGATGTCCAAGAAAACTTTACCCTTACAGAATTTTTGATAAGCCCTTATATTAACATAATATCTTTAACAAAACCTTTTAAAAAAAGCATAAAATCTCTAAAAGGTGACCCCTGAAAAATTTATAGGCCCTTAGACACATCTATACATATTTTTCCATTATTTTGATGGTATTAACAGAGACTAAAAAGTCTAGTGAATAATCAACCGTTTAAAATATTATTACACACTGTATCTCGTACGAGCAACAACAAAAAAAAATACTCAATATAAGGTCTTATGAATGTGATTCAGTCAATTAGAATTTCTTCAGATTGTATTAGATTTCCTTCTAAAAACAAATTTGTGTTATAAAATTTAACGTTTTTTATTTTTTGCTTTTTTTCCTTTTATTGTTAATTATAATTTAATGTAAAATTTATTATAACACATTTTTTTATTTAGCTTTACGTATCTGGAGAGCGTAGGTCACTGACACAGGTACAATTTTATTATATTACATTACAAGAATACACAGTAACATTACAATCGATAAAGAAATACATACATTAAATGTTTGTACAATTATTAATTATCAGTAGAGTTGGGCAAATATGCAAATAAAAAAGTATGAAATATGCGCATAAATATGCAGTATTTTATGCAAAAATATGCAGTATTTTATGCAAAATATGCATATTTATCTAGAAAATATGTATGTAATAAAATATTTACAATATTTTTTTATTTACAAAAATACTTACAATATTATAAATACATAACATATACAATTATTTTAACATATAAATATTATTGTGAATTGTGGTAACAATAGATTATCAAATGATGTTCAAAATTTTTTCATAAAAACTTATGGCTTCTATCTGAATACATATATTTGTAAATAGAAAAACTTCTTTCGACATTAACTGATGTAACTGGGGCATTTTTCAAATTTACTATAATAGATGGTTCTAAATTAAGTGGTTCGGAAAATGTCTCATCTAGTACTTGAACCACTTCAGAAAGAACCTAGTAACCACTATTTTTTCCATGGTTACATAAAATTTTAAAAGATTTCCTTTCTAATAGTACCTTTAACGTTTTGACACAATGACTCAAATTCTTTTATTAAAACTGTACTCTCTAACAATGATAATTTGGAGGATTCTAATTGAGTTGTAGTTTTCTGGACAAAACTATAATTTGATTTTATGAATGACAGTTGCTGTCAGAGGATGTTATTTTGGAAGGCTTGCTTAGATTCCAATAAAGATTAGCAACTATCATCCGTTAAAAGGTTAATTATTTTTTTTAAATCAACAAAATGGTAAGCATAGAAATTAGCTGCTTCCAACTATGTTCCCCAACGTGATAAAATGGGTTTCCGTGGCAGTGGAACAGCAGGAAGCATATATCTGTAACATTGTATTCTTACAGGTGATTTCAGGAACACCTTTTTGACGCTCGCTATTAAACTGTTAACTAGTGGAAATTTTTTTCTTACTTCCTCCGCAACTCTGTTTATTCCATGCGCTAATCAAGTGACATGTATTAAGTTTGGATGAAATATTTTTAAATTTTGTCCTGCTTTCACCATATATGCATCAGATAAAATTAGCAATCATTTATCATTAGGCACAGCAGCAGGAAAAAAAGTTTGCTAATGCTTCTTGTAGAAAACGTGATATTGTTAGAGCGTTGGTTTTTTCCACTTGCTTACAGGAAATTAAATACGATTTTGGAAAGGTTTCATCGCTAAGTACACTGATTGTGCCAAATTTATTATTCTATATTTTTCTAGGTACCACAGGAGTTTTTTATTCATCATTTCATCCATAAGTTTGCACATTGTATATGTGAGAAAAATTGGTCTGTAGGAATTTGGACCAATTGAAGGTTTGCCTTGTTATTTAACAGAAATAATTATGGATTTTTGACACAAATTTGGAAATGATTTTTTGGTTTATATTAAATTGTAAATTTGAAGCAGCTTAGCTAGACTAGGCTTAGAAATATTTTTAACAGAGATAAAGGGAATATTATTTGGACTTGCAGCTGAATTTTTGCAACAGTACAGTATAATCTGATAATTCTTGTAATGTAAATGGCATATTTAGGCATAGAGAAATTTAATTGGATTTTCTGCTATTAGATAAACCGGACTTTAGATTAGTAGACATGAGAAGCTGCCAATTTGAAGCAAGTCTATTTGTTGCTTTCTTATGAAAATTTTTAAACAAGATGTTAACAATTTGCTGACCACAAGTGACTGTGCTATTTTAAGTTAGTATAGCAGAATAACAAAATTGGCCCATTAACAACCTTGTAATTGCGACACAATAAACTCCTATTATTTGGAAGCAAATGCACACAAATAAGCTCAACACTCCATTGCACCAGATGTATATATATATATATATATATATATATATATATATATATATATATATATATATATATATATATCAGTCAATATTCATCCCACTACCAAAAAAGCCAAACCCACAACAATGCAATGAGTTCCGTCTGATAAGCCTTATGAGTTATAAGTCATGCAGTAAAAGTCCTACTAAAAATCGTACATAATCGTATCTATAGAAAGTGCGAAACAATCATCGGAGATGATCAGTTTGGATTCAGAGCCGGCATGGGAACGAGAGAAGCCCTGTTCAGTTTACTAGTTCTCGCCTAAAAATGCTACGACCAACAGAAAGATATATTTATATGCTTTATAGACTTCGAAAAAGCATTTGATAGAGTAAGACATGACCTACTATTAGAACGTTTGCAAGAAGTCGGTTTAGATGGAAAAGACATCAAATTCTTAAAAAACTTGTACTGGAACCAAAACGCCAGAGTTAGGATCGAAGGTTGCACATCCGCAGAAGTAGAAATTAGGAGGGGAGTTAGACAGGGATGTGTTCTGTCGCCTCTGCTGTTTAATCTTTACTCCGAGTTTCTATTTAAAGAAGCATTGGAGGATTCCAAGGATGGAGTCAATGTGAATGGCGTAAATATCAACAGTATCAGATACGCCGATGATACAGTGTTAATTGCGGATTCCGACTTAGGTCTACAACGACTCATCGACAAGACCAACTCGACCTGTGAGCAATTTGGTATGAAAATAAACATTCAAAAAACCAAAGTGATGTCAATCCGAAAAAACCAAAACGTACCTCAATCTTGCACAATAAATGGGCACATTTTAGAACAGGTCAATAGATTTAAGTACCTGGAATGTTGGATCGATAGCAGCCTAAATCCTGATCTAGAAATAAGATCGAGAATAGAACAGGCCAGAAAATCTTTCGAAAAAATAAAAAAACTGCTTTGTGATTCTCGAATAAAACTCGAAATTCGACTACGTTTATCAAAATGCTACGTCTGGTCGACTCTTCTATATGCAGTTGAAACGTGGACCCTTAAAACATCAACCGTAAATAAATTGGAGGCCTTTGAAATGTGGATCTCGGAGAATACTCAAAATTTCATGGACATTGCATACCTCAAACGAAGAAGTGCTGCATAGAATAGGCAAGGAAAGAGAACTTTTTAACACAGTAAAAGTTAGAAAAACATCATACCTAGGCCACATACTGAGAAATAATAAGTACCAATATGCCCATAGTGAAAGGAAAAATCGAGGGACAGAGAGGCCTAGGAAGGAAAAGACTATCGTGGCTCAAAAACATCCGACAATGGACAGGGCTAAATTTTGAACAGCTAATAAGAACAGCTGAAGATAGAGAAGAGTTTAAAATTGTAGTAGCCAACCTCCATTGAGAAGAGGGCACTTTAAGAAGAAGAAGAATATATATACATATATATATATATATATATATATATATATATATATATATATATATATATATATATATATATATATATATATATATATATACAAAAGAAAAATAACAGTTTTTCTTTTGAAAAATAACAGTTTTTCTTTTGAAAAATTATGAGAGATAAACATTCTTTGATAATTTCTTACTGCTTTGACAAATCAGCCAACTTGAAACACGACTGTCTGTAGCCTCCCTGTATTCAGCTTTAAATAGTCTAGAATTTCTCGAGTCAAGTCAAGAATCTGCATTCCCTACTGCGATGAAATGTAATCTGCGGGATGAAGTTATTAGACGATGTAGGAATTACAAAATAATAGATAGCGACAACTACCCGCCAAAATGTAAATACAAGAGTCAGAGCTTTCTGCTTAACTCCCTTAATTTGAAATGTTCTAGTTGAAAGGTGAAAGACAGAAAGGTTTATTCGTAACATTACACCGCAGTTATTTTTGTCAAAATTGGATTTATATATTAAAATATCTTCTTTGGCGAAGTAATTATTTAAGATACTCTTTTCTGTGAACCCGCTAATTACTATTTAATAATTTCTGCAACTAGATCAAATACTGTGCATGTAGATGTCGCTAAATGTGTTTTTACGTGGCTAAAGCATCTCTACAGATAAGCAATTTTGCTTCACTTTGGGACCATAAATGCACCCTTTTAACTACCTTAGTCTATCAGTAAAAAGTTAATCAATTTAAACGAACTTTCCGGTAATTATCTGATAAAATATGTTTAAAGGTTTTAAATTATATAATAAAAATAATAATCTTAACTGATGATTTATGAATGTTAATTTACTAATAAGTTGCATAAAAAAACTGTAAAAACCCAAGACTTTTTTTTCTTTGGTTTGGAAGCTTTGGCCAGATGCGCAACATATCGGTATACACACAAAGGAAATATCCATTTAAACGATAAATTTTTAATCACACCTATAATTTTATTTTTTGCAGAAATATTATAATTAAGTATGTAGTTTAAAAATTGTTGAAATATCTTCACTTAATAGTATATATATAAGTTTAAAGTAGTATTGAAACCTGCTTTCATTATTTCTTGTAGCCGCCACGTACTTGTATTAAAATATAAGGGGAAGTTTATGCGATTTGGATCAACTAATTTCATACTCACGTCTGCTTGTTGGAAGAACTCCGATTTTGTGCAAATGCTTCGGAAAACATCCATGATCTACTTTTATTCTCAGAAAAGTCGACACTGTATTTCTACTTAGTGCAGTTAAACAAATTATTGTCTGTACTTTCACAAAACTAAATACAACGTCTTCTTCTTCTTCTTCTTCTTTTGGCTTCATAACCCTGGATGTGTCTTTGCCTGTCTGGCTATGTCCTTTTATTCAGATCTTTCTTATTCCCTTCTCCTCCATTGTCTTATATTCATGGTTTTCAGGTCGTCTTCCACGTCATCCAACCATCTCGTCCTGGGCATTTTCTTTTTTCCGCCTTCCTACCGGCTTCCACTATAACATCTTCTTTTTCGTTTTCGTGTCTTCTTGTTGCTGAACATGTCCCAACCATGACAGTCTTTGACTTTTCACAAATCTTACAATGGCATACCCTTCATTCAGTTCATTAACCTCGTCGTTTCTTCTGATTCTCCATCTACCGTCTTCCTTATGCACCGAGCCATATACTTTTCTCAGTATCTTTCTCTCGAATGACCTGAGTTGGGCTTCCTTTTTTTTCGTCATTACCCAGGTTTCACAACCGTAGGTATATAACCGAATATGTAACACCATTGAGGATGCTGTACCAATTGAATAAGCTGGATTTAGAAGAGGACGAAGTTGCTGTGAGCAAGTGCTGTCCTTAACTACATTTATTGAAGCTGGCTTTGAAAGACGCGAAAAATCTGCCATAACATTTATAGATCTCACGGCTGCCTATGACACTGTGTGGAGAAAGGGGCTTAATTATAAGCTAATGAAAATCATACCTTGCCTCAAAACTTGTCAGCTGATAAACAATCTACTGACTAACAGACTGTTTCAAGTATATATGAATGATGCACAGAGTAACGTTAGAAAACTTAACAACGGCTTACCTCAAGGCTCAGTGCTAGCTCCTTTATTATTTAACCTTTATACAGCAGATATACCTGAAACAAAATCGAGAAAATTTGCTTATGCTGACGACCTGGCCATTGGCTTCCACGATAATAGTAAAGAAGCAGGAGAACGAGCTCTAAACGAGAACTTAACTACACTAAGTAACTATTTTAAGAACTGGCGCTTACGTCCTAACACAAGCAAAACTGAAACCTATCTCTTTCACCTGTCGAATCAACTTGCGGGCGATACTCTCAATGTAACTCTAAATGATACAGCTATCAAACATAACAACAACCCCAAATATCTAGGCGTCACACTTGATAGAACACTCACCTTCAAAAGTCATCTTACAAACGCAGCCAGTAAACTAAGAACAAGAAATAACTTAATATCAAAACTTGCTGGAACAACTTGGGGTGCTTCTGCAGATACTCTTCGGACCTCTGCTCTAGCTTTGGTTTTTTCAGTGGCAGAATATTGTGCACCAGTATGGCTAAATAGTGCACATACAAGCAAAATCGATGTCCAACTTAACCAAACCATGAGAATAATCACTGGAACAATAAAACCAACGCCAGTGAGATGGCTGCCTACTCTGAGCAATATTGCTCCACCAGATCTACGCCGTACAGCAGCATTAGTGAGAGAGTACCAGAAAATTGTAGCCAACGTACAATTACCAATACATCAAGATATCCCAGACATCTCAAAAGAGCACCAGCGACTGAGATCTAGAAATCCTCCAATACGATCTGCCCGAAAAATTGGTAATTCCTATGATATACATAGGCAATGGACAACAAGATGGATGCCAACAGTAGAATCGGACTATATTAAGATATACACCCCAACTCAGGGTTTCATCGGATCAAATCTGCCCCGGTCCACTTGGGCAAGGCTTAATCGTATATGTACCGGATATGGTAAATGTGCTGATTTGCTGTTCAGGTATGGTCGTGCAGAAAGTCCACAGTGCGATTGCGGACAACCTAGACAGACCATAAGCCATTGTGTTTCAGACTGCTTGAATCGTGCCTACCGTGGAAACCTCCAGGACTTTGCGGAATGTTCCCCAGAAGCAATTGAATGGCTATGTAAATTGGACATTAATATTTAGTGTCATTTATTTTATTTTTAGTGTTTAAATAATATATTTAATATATATGTATATATTATTGTATTTGTATATTTATCGTACTGTGAAAGTCCATACGCTAAATAAAAACAACCGTAGGTTACTATGGGTCTAATCAAAGTTTTGTAGGTAGTCATTTTGGTTATTTTTTCTAATAATTTAGATATCATCAATCTTTTATTAGCATAGTATGTATGTATATTTCCACTGGAAATTATAATTATCATCATCATCAGTGGTATTACAGCTCGTTATGAGCCAAATCCTTCTTCAAAACAATCTTTCATTCGCCCTTGTCTCTGGCAACTCTTCTCCATGCTTTAACTCCGATGGATTTTGGATCATCCTCTATGTTACCTTGATACCTAAGTTTTGGTCTTGCTCTGGCTCGTCTTCCCACTGGTCCTCTTCGGTCAACAATTTTTCTGATCATTTCATCTTCATCTCGCCTAGTTACATGTCCTATCCATCGAAGGCGTGCTAATTTAATACATTTTACAACGTCAAGTTCCCCAAAACTTCTGTATAACTTAAAGTTGTAGCGCCTACGCCACAAACCCTGTTCTTGGACTCCTTCATATATTTTCCTTAGAATTTTTCTCTCTAAACATTTAAGCAATTCTTGGTTGTTCTGTGTAAGTGACCACGTTTAACCCGTATGTTAACACTGGCCTTATTAGTGTTTTATGCATGGTAACTTTAATTTTTCTGGAAATAACTGCAGCACTAATACAAAAAATTCAAATATCACTACCGAAATTGTTAAACTTTAATTATGAAAGCGAAAAAATATGATAACTAAACCTCTATGAGAAGAGAAGCAATTTTAGCACATACTGTGTGCAAAACAAAAACAAAATATGTCGCTATTTAAAACATTCAGCAAAAAATTTTTAATTGCACAACAGTTAATTTTGATCCGAAAAAACTGAAAACCGTATCAATAAAAAGTAGAGCTCTAAAAAATATGTAACATATTTGTGTTAATCAACGTCTTCCACATTTCAGAAGTAGTAAACCGGATTTCTGTGCCAAGACGTTCTCTCCATTCTTCATTTGTCTTATCAACTATTGAAACTGTTATTTCGCAGAGACACGACCGACTCTTATATTCTATAAAGGCTATATTTATCTTGTTCTTGTTTCTGTCTACTATTTTCGTTTTATTATTAATTGCAACAAGGTTTATTTCTTGTCTGGAACTACGTGCTCCAGATATTTTCTACATTTATAGCCGTTAACAATTTGTCTTTTTGTTCCAGATACTAGTCGTGCTTGCAGAATACGTAAAATTTTTGTAAACGGCTTCTTACAAGGGTTTATAATCTTTTCATTACATCGTAAACTAGAGCAGCATGTGTTAGTGGTTTTATCGGAGTTGTTACCGGGACCAAGAAAAATTTTAATGGTCAGTAAAGTTTTAAAGTTGGACTCTTAATATTCGAGCGTGACTGATCATACATTTTAAAATATAATTAAATATTTCATTGTCATTGATGAGATGCATAAGACATCAACTACGAAATGGATTAAATTTATGTAAGAACGGTTCATTCTCGACATATTGAAATTGTACGACAATATTTTTTGGTCCAAATTTCTGATCGTATAAAATCATCATCAGTGTTCCTACTGCATTTGATTGTAGTATTTACCATATTAAAAAGCATAGTTGCACTATTCAGTTATTTTTGGGACTAACGAATTTAGTCTCATGAAAATACAGATTGCTATTACCTTCTTCATATCATCTGTTTACCGTGTTGGATATCTACACTGCTTCTGTATGCATGAAATTGAGGACTCACTCCATTATGCGTTCAATCCACTCAGATCTATTTATTCTCGATACCCGTTCATTGTATTCTTTCCAAAGCATTTTGTCCTGATTCTTGTTATAACATTTGGACCTATATTTTCTTCTTATTATAATTCTTCTTGTAATAGAGCGACGTTCTGGCATTTCTGTCATCTTGACCTTCTTATGACCTTGATATTCAGCTGTCATAACAATTTACGTTTTGGTGGCTCACTTATTGATGTGTTTGTATTGTTTTGATCCAGATTGCAATTCGAACTGGACCGACTCGTTCTATCTGGTCTTTCCTACAACAATTGGCTTTGCTCCTACTCATCTGACAATATACTGTACTCTTAATTCTCTTAGAGTGTACTTGTTTTGCATTCTATTAATTATTGTGGTCTCCTTTATGGTTTGTACAATTTTTTTCTTTGTTTTCCCCATTTCTTCATTTGTTTTTGATGTTCCGGCTCTTGTCTCAGCAGCCTAAGTCAGTAACAGCAGTCAGGATTAGACGTAGGTATTATAGGTTATGCTTCTTTTATGACTACCTATTATCTTCTAAAAGTTATAGTAGTAAGGACTGTATGATTTGGTTTACCAAAGAACTAAATCAGTTGGTTGAAGACGCTGAAACTGGTTTTCGTTGTTCCTATGATATACATATGACTACTCAACAGGCTACCTATTGCAACATTTACGAAAAACCTTTTACGGTGTTATCAAAGAAGATTTGAGATCATAACCATCTACTTTCCAAAAACAATTTAAGAGGAACTGCTCACAATGATTGCAATCTATCATTCAGGGATACATACACAATTCCTGTAATTTTCAACAACTTACGCAGTTACCACACTCATTTTTTGATGAAAAACGTTGCTATTAACTAGTGTTTGATCGACTTGATTCCTTTAAGTAAGGAAAAAGGATATATCGTTTACGAAGCATGTTTCTGAAAACATGATTTCATTCCGTTTTATTGACTCGTATAGATTTATGAATTCAGGACTGAATGCTCTAGTGTCATACCTAAACAAGTTTTTTCTTATGAAGATTCATTTCTCAATATTAGATGACCAACAATTCCAGCCATTAACAAAAAAAGGTGTATTTACCTACGATTTTATTGATTCCTGGATCATATTTGATATTGACTGTTCTTGTAGTCAATCAGGCATACAAAAACATCACAACTGACATCTCTACATTTCTGAAACAATACCTGCACGCTAAATAAAGCTTCCCTAGTGTTAACGGCGTTCACAAATCCAAACTGATTGGGCGCAATTTTTTTCTCGCATTTCCGGTAAATTCTTTTGTGGATGACTTTTAAAAACAGCTTCAGCAGATGGCTCATTAGGCTTATGATCCTATAGTCTTCACAAACTTTTGCTTTTGGTTTTTTGGGAAATGGTACGAACTCCAATTTGAGCCACTCTACTGGTATTTTTCCTGCCTTGTATATTTCAGTTACTACTTTTATTTGTTTTGCATCTAATAGCTTCAGCAGTTCTGCAGGAATTGCATTAAGTTCCGGTGCCTTTTCATCCTTTATTTCGGGACCTGAATTTTCTTATTGGTGGGTTGTTTTAAGGTCGTGGAAAAATTTCTCCAAGTATTCTTCCCATATTTTCTTTTTATCTTCTTTGGTTAAGCCAAGATTGCCTCATCACCTGTTATTTTTCCGCTGTTATCATATCGACTTTAATACTCCTCTATTTCTTGACATTGTTCTGTTTTTTGTTTCTCTTTGGTTTCTTTTATCTTTCTTCTAACGATGATATGTATTCTCTTATATTCTTGGAGATTTTTTTTTCTCTGTTCCATAAGTTCAAGTATTTCATCGATCATCCACGATTTCCGTTTCCCTGTATCTTTCTTCAGGTGTTGTTCTTTTATTTCTCTCACTATTTTTTGTATGACGGTCAGAATTTCCTCTGTAGTTCCTGTATTTCTGAATTCAAGCACCTTTGATTTTTTAGGTTTTTAGGTTTTTACCCACATTCAGTCGAACATTGGAATCTTTCAGTTTTCTAACATCATACTCCTTCATCTACTTACTTGTAACCTTCTTCATTCTGACTTTGAAACTACCTACAACTGAAACATGATCAGAATTTATGTCTGCCTCGGGATATATCTTGACAGATGTACAGCTGTTCCTATACGTCTTATTTACTAACATGTAATCAATCTAGTTTCGTACAATCCTTTCCACAGAATCCTGTGGAGATTTACATGTGTACAATTTCCTTGGGTGTAGCTTAAACCAGGTGTTCATTATTACTAATTGATTTGCTTTCGCAAAAATCTAAAATGTATCTCCCCGATCGCTTCGGTTTCCTAGTTCAAATGGTCGAACTGCAGTTGATGTTTTGCTGGACCCAACTTGTAACGAAATATTTTGCCTACCACATAAGGTATTATTATGGGGGTTAAAAATTGGGGACTGAAGTTACTGGGGATGGAAATACGACAAGCAAACTAAACGAAACTTATGCGAACGGTACTCAGGGTTTATTTGGAGTAGCTGGGTCGTGGATAAGTTGAATGGCAAGGGGGTTGGGATTGGGGCAACTACAAAAATGTAACAAAGGATTGTTTACATGAATCTCTTGGAACAAATGGACAAACAAAACAACAAGAAAGACCTCTAGCTATTTAAAATAAAGACGCCGCTTCGAGGTGTCAAATTATAACGATTACAACAACTAATTGTAACTATTGAAATAATTATTATAAATGCAAAAAAATATATCTTTTTAAATGAAACTTTTATTTTGTCCTATCTGTTTACAAACTCTGTTTACAAGTGGGAGGTGCTACAAACTAAAGAAATAGTTTCAAATAAAGAAATATTTTTAAAGTGAAAGTATTCATAGAGAGGTTAAACATCTTTAAAAAACCAAAACAAATTAGTATCAAAAATAATAAAACGAGCTGTCATATGTCAACATTAAATTTAAAACAGAATAATTAAAATGACAGGTAACCACGCATTAAGACATATATTTTTAATTATTACAAAATCTTAAATTTAAATGAAAGCAATTATTATTATTAAAAAACGTCTATTTTTACTTTGAAATTTAAACACAAAAAAAGTTACCTTGATTGCACTAATTTGCACTTTAAAAGATTTCTGGGGTTACCTTCTCTGCCACACGGTCAAATCCATCTCTAAACTGTCAAAGATGCTCTGATACGGCTTCTTAGGACAAATACAAACTTGAGGTTGAAAGTTTGGAAAACAAGCTTTGGACTGGACTTCTTAAACAACAGTAACAGGTAGAATTAGACTGCAACTACACATTGAACTTTACACTGCTACACATTTTCCATAACAAAGAAACAAATAAAAAACATTTACGAATCTAAAGAAAATTCGGACTAAACGCTGGAAGCAGTTGTCTCTGACAACGCCTCAGCGAGAGTGACGCAATTATCTTTCCGGCAAAGCCTTCTCAGCGATCTAAATGGATGATTGTTTAAAACCCAGTATCGAGCGTCTTAAATCAAAGAATATGCGTCCGTGATATAAACAAACCTAAAATGTTTTCATATCAACTCGCGGCGCAAAAAGGAATTGAAAATATTTTGGTGTTTTAATACGTATGATTAGAAACTGAAATACACTAAAAATATTCTTTGTTGCTTTAGCAAATACGAAGGGATTTCAATATATATCAAGGAATTCACAAATGCTACAAACTTTGGCGTTCAAGTCACCCATGACAATTGTTAGGTCTTGCTTTTTCAACCTTTTGACAACTTGATTATTACTATGGTATAGTTCTTCTTCCTCTTCTTCTGTTCCTTCTGTTGTCGATGTATACACTTCAATTTTATTGATGTCGATTGGCTTTGCTTTTAGTTGTATGAGCATCAATCATGCTGAGATTGGGAAGTGATGCTGAAGTTGTCAACAGATTTCTGTCAATGCATTTCTTGCATTGCATTATGAATTTTACTTCCATGTGCCTATTCTGAAGCCTTATTTGCATTTTAATCTTGAAATAAATTAAACAAGCAATAGATAATTTACAATTCTACAAAGACAGAACAAACTGAATTAAAGAAATAAACAGCTAGGCTACTTCTGAATACCTTCTGTATTGTGGTACACAAAGCTTACTTTAAGTTTAAGTTTAGACGAAATAAACAGGAAAACAATTACAGCTAATAATTTAACTGAGATTTGCTTTATTCTTATTATAAACCTTTTATGTTTACCTTCCAGTCTGTGTGTCACACTTGTGATATCTACAGTCTTTATTGTGTTAGACACGATTCGGTTAATTTTTCTCACTCACGTTATGTACGCGTTCGTTCGACGAAGTTTACAGAAGGGAGCACAGGTTTGAACCGTTGTTGATAAGTTTAAACTTCGGTTTAACTTCTTGTGTTATCTTAGTGGATTTAGAGGTATATTAATTAATATAAGTATTCGTGAACTTGAGATTAATTAGTTTTGGTGTTCAGGAGAAATACGAGTATTAGTAACACTCCGTTAGGCTTAAGGACGGTCTAAAAGCTTTATGTATTGCTCAAGTATTGCTACAAATATGTGTACTATTGGTTTTGTTGGTTAAAATTTGTTATACGAGAGAATTTTAGTATGCGTATGTCTAATTTGTATAATTTAGATAATTTTTGGAGGAACTGTACTAATAAATTAACACAAAACAACAGGAAGATACAAATGTATCATTTTAATAGCTCAAAAGCCTTTAAATTCCCAAATTTGCCATAGTTACTTTTTGATACTACGATAATTCTAGCTTACTAATTGTTATACAGTATGATGCAAATGTATGGAATAAATTCATTATTTAAGAAACAGACGACTTTTAAAAAAAATCTTAAAACACGTCAATTTTAATTTTTGAATGACCATCAACTGATATATATGTGTTGGACATTACGTCATCAGTGTCGGCGTAATGACGTAATCGACGATTTTTTTAAATACAAACCGAGGTCACGCGACAGTTCATTTGAAAGGTCTCCTTATCGCCTTTACAACGATGTAATTACTTGAATATTTATTTCTACAGGGTTCACCAAAATTATGAACTTTGTTAAGTAACATCCAATTACAATAAATATTCATTCACTGTACTAAAATACACTAAGGAACGCCACTGGGATTAAAACAAAATAGTGTTTTTTGCAGGTTCCGAAAAGACAATGCATTGATAATAAACAATTGTCAATTATAGTCTAAAATTAATTATTGTAGTAAGTATTCCAAGTAATTTTTCAAACATATTTAAATTAATATTGTCATTGACTTGTCTTTGTTTGTCAATGATCTGTGAATCTGTCAAATAATAGACGTCAAATTTTGACTCTTTGAGTTTTTCGCCGACATTAATAACAGCATTTACAAAAATGAAACTAACAGAAACAGAACGAATGGAGATTTTAATCATGATTGGTTATGGAGATAGAGCGAGAGTTACCTTGATACAACTTTTACTTCCTCTAAATGATCAAGTTTGGTCATCTTTCCGAAACATCGACGACGCCGAAACGCCACCGCGCTCAGTCCGAAGACCTCACTAAATCATTCAATCGGTAGTAGCGACGGGCGGTGTGTACAAAGGGCAGGGACGTAATCAACGCGAGCTTATGACTCGCGCTTACTGGGAATTCCTCGTTCATGGGGAACAATTGCAAGCCCCAATCCCTAGCACGAAGGAGGTTCAGCGGGTTACCCGGGCCGCTCGGCCAGGGAGGACACGCTGATTCCTTCAGTGTAGCGCGCGTGCGGCCCAGAACATCTAAGGGCATCACAGACCTGTTATTGCTCAATCTCGTGCGGCTAGAAGCCGCCTGTCCCTCTAAGAAGAATTGTGTGTACGCCGACAGTAAAAACCGCGTGCAGCAAGAGCAGGAAACTCCGCCGACGGGCCTTTGGGATGTCGAAATACGCCTAGTTAGCAGGCTAGAGTCTCGTTCGTTATCGGAATTAACCAGACAAATCGCTCCACCAGCTAAGAACGGCCATGCACCACCACCCACCAATCAAGAAAGAGCTCTCAATCTGTCAATCCTTCCGGTGTCCGGGCCTGGTGAGTTTTCCCGCGAGACTCGAGCCGAAGTTCGAAATTTATTTAACGGTAAATACCCCAACCGCGAACCAATTACTTAATCAACAGTAAGTAAAATTTAAAAAAATTAGAAAAACGGGCCATGTTAATGATCTTCCCAGAAGTGGTAGAAAATCAATATCCTAAGCCAAGAAACTGGACGTTGTACTGGCGTTTCAAGAAAATCACCATACCAGTTCTAGGCAGGTCGCACTAGATAAGAATGTCTACCAATCAACTGTTATAAAAGTGCTAAAAAAGAAGAAGTGGCATCCATACAAAGTACATCTGGTCTAGGAGCTATTAAAAGATGACTTATATAGAAAAATCGAGTTCTGCGAAACCGTTATGGAAAAATGTAACAGAGATTAGGGTTTCATACAAAAGATACTTATTTCTGATAAAACGTCTTTTATGCTGAACAGTCACGTAAATCTCCAGACATATCGATACTAGGCAAGTGAAAATCCACATTGGATGAAAGAGTATAGGACCCAATATCCCGAGAAAGTGAATGTTTTGGGCCGGCATTATAAACAATTAAATTGTAGGGCCATATTTTTTTGAGGAAAACTTAACTGCTTCTCGTTATCTAGAATTTCTTCAGAATTATCTGTTGCCACAGCTGAATCAGCTATTACCAAATAGAAATGATTTGTGGTATCAACATGATGGAGCTCCTCCACACTACGGCGTTGAGATACGAAATTACCTTAATAACGTTTTTCCAGGTAGGTGGATAGGTAGAAGGGGGCCCATCGAATGGCCACCAAGGTCTCCAGATTAGACTCCGTTAGACTTTTTTTGTGAGGATATTTAAGCAGAGTGTATCAAAATCGACCGAATAATGTAGAAGGGTTGAAGGAGCGCATTAGAACGGAAATTGCACAAATAGCACCTGCAATCATCGAAAACGTTAGAAAGAATTTATTGCCCATCTTTCACATTATATTATTGCTGAAGGTCGTCAATGTGAACATTTTTGTAATTTAATTGTATTTAAGTAAACATTTATTGTAAGTTAATTGTATTAATAAACCAACAGTTTTGGTTAACCCTGTAGAAATAAATATTCAAATTTTTATTCCTTTCAAATGAGCTGTCGCGTGACCTCGGTTTTTATTTAAAAAAATCGTCGATTACGTCATTACGCCGACACTGATTACATAATGTCCAACACATATATAGCAGTTAATGGACATTCAAAAATTGAAATTGACGTGTTTTAAGATTTTTTTTAAAAGTCGTCTGTTTCTGAAATAATGAATTTATTCCAAACATTTGCATCATACTGTATAACCTTCCTTAGTACTAATCGGTGCGGTGGTTACTTGCACATTATGCTTGTCTGTATACTGTTTCATCTCGTATTATTATTTTTCTAGGTTTTCTTACCATTTTTAAATCAATAATTAATCTTTGAAAGAAATTTTCAAGAAATAAAAATAGAAAAAGTAATACAGAACAACAAAAATATGAAATGCTTAGGACCGAAATTAGGTAAGTGTGAAATAAACAAAATAAAAGATGTAAACGGAGTAGAAACAAACATTAAAGATGACATCATAAATATAATCCACCATTTATACTTAGAATTATATAAAACAAAAAAGGAACCACCAGAAGAAATTAAAAACCAACTTAAGGCTAAAATAAAAAATGTCAACTCAGAGCTACAGCCAGAAATAAGCAAAACAGAAATAAAGAACGCATTGAAAGAAATTAAAAACAACAAATCACCTGGAAAAGATGGAATAACTGCAGAGATGCTGAAATATGGTGGAAAAGTGGTAATTAATATTCTACATTCCTTTTTTAATAAGATATTAGAAGAAATAGATTGACGACAAAATTCGACGGATACCAATTTCTAAAACGCTGGTTTTAGAAAGGGATTCACGTGACCATTTACTAAGTATGAAAATACTTATAGAACGAACAAATGAATACCAATTTCCTCTATATATAGCGTTCATAGATTTCGAAAAGGCTTTCGACAGTGTCGAACATTGGGCAGTGAAAAGTTCTTTGATTAATAGCAGAATTGACCACAGATATACGGAACTAATAGCCAATATATATATAAGGAAGCCAAAACAGCAATTAAAATATATGAAGGAACAAAATCAATACAAATAAATAGAGGCGTGAGACAGGGTGACACAATATCGCCGAAACTTTTCAATCAGGCTCTGGAAGATATTTTAAAAGAGTAGAAGAATTATTTGAAATGATGGAAGAACTAGACGTAGAAGCTGGGAAGATAGGCCTTAATATGAATTACAGCAAGACCAAAATCATAACAAATACAGATGAAGACATCACAATAAGGATCGGACAAGATAAAATAGAACAAGTTCAGGATTATATATATCTGGGTGAAACTATAAAACTTAACAAAGAACACCAAACAGCAGAGATAAAAAGACGAGTTAGACTGGCATGGGCGGCGTTTGGCAAACTAAGCTACATTCTTAAAAACCAAAGATATCCACAGCATCTTAAGACCAAAGTATACAATCAATGCGTACTCCCTGTTCTCACTTATGGTTTCCAAACGTGGACATTTACAAAAGCAAACATGGACAAAATCATATAAAAACCCAAAGAGCAATGGAAAGACAATAAATGTTGCACATAAGACTAATGGATAAACAGAGAAACGAGTGGATAAGAGAGAAAACAAAAGTGAGGGATGTTAGACAAGAAGTTGCAAAATTGAAATGGAGATTTGCCAGACACAATATAAGATAAGCAGATGATATCAAGAAGCACGTGGGTTCTAGGTGGATGACTGTAGCGACAGACAGAGAAAAATGGAAAAGGATTGGGGAAGAATGAAAAAGGATTGGGGAGGCCTATGTCCAAAGATGGATCAAACAAAGCTAATTAGATAGATATAATTGATCTTTGGTCTCTACTAGGTATCTCCCATGTGTATTTATCCCAATTATATCTTCATTTTGTCTAATACATCTTATATTGCGGCAGTATCAAACTTCTTTCACTAATTCTTTTTTTGCATTTTGTTGCATATTTTGTGGCATTGTTGGATAATTTCATTGATATTTTAGATAGACTTGTCTGTATTTTTAATAAGGCATGTCTCCTTTAATTGCAATTAAGTTAAAACACCACAAACCTTTGACTACCAAAGGTGCCCGCATATCAGCAAATGATATGCATTCACAAGTATAGAGGAACCTATCTAAAGCTTATCAAAACAGTTAAAAAATGCACTATTAAAATTGTTTCAAATTTTTGCGTTTGTTTGCGTCTCATCTTCGATATGGTCTTCCTTTTTGAGGTTTTAGAACAGCTGCTCAATTTATTGTTATTTTCAAATTACAAAAAAGAGCAATACGGTATTTTTTTTTTCCTCAGTAGAATAACACATAGCAGAAGCTACTTTAAAAATCAAGCTATTCTAAGTCTTCCCTCTTTATACATTTTAGAAATTGTTTGCTTAATTTGTAAACACCTACATATTTTCCAGCAAGACCTAATCATGGCTACTCCAACAGAAATTCAACCTTTGATGTGTATTTACCGATTTCGTCCACTGAGTAAAGAAATCTATATTATATTCGGCAAAAAAATTATACATTATACAATATACAGGGCCTGCGTAGCGCAAGCGGTTGGATGCTTGCCTCGCATGCCGGTGGTCCGGAGTTCGAATCCTACCGCCGGCAAGAATAACTAGACATTTTTAAAAATGTCTATAGGCCCCAGGCCTGAATAAAATGAGTACCTTGGGTAAAACCAGGGGTAATAATAGGCGGTTGAAGCATAGCACTGGCCATGTTACCTTCCTTGTATACCGTAGGCCCCAGATATAGCCGACTACCCTGCTATACTCCCAAAGCCGCGAGCGGTATAAAAACGGGAGACTACTATTATTAAAAAAATTATATAACTATCTCCTTTGTAACTTAAATCTACAACTTCTTGACAAAAGCCTATCTAAAAGACCATATTATTCAGTGGAAGAGTTTCTTAACGAATAACTAAGAAATTAGAGTACGTTTAGGTGCAAGCAACACAATTATTTTTATATATTTGCATATCACATGAAGCCACTTATTAGTTATTAGTTTATTATCTTTTATTTTGGGATAATGACGATTTATGTAATTTTAGTAAATTTTAAATTGTTATTGTTATTTTTTTATTTTTTGTACAAACTTTGTCCATAAAATTGTACAATTACAATAAAGCATATTTTTATTCTTTTCTGTTTGCATTATCAGTGGAGTTAATTAATAACTTTTCCCTCTCATGACATCTCCTAGATAGAGCAGTTTCCTCCTTTTAATAGTCAGTAAAACTGCACCCATCTATTACTTTATTAATTTGCATCTGTAAGTCTTGAAATGTTCCAGTATCAACACTGTACTGGCTACATTCTCTTAATTCTTAACAATAGCTTACGTGAATTTGAATGTCATATTTCTGATCATCAACTGCTTTATTAATAAATTCTTACAAGTACATGTTAAATATAATTGACAAAAGCACACAACCCTGACGAACTCAATAAGTTTTAGTTCTATACCCTCAGTTGTCTTTTCTTCTATCTTTATATTGAAGCTGTTGTGTTTTTGTTCTAATTCCTTAATGTGTTTAAATTATTTTATAAAAATATACCTTTACCACTCTAATCTTATGTTCCTCCTAATTTCAATTTCTTTACCAAGTTTTAACATGAACCTTCCATTTATACCTAGGTAGTTCGTCGTATTTGGATACGGTACTTGGTTATAATTGATTCTGTGCATATTTATTTTTTTATTAATAAAATTAACGTGAAGAAATTTATTTTTATTCAGCCAGACTTTTTTATATTTTAAGTCAAGATCGTATTTTTTGACATTTTTAGTTTATTTGTTCCTTATCCGCTAGCAATAAAGTAGATTAAATAAATAGATTTGATCTAAAAAAACCTACACATTATTATCACGTTAACATTGTTATTCCATCAAAAACCACTCTTCAAAATACCATGTTTGATGTCGCCAAAAAAACCTATTTTAACTTTCAAAAACGCCAATCATCGGGGCGAAAACTTAAGTGGAATACAAAAAGGGCATCTAAGCTGCAATTTAACGTTGGATTTGCGTTCCAAATCGACGGGGCAACCGGGATATCGGATCACGCCCTCAATTTCATACGACAGAAGGCGGAAAATTACACTTTTTTGAAAATGAATTAATGGGAGTTTTGCCTGTTTACCTTACCAAATAAAAGCATTGTTGCTTTGTAGCTGTGACTGAGATTCTTTTAATAATTCTATTTTATATATATATATATATATATATATATATATATATATATATATATATATATATATATATATATATATATGTATATATATATATAAATAAAAGCATATTTTTTTTAACTGTAAAATCAATGATATCAAGTTACAAAAATTATTAGATGTGTGTAAATGTTTATTTATATATATTTATCCTAATATATCGTTCAGTTAAAATATGAGTATATTATTCAAATTAAAATTCAAAATATGTTAAGTGGTACAATATTGCCAACTCTCTCATATAGTGTTTCCCTATACATGTTATATTTTTCTGTACATGCCAGGATCGCTCCTGTTAGGACTGCCCACTCAGTCAAGAGATCGCACGTAATTAAGAGATACGTACTAAACAAAATAAAGTAAATAAGTTTCTAAAATTTCATTAAAAAGTTACAGTTGGGGTAGTGTTGTTCCTCGTTCGCTCGTTGAAAGGTTGAAAAGAGTGATCACCCCATTTATCAACCGGACTAAAATTATGCTTGCATAAAACATTAGAGCTGTTATTATATCGCTTCTGAAATCTATAAAAATCATATTTTTCCTTAAGAATCTACAAATTCATCAACATTTATATTTAGAACTTTTTAAATCATTTGTATGTTAAAACCTTAAAAATGTTTATATAATTAGAATTAAGAAGTAACTGAATACAACTCCCTATATCGATAAAATAAATCTTTAGTGTAATCCTTTAGAGATATATAAGATAAAATAAAACAGTAATCCACTCAACTTGAGAAGCTAAAACAAAAAGTATGTACATCTGGACACAAAAAGGAACTGTAGCTGATATAAGCCCAGCAGTCAAAGTGTTAAGACGCCCTACTCCTTCACTTTACGACAAAACATGACGATGCACTTTATGTACTGGATTTTCAGGAGTAAAATATGACTTTCCGGGATAACGCTGATATATTTTCCAGGAAGTCAAATTGAACTCTTTATGTAAACTTACATAAATATATATGACACATATTTCACTGAAGTTCCGGTAGGATTTTGCTGAGGGTAAGAAAGACGGAACAATTTAACATAAATCTAAAAATACGGACTTTCAGGGAGATCGGATCTGTAAACATCAACCTGCCACTTTAAATAATGCTCTTATACTCACTCTAATATTTAACAGAATTTACTACGCTCTCGTAAACAAATCAACCGGTATTCTATTGTGAATACTACATTCTATAATAAATTTCAAATTTGTAGTCCTAAAGCTATTTTCATAATTATTTTTTACTATTTATAATTGGGAATTAACCACAATATCAATTTACGATGCATTTATTTTGACGCTTCGATTTCTCGTCATTTCGATCTGCATCAGCCTGATCCAGCTGCCCAGGCTTTTTAACTTTGGAGACTTTGGTTATTTATGTACCGTATATATTTGTGTGCACTGGTTGGTTCGGATTAGAGTTGATTTTTGGGACCCATAAGTCACCTTCAATATTTATTCCATCTTTTGAGCCTTCAAGTACGCTTTTGAATACAATCTTAGTACGCACTAGTACGTAGCCCTGTCTCATTCCACGTTTAATTGAAACAGCTTGTTGCTACCTGGTGTATATATGTAGTGTATAATTTTTAGCTCTTAATCTCTTCGGGGAACGATTTTCGAAGTGGAAATTGAAACGTCAATAAACTTAATTTAACCTTTAATTGTGGATTATTCCCAATAAAATAGTATCTACTTTAAAATGCCACAAGAAAGTAGCTTCAGAACAATATTAAGGTTTTTTAAGAAATGAACAAAAAGTTCCATGAAATTAGAATAGAAGATATCAAGAACATAGATCATTACTGGAAACAAATCAAAACAACAATTATCACTGAATCTCGAGAACATGTGAGAAACAAATGACTGGGTGACATAAGACATCTTAGATCTAATGGACGTTCGGAGGCAGTACAAATTAATAAACAGAGAAATAAAATAAAATACCTAAAGAAAACCGAAAAAAAAACTAAAGTAACAAAAGACCGATGGCTACAAGAAACCTGTTTAGAAATTAAGAAACTGAAGCAACGACACGACATCTTCTATTTGCTTAAAAAACTAAAAGAATTAACAGACAAAATCAGAATTTACAGGCAAAATATATTACAAGACTCTGGTTGTAGAATTTTAAGTAATATTAAAGAGCGCTGCATTGAACAGGAAAATTACATAATAAAATTATTTAAAAATAACTAAAGAATCTACCAAGAAGTAACATCTAATCGAGTTACTGACCCAGCTATTCTAATCTCAACTTCAGAAGACCATCGATACATTTGGGAAATGTACCGATAGAAAGGGTTAATAAATACAAATACTTAGGAATCTGGATTTCAGACAATAATGATCAAACAAACGAAATAAGCGCAAGGATAGAAGTAGCAAGAAATGCGTTTGTAAAAATGAAAACAATTCTCTGCAACAAAGGCCTTAGATTAGACCTGAGAGTAAAAACACTGAGATGCTACGTGTTTTTCATACTGCAATATGGGCTTGAAAGGTGGACATTAAAGAAAGAACCCATAAATAAGTTACAGTCCTTTGAAATGTGGTGTTACAGGAGGATGCTTAAAATAGCATGGACACAGAAGAAAACTAACACGGAAGTATTGCGAGAAATGGAAAATGAATGCGAAATAATAAACACAATAAAAATAAGAAAGTTACAATATCTGGGACACGTAATGAGGGGACAGCGATATGAACTGCTAAGGCTGATAATACAGGGAAAGATAAGAGGAGGAAGGAGTATAGGAAGAAGGAGAGTGTCATGGTTGTAAAATTTAAGGGACTGGTTTAAATGCAGTTCTATAGAACTCTTCAGAGCAGCAGTAGATAGAGTAAAAATAGTGATGATGATATCCAACCTCCGATCGGAAGACGGCACTTAAAGAAGAAGAAAACCATCGACCAAGCGAAACGAAGGAAAGCCTCTGGTCCTGGCGAAGTACCTGCAGAATTGTTATTAGATGACGAGAGTGTTGCGATTTTTACTTCCTTCTTTAACAAGATATAAACCAGAGGTTAATTATCAGATAACTGGTTAGAATCAATATTTATAACTATTCCCAAGAAAAGGAACACCAGACAGTGTATCGACTTATCAGTTTAATGAGTCACACGCTCAAATTTTTTATGAAAATATTGCATTGTCGCATATATAAACTTTGTGAGGGGATGACTGGTGACATTACCACACGATCAGCAATCATAGCATAATATATATTGTAACGAAAATATTTTGCCTACCATAGGGTAAGATTATAGGGGTACTTATAAAATTGGGGACAGAAACTAATGGGGGTCAAGATAGGGCAAGCAAAATAAACGCTACTATGCGAACGGGCACTCAGGGGTTAGTTGGAGAGCTGGGATCGTGGATAAGTAAAAGACAGGATGTCGGATTGGGGTAACTACCAGAATATGAAACAAAGGAATACTTACATAAATCTCCTGGACAAATGGACAAATAAAGACAAGAAGAAATACCTCTAGCTATGTTTATTCGGACGCCGCTTCGAAGAAGACTTCCTGCTGGAAGAAAGAAAATTTCTTTTTCCCTTAAATAAAGAAACACAAACAGGGGTTAGGAGATTTTTCTAAAGTAAAATAAACAAAATGGTTGGAGAAACAAATCAAACGTTTATTTTTGTCTCAAACAAACAGTTATCAAACATACAGATTGCACAAAAATTATTAAAAGTTGCAAAATACAAAATTACAAAAAAACTTACATATGTTCTATTTGTTTACAAGTGAGCATTGCTACATAACTTGTTACAAGTAAAATACAACTATTTATATAGATCAACCTTTGTTTTTACAAACAAAACAAACTAATGTCACAAAATATGAATCATATGCCAAAGCTGTCATATGTCAAATTTAACAGAGAACAATTAAAATGACAGCATAGCCACACCCTAAGATTTACAATACGAATTAATTATTAAAACCTTTTATTTTTGACTATTTAAATTATGAAAGCAATGATTAAAAAAATGTCTATTTTTATTTTAAAAGTTTAAACACAAAAAAAAAGTTACCTTGATTTTCACATAAAATAAGCACTAAAATTTCTGAGATTTAAATGGAAATATACTGGAACATCTGCTAGACAAAAGGGATTGCTTCACTTCAAGCTGGTCTGGGAAGACGACCAGAGACAAATATAAATGAGGTTGGAACCAACTCACCGGCACATTGGACTATTGGACACACCCTAATACGCAGCTTTTTACAGCATTTCAAAACTCTGGTACATGGCACAAATCTTTAAATATTTGGCAAAATAGTGGTTACTCTTTCCTAATCTGTCATATTACAGAGAGTAAATTTTCACAAATTCCACAAATTTTGCCGGTTTTGACAACTTAAACTGCCCACACGTCCGTTCAACCTGACTTCGTTCCCAAACCTCCTCAACTCAACTGTCGTTTTCGTTTTTATTTCAATCGCCGGTCAGCAACACCCCTTCTTCTCCCGCATTGCCTACCATTTTCTCAATCCACCCGAAAATTAACCTTGAGACATTTCTCAACTTAAATTCAACAACGTAAACAAAAATAGAAGGAAATATATCTTAACATTTTAACTGCGTTGCAAACAGACAAACAGGGGCGTCTTTAGAAATTTTTAACATATCAATATTTCGTAGTTAAAAGAAATATTTAAAACGCTACAATATGCATGTATATCTTCAGTAAGTATAAGCTGTAGAGAGGTTGGTCAAACGTGCAATTCTTGTCCAAGACGTCGAATTAATGTTGTCGGACTTCCACCAACACTCTCACGTATTGCTTCGATATTAACATTTGACCGGTTTCTTTTTGGACAACCACTGTATTTAGCATCACCAATTGATCCAATCCCATTTATCAACTTGAAATAAATAATATAAATATGCAGACAGTATTCAAAAGGCCAGAGAATAGTGCCAATACCTGATGATTCTTTGCACACAACTGAAACTCCACAAAACATAAGACGAAGAAATGTGTGGTTCTTATTTACCTAAGAGCTAACAATATCCAGATTATTAACTTTATAAATGATTATCGTGATCGTATATCCGGCAAATATGGAAGAACCTCAACCAATCACGAAATATTTAGAATGAATAACTGATAATATAGTGTACTGTAGGCATAGAAGGTTTTAGACCATACACAAATTTTTATAAAGAATAACTTTTTTAATAAAATTATTAATAAAAAAATTTCCCATATGATGCGACTTAATTGGACACGCTGTATATACACTTTTCAAACTTTTAAACAATCACCAATGATAGAAAAAATTATTATTGCTTAAAATAAAAGAGAAGAGGTACTTTGTCATCATGTCGTCTAATCTAGTTTAACATAAACAAACACCTGTAATAGATACAGCTATTAATATGTACCAAATAATAAAATGAAAACCTGATTTTACCAATAGAAATTTTTAATACCAAAAATAACTCGACTTTTAAAAACTAGAATATTTAATAGAACCAGACCCAGTTTAAATATAAATAAACACCTGTAATAGATACAGGTATTAATATTTACCAAATAATAAAATGACAACCTGATTTTACCTAATAGAAATTTTTAATACCGAAACCAGAAATAACTCGACTATTAAAAACTAGAATATTTAGACTCTTTATTATTTACTAAATGATAAAATGAGAACCAGATCCAATTAAAACATAAATAAACACCTGTAATATTAACCAAATAACAAAAAGAGAACCTGATTACAATAATAGAAATTTTAAATACCGGAACCGACAAAAACTCGACTGTTAAAACTAGAATATTAAATTATATTTATAGTTCAGGAAATGAAGCTCGAAAAAAGTTAAAACCTCGTAATTTTTTCGTCCTGCATGGATTGAGTTGAAATTTTAACAAAAGGTAGGTGATAGCCCAAGGATCAAAATCTATATCGAACCGAAAAATTATAAAATAACATATTAAACCTGAATGTGGGTAAGATTTGGTTTGAATTAGTTAAATAATGATTATTTTATACTTTTAAATAAAGTTCCCTTGCTAGAGATTAATGTAAAAAAATTACTAATTCTAAAAGAATGATTTCGCCTTGGATAAAAATTTGGATTTAAGCTCAATTTACCCGCTGCTTTATAGTTTATGTCATGTCGACGAACCCTGATTGTTCTTAGGGGTGAAAACTACCCCTAATTGTCAAAAATTATAAAATAACATATTAAACCTGAATATGGGTAAGATTTAGTTTGAATTAATTAAATAATGATAGTTTCGTGCTTTTGAATAAAGTTCCATCATATTTCAACCCTTAAAAAGCGACCCTTTTTAGAGATTAATGTAAAGCTAAGAAAATGATTTCGCCTTGGAACGATTTGCATAAAAATTTGGAATTAAGCTCAACTCACCCTCTGCTTTATAGTTTATGTCATGCCGATGAACCCTGATTGTTCTTAGGGGTGAAAACTACCCCTAATTTTCAAAAATTGTAAAATAACATTACAAATCTTAAGATGAGTGAAATTTGGTTTGGATTAGTTAAATAGTGATTTTTTTATACTTTAAAATACAATTTCATACATTTTCAACCCTTAAAAATCAATTTTTATGAGTGCTATAGGTGAAAACAATTTTTTGGCAAAATTTACATACATACTCCAGTGCCAGGTTAAACAAAGTTGGGGCCAGCCCATCTCCCTGCTTTAGTCCCTGTGAAATTTTGAAAAAGTCTGTCCGGTGGTTTTGTATACGTACACATGCCTGAGTTTTATCCATTGTGGCTTTAATGAGTCTAATTCTATTGCCAATTCAGCCAATATATTGTAGAGTTCCTTTTGACTGAGTCGTATGTCTGTTTGAAGTTTACAAACACGTATGTTATGTTCTCATGATTTACTCAAGATCTGTTTGACTGTAAATATTTGATCCATTGTCTTCCCCGTCGGAAGCCCGTCTGATACTCTCCCATAATATTTTCTGCTAGTGGTTGGAGCCGCTGGTGTATAATATACGTGAGGACTTTACATAGTAGAGAAATTTCACGGTAGTTTTTGCACTGGAGTTTGTTCCTTTTTTTATAGATCGGGCATACTATACTTTTCTTCCAGTCGTCGTATATTTTCTCTTCTTACCATATGTCTTTGATGAGCGCATGGATGTGACTTGCTAGGTAATCGCCACCTACCTTATATTTATACAATTCTTCTGGTATTTCTTCAACTCCCGGGGATTTATTGTGTTTCTCGACCTTAATAGCTTCGAGATCTTCCTCCATGGTTGGAGCTTCTACTCCATTCTCTACTTCATTCTCTTCTGTGTAGTTCGTACTCATTTCATCTTCCATGTCTACTTGTGTACCAAGTAGGGTCTGAAAATAATGCTTCCAGGTTTCTGTGACTTTCTGTTGGTCACTGATTATTTGCCCACTTTCATCTTTACACAGACTTGTTTAAGGTTTTTACCCACTTTTTATCTTTTTTAGGTATTCGTAAGCTCCTCTAAGTTTGCTGTTTTTGAAATTTTCTTCCATTTTTTTTATTTGTCCATTTTCATAGGATTTCTTTTTATTCCTACATATCTTGTTTGCTTTCCGTATTGCGACTTTAAAAGATATTCGTCTTTCTCGTGTTCTTCTTGTTATATACATTTTATGTGTTTCATTTTCTTCCTCTATCGCTTGTCTGCACTCGCCATCAAATCATGATCCTCTTCTCCCCTTTTCTTGTTTCCCAGGGTAAACGGCGCCGTTATCAGTACTGCTGTTTTGATATTATTTGATTTGCGCTCTATAAAGTGCAGTTTTAGCGTCCCTAACTCGTCTGCGACTTCTTCTTTGAACTTTTCTTTACATTCCCAAATCTTTAGTTTTTACAGGTCCAGTTTGTTTGTTCTTTGTTGTCTTTCGTTTCTTTCTTTGCTTACTCTGCATCTACTACTGGCTGCCCTTTTATCTTATCAGCACATGGTCGATATGATTAGTTGTAGTTCCATCTGGTAAAATCCATGTCATTTTGTGTATGTCTTTATGTGGGAAGCATGTGGAACTTATAACCATGTTTTTACTGGTGGCAAAATTTACTAAAAACTCCCCATTCTCGCTTGTTGCATTGTGCAGTGGGTGTTTTCTTATTGTGCCATAGAACTGCGGCTCCTTGCGTATTTTAGCATTCATATCACCCATTATAATCTTGATGTCATTTTTGGGCACATTGTCATATACTATCTCCAGCTGTTAGTAGAAGCTTTCGTTTGTATGTTGTTCTTGTTCTTCTGTTGGGCAGTGAATGTTTATCATTGTCAGGTTGAAGAAGCGGGTGCAAATTATTAACTTGGATATCCTTTCACTGACTCTCTGAAAGTCCATGATTTTTGACTTAAAATCATTATCCACCACAGATGCAACTCCACATTCTTTGCTTTCTTATTCCTTCAGACTATATAAAATTGTGTGCGTTTTAGTGTCCCTGACACCTTTCCCCAGCCATCTTATCTCCTGAAGGACAGTAATCATGAGCTTATATCTTTTTAGTCCTTGCAGAAGTGCGGTTTGAGCTCCTGGTTTATTTAGTATCCTCACATTCCAGTTTCCAAATATATAGCACATGGCATCTACTATAGTACCAATTATAAGAATAAAAATAAGAGATTTGTTTTAGTTCTATAAAACCATAATTTTCCGAATGCTTTGTTCATAAGTGACTTTACTACGCGTCTTCAACTTGATATTTTTTTAAACTTTAGATCAAATAAATTTCTACTTTGTGACGAAATTTGAAAAACGTGCAATAATAAACAACATTAAAAAGGATATATAGCTTGTAAAATACACATGCGACGATAATGTATTTAACATTACATTTTCCGATAAAACGCCAAACTGCGTTAAAACGACCAATGGGAAATTATTGCCTAAATGCATTTTCAAACCAAACTATATTTCATACTTGCATACAATACTCGTATAATTATGAAAGCGTTAATGGTAGTGTAAATTAAATTCTTTAAAGTTTATGATAATCGAATAATTTGAATAATATCATCATAAACAGATTGTTTATTTAGGTTTTATATATTTTAATATATCGCTAAGTGTTCTCTTCTACTTCTCCATTTGTTTTGTGTTACTTTTTAACGTTTTTATACTTCTTTTTTGGTAATAATAGGCAATATTACCAAGAAATGCAAATATCCACATTATGGTTACATAATTAGTAATTGATGGCATATGTCATCAATGACTATAAGTCTTGCTTTCAAGAGTTTGCTTTCAATCAATCAATCAATCAGTTTATAACGTTCTACGCCTTCTGATTTCCAGTCTCCATTTATCTCGGTCGTTCCAAAGGTTTTCTTCACCTCTTCTCACCCCTAAGTCTTTAATCGATTCCTTCTCTCTAACTTAATCTTGGTCTACCTTGCTTTCTTCTTCCATACGGTGTCCAGTTATTACTTTCTTTGGTATTCTGTGTTCATCCATTCTTTTTGGACTTATCCATACCATCTTAGTTGATTTATTCTGATGTCCTCTGTTATATTGTGTTTAACACCCATAATTTCTCGTGTTCTTTCCTTTCTAACTCTGTCTAATCTTGGTTTTCCAGCCGCTCTTCTCCAGAAGTCCATTGCTGTTGCATCTAATACTTTGGAAGTTTTTTTCTTTCAGTGACCATACCTCACTTCCGTATGTAACAATGCTTTTTATAATGCTGTTATAGATTTTGTGTTTGCTTTCTTTGGAGATTGTTTTATCACACAGTACACTGTTTAAATGACTTGTCTTCCCTAGTTATTTCTATATTTAATTTCTTCGTCTAATTTGCCATTGTTGGTTATTTGCATGCCTAAATATTTGTATTTTTGACAGTGATTTATTTCTCGTTGTATTTCTTCCAAGATTAGATTTTGTTGAATGCCCCCAATTCACATGTATTCAGTTTTCTTGATATTTGCTTTTAGTCCCCATAGTTCGTATTATTCGATAAGTTTACGGGTCATATATTCGAGGTAGGCCAGGTAGTCTCCATAAATGGAGATGGACAGGACATGTTGCAAGAATGAAAGACGACAGTTGGACAAAAAAATTTCTTGAGTGGAGACCACGGGCTGACAAGCGAAGCCGAGGAAGACCCCCAACGCGATGGACCGACGACCTCAAAAGAATCGTGACCAATTAGATAGCAGAGGCGCAGAACAGAATCAGATGGAAAAGTCTAGAGGAGGCCTATGTTCAACAATGGACAACTCAGGGCTGATTGATGATGATGATGATATTCGAGGTTTTCATAGTCTTAGGCCATCACTATTTGGTCGACTGCAAAACTCAATGTGTACAATATTGCGTCGTTTAGAGGAGTTCATATTATATTTCTGCATTTTCTTTTTTCTGCGTCTTTATCGTTTGTTCCGGGTAGATCTTAAACAAAGTAGGAGACGCGTAGCATCCTTGTTTGAGTCCTTTGCTGATATGAAACCCTTGGATACCTCCTGATCTTTCTTTATTTTACTTGTCTTGAACAACCTTAATTAAGTTTACACTAATATTTATTTTCTCGAGAGCTTCCCAGAGTTTTTGTTGTGGCACACTATCGTAAGCTTCTTTATGGTTCACGTAGAGAAGATGTATTGGTTGATTTCGTGCTACTTATTTTTTCGATTAGCTGGGTAACAGTAAACAGATGGTCAATAGTTGATCTACCTGCTCTAAAGCCGGCCTGTTCTTCGGCCTCCATATTACAGAATACATCTTTCATTTTACTTTTGATGAGTTTCCTTGTTTTGATGAGTTTTCTTTCAACCAATCACAATACATAACATCCTGTTTTTTTCCTGATAGTTAACTTTCTCCTTAGTCCGTTATTCTACTCAAGAAGATGAAGACGTCACAATGTTTGATTAACTATGCTTGTCCATTCGAATCCATTTTAACCCGGCGACTATGTGGTGAAATTTTCTGACAGAAGCTGTGTGTTGGGGTAATTATCACACCATTTTTTTTTTATTTATAAAATTAAGAAAATATTTTATTTTTACATGCAACCTTAAGATTTTAAATTATGGTTATATTGTTATATGTATAATCTTTTTCAAAGTTAAATCATTTAAAAAATTTCCATTAAAAATTTAACGATTTAAAAAATATACTAAAATTTAGTTTATATTTAAACCACTACCACAATTTTTGTTACCAAAATTTTTATTAGAGATATAGAATAAACAAAATACAAATTTAATAAAAAGTAACTATGGACTTTTGTTTAAATAGCATAATTAACAATTATTTGCACATTTAGAACAAAAATATACACAATGTTCAAGACAAAGAAAAATGTCACAAGTCACACATTTTTTTTTGCACTTTCTGTCCTTTCCACGGGGACACATTCCACATCTGGATGTTGTTCGTTGTTTCTTGTTTGAAGGTCCTTGAAAGTCCTCTCCGCTATCATTTCTTTTTAGTTCCGCTCTTAGGTATTCTTTGATCGTTACCTCTTTTTTCAATATGTGGTTTAATTAGTGCCAAACCAAGTTCTTTTAAGAAAAATCTGCGTTTTAGTTTTTCAATTGGCTTGTTATGTTGATAAATAACATAACTATTTATTCCTGCATTATTAAGCAGTGAAAAAAAATTGTTAGAGGCCATCGCTTGCTATTACGAGACACATTATAAAACGCAGACATTTCGTCAACCATATCTACGCCACCTTTTGTGTGATTATAAAAGTCTATAATCTCAGGTTTATTTGATTTGTGGTCAAATTCTGTATCATAATGAAGTGAAGAAGCTACTAACACTATTTTATTTTTCTTCGGGACAAAGGACACCAAAGAAATGTCTTTTTTAAATCCGAAAATTGCGTGGTTTTTAGCTCTGTTTTTGTAATTCAAAAAGATTGTCGGTATTTCCTCCTTATTTTTACGAATAGTTCCAACAGATGTTAACCGATGTTCATTAAGCAAATGTTCCATTAGCGGTATGCTGGTAAACCACAGATTGAATTTACAAGCCTGTTTACTACATCAAATGGTCTATTACTAAATTAAAAAGGTCCTTCAGGCTGTGAGCCAACATATACCTCTAAATTTAAAATGTAGAATGTTTTGGCATCCACTAAGGCAAATATTTTAATGCCACATTTGGACGGCTTATTGGAGATGTATTGCCGAAAGGAATAACGTCCCCGAAAAGATTCTAATTTTTCATCGATCGTCAAGTATCGACTAGGAATAAAATATTGTTGACAATTGGATACAAATCGCTCAAAAACAGCTCGTATAACTGCCACTTTATCTACTCTTTTTCGTTCTTCTCTATTTTCGATATTAGCGAATCGTAGGCACTTTAAAAGTAATATAAATCTTTGCATGGACATTGTTAGCCTAAAAATGTCAATTCCTGTTTCATCTGTAGCCCACAGATCCTCCAGATTTAACCTATTGGCTTTATAAACGTCTGATAGATATAATAATCCGAAAACTGCACGAATTTCTTTTGCGTCCGTAGACTTGTTGATATATTTATGTTGGTCATTATAATTCTGAGCAACTAAACTGATTTTTTTATTAGTGCATTGGACAATATCTTTTACAATAATATTATCCATGAATGATTCCCAGCAGGAAATGGGCGACTTGCAATGTTTTGCATTATTTCGAACACCGGGAAGTAAAATTATTAAATTTTCTTGTCGTGTTCTAACCGATTTATTAGGACAGTTCTTTGCCCATTTTGTTTTCCCATCCCGTCCGATAAAAAACTTAGATTGTCTTACTTTATTATCATCAAACTTATTGTTGTCTTGAGAAGAATCTTCCGACGATGATTGAATTTCCTGATTAGAACTTTCAGGCTGACAATTTTCCACTAATTGAAGTTGGTTTTCTAAAACATCCTCACTGGGACGAAGTGATTTCTGATTCTAATTCTGATCCACGTAATTCATCCTGTCAAAGCTTCAAGAGAGCTTCTTGTTCTTTCTCCCAACTACAAATATTTCTATATGTCTGAAATTAATAATATCTAATCAATTTTCAATATTTCTACCAATTAAATTATGTTCCTGTTAAAAAAAAATAAAGATAAATTGTGCTAGTATAAGAACTTACCTGTTAATAATTAACCGGTGTTGTGGGGTTAAAATTACTCAAAAACTAAATATTACTGCACTCTAACTGTGTGGTGGGGTTAAAGTCACCCAAAAGTCCAAAGAACGCGACACCACTCGTTCAAATTTTATTTATATACTGAAATTTATGATGCAATACAAGATCTGTTATATTATGGGAAGGTACTCGTGGCGCTAGATGAATCTGGCGATATTGCCACTATTTTAACAAGCGCTAATGAAAGACGTGGGTGATTTTTACACCACAACACAGCTGTCGGGTTAAGGTTTGTGAGATGCTTCCAGAAGGGGGAGTCCTGTGAATTTTTTAATTTGATCATACCACCGTAAAGGAGATCTAGCGCTTAATCTTCTGCCATCGAACATCATTCTTTCCAAATGCTTTCTATTCTTGTAGTAATATGGTTAAAGTATCCCAAAATATTTATGTCTGATGGAGCTTTATTAGATATTATTCTTGAGTAGTCTTAACACACATGTTGAAATAATTAACCTGTTGAGCCTCTTTCTCAATAGACCGCTGAAGTGTTCGCTTGGTATCTCGTTGGTAATATAAAATAAATTCTCCTTTAATACTTGTTTCAAAGTACTCTGTTTGTGTTGACTTAAATTTTTATAATTCTGTTCTTCTTCTTTCTTTTTATAACTAATTCTACTTGTTCATTGGCGGATTAATACCTCTATGAAAAGTTGTCACTCCATCTTTTGCGGAGTCGTCCGATACTTCTTTTGCCAATTGGTGACTTATCTCTTGCTATTTTGATGATACAGATCTCTTCCATTCTGCTTATGTGGTTATTCCATTCATATTTTCTGTTTTGTGTCCATTCATTTATACACTGTACCTTACATTTTCTTCTAATGTCTTTACTTCTCTTTAGATCTCTCAGCATATTTCCTGTAATTCTTCTCAGTAGCTTTCCAGTAGCCTTTGCGTTGTAGCTGTGTCAGGTCTTGTTTCTGAGGCATATGTCATTATTGGTCTTACACTGGCTTTATAAATTCTTGACTTTATCTCAGTGTTAATGTGGCTGTTTGGCCATATAGTGTTATTAAGCCATCCTGCCAGTCTATTTGCTGTTTGTACTTGATCTCTCACTTCTCTGTTCAGGTCTCTAAAGCAAAACAGTGTAAATCCCAGGTATTTTTTTTCCATAACTTGTTCAATACTGATGCCATCAATTTCTATTTTAAATCTGGTTGATTCTTTACTGACTACTATTGTTTTAGTTTTTTGAAATGAGATTATGTTACATCTGTGGACCAGTCTTTGCAGATTATCTTCACCTTGGGCTATCAACTATGCGTCGTCTGCGTAACAGATTTTTATTTTTTTGTTTCCCATTGTATATCCTGCTCCTTTGTTAACGGTTTTGATGATTTCATCCATGATCAAATTGAAGAGCATGGGGCTCAATGAATCCCGTTGTATTATTCCGCTGCCTATTTCTATAAGTTCTGTAAGTTGTCCATCCATTCTGACTTCCATTTTGTTGTTTTGATAGATGTTTTCGACAGTTTTGATAATATTTAGGGAAACTTCTCTAGTATACAGAAGATGAATTACATCTTTGAGTCTTACTCTGTCAAATGTTTTCTTTAGGTCAATCAGACACAGAAATGCTGGTCTATTATACTCTAGTGATTTCTCAGTAATTTGCTTTTTAACGAATATTGCATCTGTACACGATCTTTCACTACGAAACCCCTTTTGTTCATCTGCTCAACTTATCCTCTCATTTATTAGCACTTATAAAATTTTAGTTGTAAGTTTTAGCATAGTATTTAACAAGTTTATAGCTCTGTAGTTTTCTGGCTATTTTTTATCTAATTTTTTGAATATTAGAAGTACTTCTAATTGAATTGAGTGCATTCTTCATTTTTCTGGTATTTTATTGTGTTTTACAATTTCATTAATTAATGTTGTTAATTGTTCTGTCATTGCTTCATTAAATATTAGATAGAATTCCAGCGCGTACTTACATCTTGTATTAGTTTGTAGTTTGGAGATTTAACTTCTTGATGAATTAATTTTAACTTTTGCTGTACTATACCAGAATAGTTAACATAGGTAACAATTTGTCTTGTAGCAGAAATAACATATGTGTTATATTTTTGTTTGAGACTACTTTCTGAACTATCTTCGATAGTTCGTTGCAATAAATTAATACAACACTTTTCAAAATGATATTTCGCGTCTCTTATACATTTTCTCATATTGGCACAATGATCATGGTCAAGTAAATGGATCTTAATTTAAGAAATATTTTGTCTATCTGTAATACCATTGCGCTCTTTTGTGATATTGATACCAATATGTGAGCCAACAAACGGCTTCGTCGCTAAAACGCCACGTTTAAGAATAAACTCTGGAGATATTCAGTGCCCAGTGAAATTTAAAAAGCTCTCGTTATTGTGCACACATCTATTTAGCCCAGTCTGGTTATGCAAAAATCATCGATTTCACAGCAAAATTTTTAGCAGATATCTGAAGCTTTTAAGATATATGTGGGGGTTGCTAGATGACAAATAGATGAGGATAGATGACAAATAGATGAGTGGAGAGGATAACTATTTCAGCTCGGTTTTTTTTTTCGACATCGGAACTTCAAATTGAAACACGTAGGGAAAATTTACATTATCTCGGCTTCCATTGCAGCTGGAAGCCTCTTTTTTATTCTGAGGTAGTTCGTCGAAATATGAATAACTACATAGTTTTCACTGGACGGAAAATAGGAAACCTCGAAAAAATTGAGTCCATTTTAAATTCACCGTAAAAACTTACTTTTTTAAATTTGGCTGGAATAATCTGTCGTAGTAATAATATTGATGACATAATTTTCACCCCGGGAAATCTCGGAAAACCCGGGAACATATATTTTTTTCATTTTATATCAATGATGTAATAATACTTATATATTTTATAAATTAAATTTCAGGTAATTTTTTATACATTATATTATTATATTCCTTATATTAATTATAATTGTTTGTATTTTTATAATTAACACTATTGATTTTTATTCTATTTTTCGTACAAATATGATATACAATATTAATCTAATCTGCGTTACTGCTTTGATAAAATAAGTCGATTTTTTCATCACTTGTCTTATTCAATTTTGCAATGTTTATTAAACTTTTCTTTTTTCATTTTCTTTACATACATTGATTTAAAAGTTAAAATTTGGTTCATTCATTCGACTTCACTGTCAGCTCTGAACCTTTTTGTTGCAGGTTGTTTGTCTTCATTTATTTAATCAGTCTCTAAATATACATCTTAAGAATCACTCTTGTCGTCAAACGTAATTGTACCGAGGTTGCAGCATATTTTATCCTCAACTTCTTCCTCGGTACAATTTATGCACAAGTTCGTACAATTCAAACCACGTTTTCTGCACCCACATCTAGTAATTTTGCAACCTGTGGTGCATTTGCGTGTAATGTGCTTTAATGTCTCTTCAGGAATTAAATTATCTAGATTATAAATTGGCACTTTGTCTCCAACCATAGGCACAAGCATCTAATTTATTACCTAACCATATTTGTAATTGATAGGAAACCCAAAGAATATGCTGTTTGCCTGAACCTTCAGTTGGTGGCAGAGTTTCTAGTTTAAAGGATGATTTACCGATATTTCTGTTGAATTGTAAGTATCTTAAATCATTTAAAGAAAGTGTATCGTTGTGTTTTTTTTATAATTATTTATTATAATTAATTATTCATTCAAAAGTTTTAAATATTACTTACAATTTTCAATCAAAAAGTAATTAAATACGTTCAGTTAAAACTTTTTTGTTCAAAATACACAAAATATTTTACTCAAAGAAGTATAAGTATATTGCTTTCTAAAGCCACTACACTGAGACTGGCGAAATTTTGGAGCGTGGTGCTGAAACAGTTTCCCCTCCACTTTCCTATGTCGATCTTTCGAAAGTACCTTCGTTTCGAAAGGCTGTAAGTTTCGAAAAATTGGATGAATTTTATAGATATAAGTTTTAATATAAAGTTTAGATTTTCATTCAAAATTTGTGCAAATTTTACTTCTTAATATTTATAAACAATGGAGATATGATTTTTTTTAAAAATAGTCGCTAACTTCGTTCCTATTGGTCATAGAAGGTTTTTTTCAATGTGAATTTTTTTACCAGCTATCCAATGGTTGTACGTACAAGTCTGTAGATTGAAAAATATAGATGAATTTCGATGAAAACGCAATATGAATTTAACTTCTGAGATAGTTTATGTCTTAAACAATCCTATGAAATTTGCTAAATGTGTCTAGCAACATTCATAGGGCAATAGTTTAAATAATTAGCCTCAGGGATAAATAAATTAAATAACTTTTAAACTATTTGACCGATCGGGGGGAAATTCCGCACAAATTTAAAAGACGGTAATGTTTAAATGTATTAATAACATTTTACTTTGTTAATAAAAAAAATTAATAAAACTGATAAATTAGTGCAAAAAAACTGTTTTTTACAAATATTTCCTTAAATTATTTATCAATTTTAATTGAAAAAACGGGAAAATAAAGATATTCTTGTTATAAAAAAATGATATAACTATTGTTTATTTAAAATATAAGGGAAAAAACTTATAGACAAAAAATCAAATTGTGACCATAAATTATTATTAAAAAAAAACACAAGGTAAAAATACGAGTACCTTTTCATCTATTCGTCATCTAGTAACCCCCACCTATGTCTTAAAAGCTTCAGATATTTGCGAAACATTTTTCGACCTTTTTTTTTACCCAGACTGGGCTAATTGACGAAATACATACATCTTTTGAGACTACGCTTAGGGCAAGTGCGTAGCCGAATATTTGGTATTTAGTATTCGGCCAAATCACAATAATTGGCGGCATCTCTACTTTTTTTAGTTCAACTCATAAAAACAATAAAAACCGATTTAGTGAAACTAAAGTATATAAAAAGTCATAAGTTTATTTAAAATAACATGTCATATAAATTTAAAGTACTAAAATATTTTAAGTAGCATACATATATTTAAAAATAATGGTAAAAAGAATCTCACACAGTTATCTTGTCTGTGTAAGGCAACAGCAAGGTGTACACCGTCTCTCCTTGGGAATAGAGCACTAAATAATTGCTGACATAATAATTAATAAGTCCATTCACATCTCTAAAACACTTCTCATTGAATTTTTCATTACCTAGTGCAATAAAGCCATCTTCTCGTCGCCTAATATTTAAATGGAAAACTTTACTATCTTGCACAACGGATATTGTACCTAGAATTGAATTCTGAGAAGGCCTGATAACGAATGTCCCGTTCTGTCTTGTCCTCAATAAATTCTCTACGGATTTTCTGCTAATATCTTTGTAAAAATCTTCGGTGGCGTGTTTCACGTACTCTGGAAATAAGATGGAAACTTTATTAGTTCTCTAACAGATACGAAAGTAAAATATATTGTCTGCAAGGTGTTGTCACGACAAATAATGGGAATATAAGATGAGAAAACAAAAGGTTTTTGGTAAAATCTAAATAGACGTTTGTTTAAAAATTCAAAAAGAGTATTTTACATATTTTTCCTATGAAAAACTTTAATCAATTTATCTTAGGAAGCCAAAATAATTTTTATTTTAATCTTTTCATGACAGTACCCAATTTCGCTTCAATGCCTAACAGATGGTAATAGTAACAGAGTATGAAGAATATATCCCAAGAAAATAAGACAATCATTTGCACTACTTATTACTCACAATACTCTCCAGGAACGCCGTTCAAAAATAACAATATAAACACTTAAAATCAACCCGTTAAACTTAAGTAATCGTTGCTTCTAAATACAACGTCAATAGATTTTATCTCTTTCTAGTTATCCAAGAAGACACTTTGAAACCTACTTAAAAGACTGAGCAAAATGAAAAGCTAATGAAATAAAAATAAATGGAAATGTTTTTCTAAAGAAAGTCACTTCGGCAGTTAACTGAATGTTGAGTATAAAGGAACGGGGAATGTTTGAATGGTAGCAGTTAAGTTCATTTGCACGAAAAAGTAATTAATATTAGTGATTAATTATTATCTTAACTTTCAATCGATTGTAAATAAACAAACGGGTTTGAAATAATTTTTAATGTCGTAGTACAATGACAACATAAGTTCTTTTTTATTAAAGCTTCCCCCTGAAGGATTGAACACCAGCCCATCATGACTTTCTTATTCAGGAACTGACACCAAAGTGAGCTAGTTTCCAATTAGATTTAGATAGTTAGGGCTTAGATTTGGTCAAAAAGCGGAAGTTTCGACGCTGACGCAAGATTAGATCTAAATATAGGTTATGCACAGAAATCCGTTTTGAATCAAAATTAGCTTCATTAGAAAGAGAGACACATGGCGGAAAAAGCATAGTGGTATACAACAAGAATAGGTTTAGCAAATGCTTGTTTCTTAATTTGAAAAAGGGCAAAGAATTTATTGAACAAGTTCCTGGAAGGTGTTTAGAGAAGATAAAGCAAGCAAGCAATTTGAGTTGTTTGTGAGAAGTCAAAGGTCCTACGGTTACAATACTAGTAGAAAAGACAGCTATGGATGAATAATTTGTAATAATAGAAGTGTTCTTAATTAAAATTGTCTTATAATTGATCTGTTACATCATTATCATCTTTAGCTCTACAACCCTGTGTGGGTCTTGGCCTGTTCACGAATTAGTCTCCATTCCCCCTTATCTTTCGCCCCGGCCTTTCAATTTTTGACCCCTAGATTCCTCAAGTAATCTTCGACTTGAGTTTTAAATCTAGATCTTGGCCTGCCTATCTTCCTGGTTCCTACTTCTCTTGATATAATATCTGTCTTTGGGGGTCTCCAGTGTCCATTCTTTCAATGTGTCCTAGCCACCTTGGATTTTTGCATTTTTGCACTTTCTTGTACTCCTCCGTATATGTGCCTAAGTATTCTTCTTTCAAAGCGGCCTAGAAGTTCTTCGTTTTTTACCATAGTCCATGTCTCTGACGCGTATGTCAGGACAGGTTTAATAAGAGTTTCATATATTAGTATCTTGGTTTTTCTGCTAATTATGTGTGATGTTAAGAGCTGCTTTAGTCCAAAGTAAGCTTTGATCGCCAGGTATATTCTTCTCTTAATTTCTACGCTTACTAGGTTGCTGTTATTTAGTTGTATTCTAAGATATATAAACTCCGAGACCCCTTCGAATGTGTGTGCTTCTGTCACCAGATCTTGTGGTGCCGCTATTTGTGTGCTGTTCGTGACCTTCATGTATTTTGTTTTGGATACATTGACTTGCAGTCCCATTGTCTTTGCTGTTTTTTCTAATGTTTCAAAAGCCTGTATAAGGTCTCTTTTTGTCCGTATTACTATGTCAATGTCATCTGCATAGGCCAATATCTGTACACTTATATTGATGATCGTACTTCTGGTTGTTATGCCCGATTTCTCTATGGCTCTTTCTAGTGTTATGTTTAACAATAGGCACAATATACTGTCTCCCTGGCGTAATCCAGTATATGTTTGAAAAGACCTTGACACTCTGTTTTGTACCTTGACTTTGCACTCAACTTTCGAAAGAGTTGCCTTTACCAATGCGAGGGAATATCACTAGTTCTGCCATGGCATTATAAAGTGAGCTTCTGTCTACTCTGTCATAAGAGCTTTTAAAATCTCTGAAGAAGTGGTGGGTAACAATTCCATATTCATATGTCTTTTCTAAGGTTTGTCTGAAAAGGAAAATCTGATCAATTGTTGACCTTTCTTTTTGGAATCCACATTGTTATTTGTCTATTTTTTCCTCAGTATATACTAGTAAACGATCATAAAGTATATAAGCCATTACTTTATAAGCCGTATTTAAGAGAGTAATGCCTCGATAGTCACATATTAGTGGATCCCCTTTCTTGTGAATAGGTATTATAATACCTACATTCCAACTGTCTGAGAGTTTTCCTTCTCTCCAAATAGACGCAACAAATTTTATTATGTATTTTTTTAGCGCATTTGCTCCATACTTGAACAGCTCAGGGGTATACCATCTTCTCCAGGGGATTTGTTGTTTTTTAACCTTTTTATTGCCTTGGCAACTTCTTCTTCTGTTGGTATATTATTTTTCTCCCTCTCATCGTCTACGTCTCCACTTTGGTCATTTATATCAGTCACTTTTCGATTGCCTATATTTAATTTCTCAGCAAAATTCTCCGCCCATCTCTCCACTATTTGATCTGGCTCATTAATAATTTCGGCTTCCTTTCGGTTCACATTTTTATAAAATTTTGATCTATTACAGATAATCTAAATACAAATTTAGCGTTTGTTATAAAAATAAATAATATTTACAATTTAACAAACAGATTTTATATATTTGAATGAAATTGTTTCTATAGACAAGCTTTACCGAGTTTTTTTTCACAAAAAACAAATTGCGAGGTGCAAATTAATCCGTAATAGTACTTCGATATTCCGTTTTTTGGGGCAAAATTGTAAACGGAAGCGTTATTTTCCAACTGATTTCAAAGGTCATTACGGACTTGCTGTACGTGTTTGAAATTTGTTCGAATTTTCGGCATAGTGCTAAAAAATGGAAAAGTTGAAAAGCCGAAATTCTGTGTACAAAATGAATAGCTATTAACAAATAACCGTAAAGGTTTGTGGAAAATAAAACTGATTTTGGGAGATTAAAAAGTTTCGACATTTGAAAGCGGATTATTTGTAAACCCTTTTGTTTAAAACTTTTTAATAGTATTTGAAAAGTTATCCAAATTATAGAGAATAAAGAAATAGAGCAATTTACTTATTTTAATATGTTTTTTAAGGTAAACGGTCGTATATCCATCTAGTCAATAAACTTCCAATAAACTAAAAAATTTTGTACTTCCATTTCGTTGAATTCAATGTTATAGGTATATTATGCTACGTAAATCGAAGTTTATTACTAGATATTAGTATTGTTAAGAAATTATTTACCTGGTGTATGATATTGGTAGTTACGACTTTTTACCTCTAGGTCTTTAAACAAGTAATATGCAAAATAAAGATCGTAATTGATTACAAAAATAATCTATTCCCTATTTAAAAATGCAAAAACCAAATCACAATGTTTAGAACAAAAAATACTCGATAAGTAAAAAATATATAAATTCTGAATATGTTTACTTTAGTTGTCGCTGTCACTGTCACCTGCTTGCTGCTTTGAAATTATTGACAAATGTTAGTAGAAATTATGAAATTATTCCGGGATCCACTGGCAAAGCTTTAATAAATGTTCATATTGTTTTCTGGTAATACCTTTAGAATTCGTACGCATAGCAGATAATTGATCAGGAAATGGTAATTGAATCCTCGCTGATCTTGAGACATTCAAACTCATATAATTTTGGTTTGTGAAGTTTGTTTTATAAAAGTTTGTTAAGGGCAACGCAGCGCAAATTTGAAAGTGCACCACAGTTGACATAACACGTTAAGGCCCGCACCATCATGATATAAGTTTTCTGTCAGACCGGAACATTTTTTTAATAATTTTGAAATAAGAATGTGTATAACTATTTATTTCTATTCTAAAATTAAAAAAAAATACATTCTTTTAAGTAAAAAACAGCATGTACCAACACGGTACACACGGTCTATTTATAATTATTTTTGTAACTTGTTTTAATGTGGACCATATTAGCTTACACCAAGAGGATAATCAACTACCTTCTCCCTAAGATATTTTAATATAATTTATTTTTTCAAAGAACATGTATAAATATTTACAAAACACTTAACACACATATTATTATATGCGGTAGTAACGGCACATGCCGGACAAAAAGTGTACACCCTTTTGGCATTCTTCATCGCTGATGTTCTTCCTTCATGTTTCGAAAAGTTCTTATAACATACTGAACACCTTTCCCCTTTCTCTTTCTTGTCCAATGTATGCAGAGTTGTTAAAGTATTTTCAGAAGTTGTTTGTGGCATTAAAAGACTTTGAACAATCTGTTCAGGGAACTCAGTAATTGAGAGATGTTTGCCGGTAACAGATTGGTAGAGAACTAAGGAGTTCACAATTGCGGTATTCCACAGCCAATTTACGATGCAGTCTTTTGATCCGACACATCGATAAAATATGTCACCTCTCCTCTTTAATATCATCCTGGAAAAAGTAGTAAGAGCAGCAGAAGTTAACACAGAATTACTGACAGTAAATGAACGAAAATTACTACTAGCATACGCAGATGACATTGACATTGTGGGAAACACAGTTACCAATGTGTAGGAGGGCAAAATGTTACAATAGACCCATAGAACTTTGAAAGAGTGGAGAGTTTTAAATATCTCGGAGCAACAATCACTGCAAATAACGATATCGCGGAAGAGATTAAAGAAAAAATTCAGGCAGCAAACAGATATATGTACAGCCTCCACAATACTATTAAATCTAAAAGCCTAACACGAACATCAAAGATTAGAATATGTAAAACGATGATTAGACCGGTGCTCATGTATGGGTGTGAGACGTGGACCCTGACCAAAGAAACTGTAAGAAAACTTAGATTTTTTCTAATGTTAACGACATTAATAGTAACCAATACCGAATGAGAACAAATGGTGAGGTCAAGCAGATGTATAGAGCGAACGATATAGTCCAAGAGATTAAATCCCAACGTTTAAGATGGGCTGGCCATGTCCATAAACTCCCTAATAACCGCTTTGCGAAGGTAATATGGGAGGAAACCCCCATAGGAAGAAGGCCCTAAGGACGTCCACGAATGCGACGGAGAGACAATATATGGTCAGATCTAAGAACAATGGGGCTACCCACTGACCCAACTATTATGGACGACCGTTCAAGATGGAAGCAAGTTGTGCAGTCAGCCAAAACCCACCCCGGGTTGTAGGTAAGAAGTAGAAGAAGAAGGTGTAGATATTGTACATCTGGATTTACTGTTACACCATGTAATAAATGCGACATACGACTATGTTGTATAGGTCACGTGGCTCGAATGACAGACAATAGATGGACAAAGCGGATACTGGAATGGAGACCAAGAGATGATGCCTACCGAAGTAGAGGTCGTCCACCAACACGTTGGACTGACGATCTAAAACGTTGTCATAGGAATTGGATGCAAGAGGCACAAGATCAAAATAGATGGAAAATTATGAGGGAGATCTATGTCCAGCAGTGGATAAGCGAAGATTGAATGATGATGATGATGACGACTATGTTTGACTAAAAGTAAAAATTGTTTTTATATTTTTCACAATGAAGCATAAACGTTTTGGTTACTTAGGATTCACTTCTAATATTTTTGGCAGCATTTCATATATTCTTCTTACATACTTTCATTTTACATCTATCGGTTTTAAAACATCTTGCGACGTTGTTCAATGTATAATTTCCATGACACTCTATCATCCCATTGGCCCTCTCCAAGATCTCTTGCGCTCATTGCCTTCGTTACTCCCTCTCTCCAATATTTCTTAGGTCTTCCGCTCTTTTTGCGGTTTGGTGGTATCCATTGCATAATTATTTTTGAAAGTCTTGAGTTATCCATCCTCTGGACGTGTCCGTACCATATCAGCTGTTTTCTTTCTATGTCTGTTATTAGAAAGCCGTCAACCCCCATTCGCTGTCTTATCTCATCATTACGTATTCTCTCTCTGCGTGACACTCCTACTGATCTTCTAAAAGCGTCCATTTCTACTGCCTCCAGTTTTCTTCTGTTGTTTTCGGTTATTCGCCAAGTTTCCGCTCCGTACAATAGACTGCTTTTAATAAGAGATTCGTAGATATTGTGTTTTCCTCTTTTTCGTATTTTATGACTCCACAGTAGGCTGTTTAGACAACCTATTGTTTTTCTGGATTGTGTTATTCTTCTCTTTATTTCTTCATCATCTTTCCCTGTTGTGTCAAAAACGATTAGTAGGTATGTGTAATGGTCGCAGGTCATGATGATTTCGTTATTTTCTAATGTGATGTTCGATAGTTCGGTACCTTTTGGTAGATATTTTGTTTTTTCTGTATTAATTTCTAGAACCAATTTCTATATTCTTCTTGTAATTTCCTTGCCATGTACTCCAGATCATCTTTATCGTTTGCTCTAACAACCTGGTCATCAGCAAACTGCAATGTATACAAGCAAATCTCTCTAAGGTCTACGCCCATGCCTCTGCATTTTCGTTTCCACTCTTTCAATACTTTTGCAACATATATTTTAAACAAGGTCGGTGATACACAACACCCCTGACGTAGACCTTTATTAACCAGGAAGCTTTGCGATAGTCTGTTTCCATTTTTTATTTGTGATGTTGACCCTTCATACAAATTTCGTCACTAATATTCGTCTGTCGTAACACGTTCCAGAGTTTGTTTACAGGAACTGTATCGGATGCCTTCTGCAAGTTAATAAACATGAGGTGGGTTTCTTGATTTGTGCTTATTTTTTTTTTCTATTAGTTGTTTGAGGCAGAAGATATTATCAGTACAGCTTCTTCCTGTTCGAAAACCAGATTGTTCTTCGTCCTCTTGGTCTTTGTATTCCTTCTCAATGCGGTCTCTAATTATGCGTCCATTCAAACGGCTGAATGTACTAGTGACTGATATCCCTCTATAGTTTTCACATTTAAGCTTATCTCCTTTCTTATGGATCGACGAAGTAAAAGCAATTTTCCACTCGTCGGTTACGGGAGAACCATTTATAAATTGATTTATGCACCAAGTGACGGTTTCAAACAATTTTTTTGATCCAAATTTTATTAGTTCGGCTGGGATATCCCCTGGTCCTGGAGATCTACCGTTTTTCAGTTCTTTTATAGCTTTTCTAATTTCTGTCACTTGTATTGTTATATCTTCTCCTTCAATATTAACCTCTGTTGGTGATTCAGTTAAGTATTCGTCCCTATTTTCTGTCAGTAGTTCCCCATAGTACTTTTCCCATTTTTGTGTGGATATTAATTGGATGTTTGTGCTCTTCCTTTCGTTAGTTCTTATTTTACTGAGGAACTTCCATGTTTCTGTACATTTTCTGCCTCCCAGGTAGGTATTAATTTTCTGGCACTTCTTATCCCACATTTTTCTTTTTACTTTTACTGTTGTTCTGTTTGTTATTCTTTTAAGTTCCAGATATTCATCTCTATCTATTTGTTATTTACTGCTCAGCCATATAATATACGCTTGCTTTTTTTCTTCTACGAGTGCTTCTATTTCTTTGTTCCACCATAGTTTTTCACTTTGTCTTTGAGTGTTAGAGCCGAGTGTTTCTTCTGCAGCTTTTTTAACACTAACGACAACGTTTTTATATACCTCGTTTCTGTTGATGTTGCAGTTATATTCATTAGTTTGCCATCCAGTCTTTGTAGATATAGTATTCTTGTTCTCTCTTGGGTCAAACTATCCAAATTATAACTTCTTTTTTCCAAAGTTTCTTCTTGTTGGGGTTGACAATTTGTTTGATTATCTTTTATTTTATATCTAAATGGACAGGTTACTTTTAATTTTACGATATATAATAATAAAATATCATAAATCAAATTTCATATTTTTTTCATATATTTTAAAACATTTTGCCAGATACAAGGTTACTTACTACTTGTTTACCGTTTACCAAAAGTATGCATAAGTCAAGGCACTATATTTTGTGAATATACCTTACAACGACACCTTTCAACGACCCTCAAATAGCGAAAAGCCAATATCGATACAATACAACTTTTGAAGTGGAGGGTCAGGTGAGCTGGTATACTAATTTTTAGCAAAATCCATGCAATCAGAAAAAATGGGAGCTTTTACCTAATTTTCACCTTCAGTGACTATGCTGTCGTATTTGCCAAAATAATTTTCACATCTCTATCAATCAGTATTCAGTAAATAAAAGTGCTGATTTATTTCTCAAATAAATCTACTATTTTATAATAAACCCTTAAGCGTCGAACGAAGCGTTTTCCACCCTATTTTAATAATAAGAATGATGGATGATCAACTCGCCGGCAGCTATTTTTTCACACTTTACACAAAATACGCTTTTTGAAAACCTTTATTTTAATCCAAAAAGATACTGACAAGCTTTTGAACCATCATCACAAGGAGCAAATTTCAAACAGAGATATTCGTTCGCAAATTTAAAATCATCGCCTTGTCCTTAAATTAACTTTTAATTAAAATTAACTTTTAAATTAATCTTCCTGCTTTAATCTCAAGACTGGAACATGGGCGCACGTCCTGTTTGGGCTTGGGATTGTCTGCTTTTAAATCTGCCGCTCTCGAGCGCCTCATAAATATTCGTTTCGTTTCTGTGGAGGTCAACGCTACTTAGGGTAGCTGCGGGAACTCGAAAGCATTTAAATTTGGGGACGATACGCTTCAGTTAGTTTTTAAGATTACTTATACGTAGGATACTACACTCGAGAAATTAGAATTTTCTTCCTAAATAGGCAAAGGAAGTTTCTTTAAAAAGAAGGTCAAGAACATAAAAAAGTCATTAAATTACTTTGTGGAACTTAATGCCTTACTCGGGACTTAAAACATAAAAAGTATACAGAAGAGAACTAAAATAAACAAGTTCAAAGGTCGCATACCTACTCAAACACATCACTTGCTAAGGAAACACTAAACTAACACACGATAATAAAAATATTAATTTATATATTTTTATGTAATTCAATCTGAAACACAGAAAAATGTCCAGATGATACCGTACGATAGCACTAATTTCCTAAATTTCCTACGAACGCAAAGGTCTTCTTCCCATAATTAGCGAGAGATTAACCCTTAAGTACAGTAGGAGCCAGTTACGGAGATCCAACCGGCTTACAAAGTTGGTACAAACAAAAATCCTTAGTTTCGTACCGATTCGATCCGAGCGCGTTGTTTACATAATTATTCACTCTCTCAGTAGGGCAGCGATAACTATTGGGTGACTCGGTCCAAAATTATTAGGAAGGAAGCCAACCCGATATGGAACAATGCAACGAATTTAAATGAATACCAAGACAATATCAATAAAATCCTACAACAAACTGAAGGCATAAATAATGTAAATACCCTAAACGAAAATATCGTAGAAGCTATTCGAGAGGCTCAAGTAAAATGCTACCCTAAACGACGTAAAGATGAAAAAATAACCATTAAAACAAAGCAACTAATGAAAACTAGAAGAGAAATCAAAGGAAACGAAAGCATTGACGAAGAAAAACTACGAAAAATAAATAAAGTATCAAAAGCTATAAGGGAAGATTTAAGAAAATTTAAGAATGAAAAGGTACACCAAACTATAAAAGAGAATAAAAGTCTGAAAGTCCTGAGAAGACAACTAAACAATGGAAAATGTGAAATACACAAACTAAAGAACAAAAAAGTACTACTACATATAGTTGAAGACTTCTATCAAGAAGTATACACAGGTCAAAGAAAAGGCCAAACGAACTTGGAAGCCGCCGCATCACGCAAAATCATCAACCAGGGTTCAGGGCTCATGCCAGAGATCACATTAAGCGAAATCCAAGACACAATAAAAAAAAAACAACAAAGCAGCAGGAGAAGATGGAGTCGTAATAGAAGCTATAAAGATAGGCGGATGTGCCCTTCTCAACCAAATAAAAATTTTGTTTAACCTTTGTCTAACCGATTGTTGCATACCGGAAACATGGAACAATGCAGTAACAATTCTACTACACAAGAAAGGAGACAAGATGGAGACCTAGAAAACTATAGACTAATCTTAATTTTTTTAAATGTGTGTACATTTAGCTGCCTATATCAAAGTGGTGTTGAATATATTGTTTTGTTTTATCAATGAATTTTATTTCTCGACTCCTAATAAGTTTCCTGATATAACAATACCTCTGAATGTTTGTTTATTATATTAAATAATTATTATACCTTCGACCAGAAGAAAGATCAGGCTGATTAAGTTTCGTAGGTAGACGGAGACACATAATATATTTATTATTTGTTTATATAGTGTGTTGACCAAATTTATTTAATAATTAACTGTTGATATTCTTTCTTGGATTTGGTCTCAGAACCTAAATATCTTTCCTTACCTCTTTTCCTTTCTAAGGTTTCTTAATTTTCTTCTTGAACCCAAAAAGTTAAGTGGCGCGCCCTGTTTCTATCTTATCTTATTTTTGGTAATTTTATCCGTCTATCTTTTTGTTTATTTCTCTTTTCTAATATATGTTATCCTATTCTACCTTTACTTATTTCGTTCGTTGAACCCATTCCCGGTTCCAAAACTAGTTTTGAACCCACGACTCGCTCTCCACCAACCATCTGAATGCCGTCCGCAGTGTCTCCGTTGGTGACCTTTCTAGCACCATCCAAAAGAGGTTTCCGAGATTACAACATCTACTTCCATAATCAAATACAGGCAAAGATAAATTGAAAAATAACACAGTGTATACCAGTACAAAGCAGAGTCAGACAGGGTAACTTGTTAAGCCCACTTCTCTTTAATATAATAATTGACGAAATAATACAAGTACGTAAAGGTCATGGTTGCAGAATGGAACACAAAGAAATCCAAATATTATGTTATGCAGACGACACGACGCCGCATGTTTTGCCGAGATAGAAGACAAGCTCAAAATATTAACACACATCTTCAATACAACAGCCAAGAGATACAATATGATGATATCGGTAGAAAAAACCAAATGTATGACAAAATTTAAATACCCACTACGATATAAAATCGAAATTGATAGAAAAATATTAAAGCAGGTAGCAAGGTTTAGATATCTGGGAATATATATATATATATATATATATATATATATATATATATATATATATATATATATATATATATATATATCTAGTTACGGAGGCATTGAAGAAGAAGTACGACTACAAAGCTTAAAAGCAAGTAAAGCGGCGGGATCTCTTAATGACACAATCTGGAAGTACACACATCTAAGACAAGACACAAAAACAAGAATCTATAAAGCAGCAATTAGACCTATATTAACATACACGGCGGAGACAAGACCCGACATATCTAAAACGAGACGACTACTAGAAATAACAGAGACAGAAACAACATACTCAGACGAATATCAGAGAAAAGTCTGTTGGATAGGAAGAAAAGCGAAAAAATATGAAGAGCATGCAATATAGAAGACAAATTGATGGGTGATAAAACGGAAACAGGAGTAGAACGAATACATTAGTACAATGGCAGATGATAGGATAGTACGAATAGCTTAAGATAAGTCATCAAATTGACGAAGAAGTATTGACAGACCAAAAAAAAGATGGTGCGATCATTTAAACAATTTAGAAGGCTAATATTGAAGAAGAAACAGGCTTAAAAGCCTACATACAAGAAGGAAGAAGAATAATATATCAAATATCTTGACCTAACTGAATTAAAGGCATTCTTATGCTCATTATATATAGCTGGGCTATTTAATCCAATAATAAAAATTGAAGGTCCTTATTTGTTACTAATGTTACAGTTTGTGATAAATTTCGAGCAACCATGTCACGAAACCGATTTTATTTTTTGCTTAGAAACTCTTGTTTTGGCAACCCAGCGATTAGCCAAGAACGTATTGTAAAAATTGGTGCAATATGATGCCTGATGAACTTGCTCTTTATTTCAAAAGAGAATTCGTTATAAGTTGATATAGAGGGAAGATTTATAGGTATTTTAAAAACTATTTAAAATGAGCTCTTAGATTGCATATTTCAGATATGCTCCATATCTTCATTTTGGGCTATCGAAATGGTAAAAAAGTCTGCGTAATAGAAAATTTTAATTTCGTTGTTCCCAGTCTGCATTCTTTTGTCTTTATTAACACTCTTTATGACGGTATCTATGATTAGTGAATACCTCTGTCTTGTTTTATTGCCTGTATCTATTGGTTCTGTTAGTTGGTTATCTAGTTTGACTTTCATCTTATTGTTTTCATTAAGATTTTTAATTATTTTTATATTATCCACCGAGATCTCTTTATTTTATAAGAGATATAATGCATCTCTAGATCTTACTCAGTTAAATACTTTTTTTCGAGTCGATTAAACAAAGGAATACGGATCTATTAAAACATTTCAATAACTATACCTTTAACGATTTCATAACTGTGACAATTAACAACACATTCTTTTTTTCTGAGGTCTCACCATTTGATATTGAAAATGCTATATCTTCCTTAAACTATACCAGCTCAGTAGGTATTGATCAAATCCCCACTAAAATAATTAAATACATTTCTTCATATATATCTCCTGTTCTGTCTCACATCATCAACGTATCTGTCAAGGATGGCAAGTTTCCAAGTGACCTTAAAACGGGAGTAGTTAGTCCAATTTTCAAAAACGGATATCCATGTTTGGTTGATAATTACAGGCCAATCACCGTACTCTCTAAGATTATCGAAAAGTGTATTTACAGTAAAATGTTAAATTTTCTGAATAAATATGATATCTTAAATAAATGCCAGCATGGGTTTCTTCCTAATAAATCTACAGAGAGTGCTTCTATTTCATTATTTAATTATATCCACGCTGCTTTCGATCGAAAAAGGTATGTGGGTGCACTCTTTTTTGACTTAACTAAGGCTTTTGAATATATTGACATTGAAATTATACTGCATAAATTAGAAGCCCTTGGTTTTCGGGGTCATTTCCTGAACTAGTTAAGGTCCTACTTACAACATCGTAAATTCCTAGTAAAAGTCGATAATAAGAAGTCTATTTTTAATCTTGATCAAGGTGTACCGCAAGGCTCCGTATTGGGACCCTTTATATTTCTTTTCTATGTCAATGATTTGATAAATTTTTAACTGCAGACCATACAGTTCTTTATGCAGATGATTCAACAATTGTAGTTGACGAGTCAACTGAAGTCGAACTCATTTCAAAAATGAACTTAATAGCACAGGAATTTACAACCTGGTGTAAAAGGAACTCTTTAATGGTAAATGCAAAGAAAACTATTTGTATGCAGTTCTACTCGCGCTGTAAGCCATCCCATGGTTATAAAATCACAGTTAGTTCTGAGGAAATACCCTTTAGTGATACAACACTATTTCTTGGTAGCACTCTAGAAAGTAATATGACATGGGATGAAAATATCACTAAAGTCTGCAAAACAATGAATAAGGGTTACTATGCGATCCTTCAGTTGAAAACTCTATTTAACACCAATCAATTGATAAGTGTGTATTATGCATTGGTTTATTCATATATGGCCTATAATGTTGTCTTGTGGGGAAACTCTAAAAACTCTTCTAGAGTTTTTATAACTCAAAAGAGAATTCTTAGATTGATATTAAATATTGATATAAGACAATCATGTCGTAAATATTTTATTGAACACAGACTGTTGACTTTTCATGCTTTATATATTTATAAGTGTATTATTCACGCCAAAACTAAATTTCAAAATTTAACCCTCAACTCTGACTTTCATAATTACCCGACAAGACACGGGAGGTTGATAAGCGTGTGTAAACACTCCACAACTCTCTTTGAAACTAGCCCTGATTTTGCAGGATCTAAATTTTACAATTGTTTGCCACTTAATATAAGAAATGAAAATAATATTCAAAAATTCAAAAATGAATTAAAAGCATGCTTGATCCAATTATGCGTTTACAACCTAAATGATTATTTTGACTTAATAAAAGACTGCAGGGAATGAGAACCGACGGGTTCAGAGACGCTCGATATCGCATATCTTTTTTTTATATTTTATTGATTTTGTTTTATGTAATTGTCGTATATAACTTGTTGATCATGCTTTATGTACTATATGACTTGTCCTATATCACAATGTGATCTGATGGGATTGATAAAGAATATTTTATTATATTCTTCTATTCTATTATATTCCAATACTTTCTCTGTAATTTGTTTGATGACGAATATTGCCTTACCTTATGGAAACCTTGTTGCTAACCTGCTAAGTTTATAAGCTGATTTCCAAACTGAACGATGTTTCTCTACTTTAAAATTAATCAAGATATTTCTAAGAGATGCAATATCGAAATAAAGATTGACGGCGCTTGACATGTCCATCAAAGAAACTAGTTAAAGGAATTTCTGACTTCATTAAAAGTGTGATGAAAGGGTTAATCTCTATTAAAAACAGAAATATTAAGTTTTACTTTAAAAAGAAAGCTTTTGCTAAATACCTAGTTATTTTTTTTGTACTCTAGAATTAAAGCCCCCTAAAAAACTTATCAACAGCTGCCACTGGTTATATTTATTAAATAATAGAAACAGTGTCTATCGTAGACAAAAATTGTGTTTTGTTTCTTTTTATTTTTGAAGTGTTATTTAAAAAAACAAATAACTAAGATAAGTACGATTACTTCAGATTTTCCATGGAGACAAAATAAGGAAAATAATATTTTGTCTAAAGAAAGAAAGCCATCTTGTAGCTTACTGCAATAAAAATAAGCGTAATACATAAACGAAAACACTTATCTGATTTAATTATGATTAAAGGAAAAGTTTTGCGCCCATTCTGCACATCGCTACCATTTCTGCCATAAAGTTCGCCAAACGGGCACTTAGCTGATACCTGGGTCAAGCCAACTCTGCGTTTATTTCCAGAGATAAAACAAAAGGTGTTTCTCGGAGCCCCATTTTTTGGGACCCGAATGATTATAGCGAAAGAAGGGAATGAGAATGGGACAAAACTAAAGAAATTGTCAGTGTTAGTTTTATATTAGCTCTGCTTCGAGCTCCAGTCTTCGCTCGTTCAATATTTATCCAGTTGATTATTGGAAGGGAGTTTGAGCTTAATAATCGACTACTGAATTGGTTGGCAATAATGATCTCGGCACACATTAAATGCGAAAAAATTGCTGGAATGTAGACGGCTTAGGGTAAGATTCACGTTATTTTTTAAGTATTTAATGGAGCAATTGAACGACGTGACATGAAAGTTTAACCGAGCCACAGATTGAAACATTTACATTCTAGCCATAATTTACAATTTAACCAAAATAAAAGGTTTTTTAAGATATTTGACGTTCGGGTTTTCGAATATAACTAATAAAATAATGATTTACATATTGTGGGACGATAGTAGGGACGTGAGTGACGGTTATTGTCATATAATCTATACTTCCTTTTCGCCTTCTTTTTTTTTTCTTTACTAAATTCTATTTGTTTATTGACAGATACCACTATGGAAGTTGTTCTATTAAGGTATGCGAATATTCTATTGTTTATAGAGTATTCTTCTGTTTAGTATCTATTCGTTATAAATATATTATCTGTATAAATCTCTTCGTTAGAATAGAAATGGAGGAAGTCCATTTTCACAGTCAATGGAGGTATATAGCCAATTTTACACTTAAAGGGATTATCTTTCGACAGGTGCATGATAGGTGGTTGTCCAGGTAATATTACTAAAATAGTAAGTCGGTTTCCACTATGATATTTGTTGCAAAAAGCCGTATGTGGTACATCGGTCTTTTTTGCATGGCACACTGATTCTTAAAAAGACGATTGTTCAATCTCTATGGACAAACGCCTGTCAGCTGTGTAAAAATTGAGGGTATAAGCTAATATTTTTGCATGGTTTATAGATAGAATTAACTTTTTTCTTTATCGAGATTAATGTCATAACAAAAAAACAATCAGAAATAATATGAAGATAATAAAAATTTGTACTTGAAAACAATGAAGGTAAGTGAACTTTTTTCTGTGTACTGTGAAAATCTTCAAAATTTTGTACCTATCCTTTCTATCAATTACTAACTTAAAGTAGGTACACAATTCTTGTGAAGTGTAATATCTGCTAGACAAAAAGACCAACGTTGGAATACTACAATACAACATTGGAGACCTTACGAAAGTAAACGACCAAGAGGAAGACCACAGATGAGATGGGTTGATGACATTAAAAAAATAGCCGGAACAAATTGAAAATATGTTGCTCAGGATAGAGACCGATGGAAGGAGTTGGGAGAGGGCTATGTCCAAACATGGACGACAGAAGGCTAAGAAGAAGAAGAAGAAAAAGTAATATCTTGCAGATTTTAACTTACTGTTCTATGCTTAATAACAAGAGCTTAATTTTTAATAAAACTATTTAAGAAGTATCACAATAATTGAAGCATTGTTATTTTTCAGACATTCCACATGTTCACTCTACTTATGTGCCTGAATCTGATTTATCTAATGAACAAAACCTTGTTTGTGTTTATGAGTACCATAAAATCTACTGTCAGTTAAAGCTTGTTATGTTTAATGATGTTACCAATGAAAATTTCTCCCTGAATAAAGAAACTGAGAGTTAAAACATATTTGCTAAACTTTCTTGTAGTAGATATTCTGACAACTCTGTGGATGACAAGTGGTATACCTGTGATTGTTTTAAAAATAAGGGAAAAGAGGCAGAACCTAATGGAGTTGAAAATATTTTAAAGAATAAGGCAGACCACTTAAATGACGCAGAAAACAGATATAAGTTAAAAAGGCAGAATAAGATAATATGCAAGCAGAATTTAAAAGAAGTCGTAGCAAAGATGGATTTGCAAAAATGAGTCCCCACACCTATGCTAACTAATGGAAAATTCTTTTATTTAAAGCAGTTATGAGCATTTAATTTTACCGTCTCTAATGATAGTACTGCCGAAGGTTCATGCTTCATGTGGAATGAGTCTATTACAAAAAGGGGTGGCAAAGAGCTGTAATAATGTGGTTAAAAAATTTACCCTCTACAACAGAAAAGGCAACATTTTGGTCAGACAACTGCTCTGGAAAAAACCGAAATTTTTTTTATTTTGTATGTATATATGGGCTGTCCATAACACCTCAGTAGTTAGAATTCATCATAAATATTTACTCAAGGGGTATACACACAATGAAGCAAACTCAATACATGTACTGATTGAAAGAAAAAAGAAAAGACTGCCTACTATGAGTATTTCTGTACCCCGTGAATGGGCTCAGTTTATAAGGACCTGCAGTTTTTTAAAACTGCCTATTGTTTATGAGCTAAAAACAAGTGACTTTTTCAACTTTGAAAAAATTGGCAAAGAATCGACAAGTCCGTTTATTAATAGGAAACGGAACGCAGACAATAAACCCTTTCTATCCTCTAAAATTGTGCACTTAAAAGTCGAAAGAAACCACCCTGGTATTATGTTTTATAAAACAACATTTTTCCAGGAAAATTTTAAAACTTTCATCAATTTTAAAAGGAAAATAATAAGTTCTCTTGATGGTCCCCTACCAAAGATATTATACATTATGAGTAGCAGATAGAATACTTTAATGTGTAACCAAATTTTTAATGTGTTTTTGTGAAGTCCAGTGTACAGTCCTTTGTGCTTTTCATTGATAAAACAAAGAAAAAATAGGATAGAATTAGCATTTTTCTGCTTACCATATGATTTTTCCTAGTAGGATACTTAAATATTTGATTATAGCTTTGAAGATGGCTGTATAAGCCGAAAGTGTTCAGCTAGGAATTAATTAATCTTTTACACTCTTAAATAAACTTTCCTTTTTCATTTTTTGATTTATTCATTTATGCCCTATATGTTACATAATAGCTTTCTCAATTCTAGGTTTTATCTCAGTTTTAATATACCTATCAGTTTCGTCATATAGTGTTATGAAGTGTGTATCTTTCATAAAAATCTTAAAAACAATAACAGACAAAGACAAAATAATTCCCGCACATGAATGTGGTTTCCGTGAGAAGCACGGAACTATGGAATTACTGCATAGACTGACGTAGATTATCCAATTTCAAACACGAAAAGATATTTCTGTTGCTTTCCTTGACATATCTCAGGCATTCGATAAGGTTTACCACATAGGACTGCAAATAAAACTAAAAAAGCTCCTATACTATCCTCATTTCCAGTTCTTGAAATCCTGGGTGGCTCTGCTGCTCTTCGATGTTAGAAATGCATTCAACACTCTGCAGTAAAAAGAGGTGATACGGGCATTGGAAGAGAGGGATTGTCCTAACTATCTGATGAATGTGATGGCGGAATATCTTTCCGAGAGGAAGATTATGGTTGAGAAGGGCACGCTCGTTGACGTAACGGCTGAAGTCCCACAGGAATTGGTCTTGGGTCCGACGCTATGGAACCTGGCGTATGAACTGCGAATATGGAGAAGGTTAATTCGCTTCTCCTTCTCCATGTCGATTCGCTTAATCTCGCTGTACTGATAGTAGCGTGGGACGAGCTGGTTCTCCAATTTCGAGTAAGACATACAGGCAACGTTGTGAAGAACTGGATGATAGATCATGAACTAGAACTCGCATCAGAGAAGACCAAAGCCATCATACTAAAGGGTAAGCAGAAAAGACAAGAGATGGGACTCCAATGTGCAAGGGGTACAACTAACGTCAAAGAAATGCGTCAAATATCTGGGAGTGACACTACACCAATATGGCGGATGGGGGGAGCATACACGGGTGGTAGCCCAGAAGGCAGCGAAGACTGCGGCTGCGATGGGGTGGGTAATGCCTAACATTGGTGGACCCAATTGTATAGAGAAATCGGTATGAACCCTGTTACTGTGAGAGAGATGATCGTGAAGATGACGGGAAGTAAGAAGGGATGGAATATTGTACATAATTACATTCAAACAATAATTGAAAAGAAAAAAGAAGAAAAGAAACACCAGCCGGACCAATGACAGAGATAAGATATAGATAAAAGAAGGTAGTGCTCCAAAAGTATAGTCAGCCTTACAGCTGCCATCCACTTTTGGGACTACGTGTGACAGCCAACTGCGCAAAATAGAAGAGGGTGGTCTTAATTGGTAGACAGGATAACAGGAAGGCATCTTATTGCAGGACCACCTTCTTCTAAGAAGAAATGGGCTCGGATGTACTCCTCTACCCTGAATCCAACACACGCCAGCCATCTCTAGAAATAAATTAGTACGGTTTTTAGAAATTTCCACCCTCAGAGAGAAGAAAGAAAAAAATTCTTAAAATTTTGCCTGGAAAATTCGATTCGAAAAGAACTAAAAATCAGCAAGCGACCTCCGGCAAAATCCAACTGCAACAATTAAAATATTTTAGATATGCCATGAGGACAGAAAGAAATCATATGGGGAAATTCATGATTTAAGGAAAGGCAGAAGGCCGAACACCACGACGAAGATCTACAAACAAGATAGATTGGACATATTATAGGAAGTGGTATTTAAAGCAGCGCTCTTAGATTTAATAGAGGGTATATTTGTCAATGGATAAGTTTTGACTAACTTGCGTTTTGCAGACGAGACAGTAATAATGACGGATAACAACAATGGTTTACAGAACGTTGTTGTCGGGATATAAGGTTAGAACTATGACTCAGAATGCTGCGGTGTTACGTATTCCCTACTTTTCTTTATGGCTTAAAAGCATGGACATTAAAACAAGTGCATTTGAATAAGTTGGCCGCCTTTGAATTTTGGCGTTACAGAAGAATGCTACGAATATAATGGACTCAAAGAATGTGAAACGCAGAAATTACTAGAACAACTAGGTAATGAAGCTAAAATAATATTGACCAGCAAAAGAAAAAAAAAAGAAGAAAACTTAAGTACTTGGGCCATATTATGTGAGGATAAAGATACTCATTATTGCAGCTTATTAGGCAAAATTCGAGGAAAGCGAAATGTGGGAAGACGAAGAATATTGTAGCTTAAGACCTTGCTGGAATGGTTTGAAAGCGGTGGTGCAGAACTATTTAGAGCGGCAGTTAACAGGATCCCCATAGCCATAATGATTTCCAACCATCGATAAAAGATGGAAAGTAAAGAAGATAAATGTACAATTTAATAAACGACCAGAAACAGAAGTCTATGAAGACGGACCATACACGATTTCACGACGACTACTACACTCCCTCCAGAGGGTCTGAAGAGAGAAATAAATGATTTTAATAAAATCTAACGAAATTTTCTGAGAAACTCTTCGAAAGATTTAATTTTTTTTTTTGCGTGCTTTAAAACTTTTCGACTATTTATACACAAGTTTAAATTATATTAAAATATTTCATTATACATTTAGCTCAGTTTTAAACTGCCCTGAGCAATTAATTAAAATGTAATGGATATTTATTATTTGAAAAAACTAAATATAAACTTTAAATGAATATATAATTTTTATGTTAAAGTTAAATATAAATAATGTGAGTAATTTTGATTAAAAAGGGAGTTTTGTATGCTGTGGTATTTTTATATATAAACATAAAATTATTTGTTTTATAAACATTGTATTTGAAAACAATTTTTTATTATAATAAATTAGAAACAGCGAGATAAATTAAAAGGTAGTAAAGTTTGTGGGTTTATGCGATCTCAACATGCTTTTATTTACTTAATACAATTTCTTTAATTAATTACGATTTTAATCATGTAAAGTATATCATTGCACGATTCAATATTTAATTATTTCATCTTTGTTTATAGTTTAGTAAAAACCAATGCCGACGATAACGGGCCTGCAATGGATGCACTGAAGTCGGGTGCCCCTGGTTGTGGGGCACACAACAAAAACTACCGACACAGAAATTTTTTTTATGTGGTTTAAATTCCAAACTTAATATGCTAAGCTAGTTGAATTAACGCAAATGTGCGTGACAGACTTATATGCGCAAGTAAAGATAGGAAGCATAACATCGATGCCATTTGGTATAAATTCAGGACTTAGGCAGGGGGACCCCTTGTCACCGTTGCTGTTCAATTTTGCTTAAGAATATGCAATAAATAAAATATCGTCAGAGCTGACAGGAGGATTTGCTGATCAAGGATCAAAACTGTTGCTGACCTTTGCTGATGATATAGATGCAGTCACGCATTCTACAGGAGACGTGAGAGAGGTATTTTCACAGCTCGAGGAGGAAACAGGTAGTCTGAGTCTCCGAATAAATGAAGAAAAGACGAAATAAATGGTAGTAACCAAAAATCCAAGACCAACAGTTAGGCAGAACATCAGTATTAATGATCACAACTTCGAAGTAGTAAAGGAGTTTAAATACCTGGTGGCGATAATCACAGCGGACAACCACATAGAAAAAGAGGTGTCAGCACGGATAGCTGCGGGAAATAGAGCATTTTACTTCCTTTCAACATTATTAAAATCGAAGCTGCTAAAAAGAAAATCTAAATTAACACTGTACAAGTTGAATATTTGCCCAATTATTACATATGGCAGTGAAACATGGACTCTCAACCAGCGGGAAATCAATAAGCTTCTAGTATTTGAAAGGAAAGTTCTCAGAATAATATTTGGCCCCCAAAGAGATGAATTCACAGGGGATTGGAGAAGATGCCGCAATGCTGAATTCGTGACTCTGTATGGAACTGAAAACATAGTTAGACATATCAAGGCAAACCAAATAAGATGGGCAGGTTACGTGGTACGATCTGAGGATGACAGAGTGTTAAAGACAGTGTTTTTTAAAAGACCAGATGGTAGAAGAACAGTAGGCCTACCGAGAAAAAGATGTAAGGATGATGTTGAAGCTGATTTATCTAGAATTGGGTACAACAATGGGAAATAGAAGCGCAAGATCGTAGAGGATGGAGGTCGATAGTGGATGCCAGTGATAAAGCCAGTGAAGAAGGAGAAGAAGAATATGCTAATCCCACAGACAGTTTTTAGTATTATTCCATCCCACAGACGAAAAATATACAATTCCTACCTAATATCACGTAGTAATAGAATTTATTGGTAACCATAATTTGCTCGATAATAATTTTTGTGTCTTGATCTGCTCCTGGATTTTCGTCCATTCTGATCTGTTTCGTCATTTTTCTCCAATTTTTTTATTTTTAAACTAGTTATACCATTTTCTATTTGTTCGATGTTTTTCAGCTTTGGTCTACCTCTTGGTATTTTTCCTACTGGCACTTGTTTGTTTATTGTGTTCGCTATTTTGCTTTCTTTCATTCTTTTCACATGCTCCATCCAACGTATTATAACTTTCGTCGGGCGGAACAGGTACAATTGAGGAATTTGCTGTAAGACGGATGCAGCTCCATATTTGGTAATTGTTGGGAAATTGAAAAAAACTGTTTTTTAATAAAAGTTTTTATTTTAACCCGAAAGACATAATATAAATCGATGATAAACAGATTTAGTCAATACTTGAGACTATTTTCAAGTAGATAATTTTTGAAAAAATAAAAAAAATTGAAAAAAAGTTGGACCTGCATCTTTCTTGCACCAAACACGTGAAATAATGCTTCTTTACCATCATTTTGGAGAAAAAAAAAACAAATTCCCAACAAAAACTCCTTTATTCGGTTACAACAATCAAACGACTATGGTTTGCCTACTACACAAATACGAAAAAATCTGTAAAAACAAACAGGTTGGTTTAAAAAAAATAGCATTCAGAAAAAAAAAAAATAAAACACTAAACACACGAGCAAACACATCCTTCATTCATCTACCTGGTCATCATCATCCGTTCGGTTTTCTAGTTCTCTGCCATGGCTGCACTTGTGAGACGGGTGTAAAAAGCCATTTAGTCCATAGGAACGAATCGTGTTATGCAGTGTCAACTGCATTACATCTGCATATTTGGCTTTTTTGACAGGTATAGGATTGCAATAGACAGGAATATCAGAAAAAACTGAGAGGTCGCTGTTAAGATTTCTCAAGATTTGGAATAAGTGAAAACTCTCAAGGCCAGTAGATATACTGACTTTAATACCATCTAAATGTTCATTGGTCTACTGGAAAATTCGGTATTTGGAAATCTGAAATCTTTGCTTTTCTGCATCTGTGATAACTTTTTAAAATGTCGTTTATAGTGACCACTAAAGTTCAGGATCATATTTTGTTTTACCAGAATGGAAATAAACTGTTTGGATGATTGTTTAACAAAATCAGCATATTGTTGGGCGCTAAAAACGTAGTCCTTTTTCGTTAAAAACTTCTCATTAACTCCAAAGATCACAGCGATCACAGAGAAGAAAACTGTGTACTAGCTCAGCAAAGCGGTGCTCTATCTTGTCAATAGACCTAGTTCACACCAGCAAATACAGAAACTGAATCATAACTAATTTTTTGTTTTGCGCAGCAGCGTTATCGGAGAAAAGGTATAAAACTTTAACATTTTTAGGGAGTATATATTTTTTATATAGTGGTACAAAAATGACACTATCTCGTTTGGTGACTTTCGAACGATAGTTTCATCATACATATAAAAGTGTGCTTAATTTGTCTTACCAGAATGGACGCAGAAGTTGTATGTCCACAACTGGCGTTTGTAGAAAGCTTTCCCAGCATGAATTTTTGGAAGTGGAAGGTTTTGTTGGAAGTCAAAGGCCAGAACCTCCACTTCGTCAATATGCTTGCACAATGTGGTTTTCTCCTTCAGCTCCTTAAAAAACAAATCGGCCTTAATTTCATGCAACTTCTTTTCTGCTGCTAAAGCTTTTCGTTCATTTTCGTCGAGGTTCACATCTTTGAGTTTGTTATCTAAGACATCACATATTTTGCACGTATCTGATCGAGGTGAGCCAAACCTGTAGTTAAAGTTTTCTTTGAGGTATCGATAGTAGAAGTCATAGGGAACTTTGGGTTTATATTTAGGATTCTGGTTCGTAAAGTTCCAAATATAGTTGATGCATCTTCTTTACATTTTGATCTGGAGATAAATATAATCGACGGGATTTGTTTTTACTATAATGCGATTCACGCCTTGGAAAGCTCTGGATGTACATGTTCACATTTTTGAGTGTTTCGTTAGATTTTCGGTTGGGTCTATTTGTATACTTTCCTTTGTTACTAGGTGGCGCTGCAATATCTCTGTCAAGAAATCAACAATTAAGAATCTGCATCAAATTAGGGACAATCACCAAATAATATAATTATGATTTTCATAAAACAGAAAAGTGTCGTGTTCCTGTTAAACGGTTAAATATTAAAATTGCGCCTACTTCCAATTGTTTGAAGAATGAAATGATTAATAATTAAATATATAAAATTTATTATAAGATTTTCTTTTAAAGTTGGCTAATAATATTTCATCACTTTTAGAGAGTATCCAGGTGTCTGAACTATGGGTTTTTTAAATTTATTATTTTGTTTTTCTTGTGACATTAACTGATCTTAGTTGACGAAAGACTAATTCCAAATTTCAGGTAATTAAAAATTAGATTTGTTGGCCAAAAATCTCATAGCAGTATGTTTTTTCATATTCTTTAAACCCTAATCTAGCAAAAGCCGAATCACAAGATCTGAAAAACTGCCAGACGCGGACCATAAGAGCGAAAAAATGCACAGTTAAAGTTAAAACAGTAATAAGGAAAAATAGTTTATCTATGTCTACAATTGAAACGGCATATAAATTCCGAAGCAAAGTAGCGATCCAGTAGGAAAAGAAAAACCAATATACTGCAAATGTAAAATCAATAGAGTTATAAGGAAAAACAAAATAGAGACTTTAACACCAACAAATTAATTTCAGCCATATTTCCACCAGCAAAATCAAAAATTGCATGGAAAAGATAAAGAGTACAAAAAATGCCTTATGAGGATTCTGACAAGTCGTATTGTGGACAGACCAATAAAAGAATACAGGTAAGATGAGAGAACATCGAAATTCCATCGAAAGAAAAAACAAGATGTTATCCAACATGATATAAGCGCAGGATATAAAATAAAGTTAAATTAAACAATGATGCTAGCTCAAAAAAGACAAAATGTATAATGGAAGCTATACAAACAGAATAGGAAAATATAAGAACAAGAGATGATGCCCAAAGACTTCCAACTGTCTAGGAAATAACTCTATAAAAAACGTATATACTTAACACGCATCTTAACTGGCGAAGAAACTCAGCAAAAATGTAACAGAAATACACAGTGATCTTGACATGAGTTCTCATCGAATATCTAGACGAAGCGGAAATAATTTAACTTGTCAATGACAAATGTGACCTTGTCAAAATATCGCCAAAATAATTATTTTCCAAAACCAAAATTATTCAGTGATCAAACCCGAAAAACATGCAGAAATCATAGACTGATCGTTTTTATTATTGAGGTATTAAAAACATATATATTTAATAATATACATTCTTGTGAAATAGCGTAAAAGATATTTCGATTAAAATCGATCTGTCAATTACTCTGTTGTTTGCTATATACATCTTTTGAAACATATACACCTCAACGTGTGTCTTTGAAATGAATTTCTCAGCACCGGAGCCATAAATAACATTCTTGATGACATTATTCTCATATTTTGTGTACTTAGTTGTGAGAAGTTTGTGTGATAATATAATCTGGGAGGTTGAATGAAATACGGAGCATATTTTGTAATGGATCGGTTTAATATCAAATATGATATACCTGTTGAATTTTCTAGTACATATTTTAATTATATGTAGAGCAATTTTTAATTAATACAGCACAATCTAAAGTTTTATGATGAAAAATGGTAAGTGGGAGTATTATACATAAAATAAAAATAAATTAAACAGTTGAAAAGTTTCGGGGGTGATTTTGGCGGATTAACAGGGGATGAAAAAAGTTTTTTTTATTTTTATCAAAAGTTAAAGCCCTACCAAAAAATGTCATATGCAAAAGTTGTGGATAATATTAAAATTTAAGAACTTTAGGGAGACAACATTACTAAAATAACCTCAAAATTAAGGAGAAAAATGAAGTAAACCTTTTTTTTTTCAATCCTTGTGTTTTTTTTGTCAATTTTTGTAAAAGTCATTTAATTTGGATTAAACTTAGTAAAAATATACATCAATATGTTTTCAGTTTTAAAAAAACATTCAATAGTTTCCGAGATATTTGTGATTTTTCGAAGAAACACTCCTTTTTGCAAAGAAAAACTTCATGAAAAATTCCATTGTTTATATATGGCTAAGACTTATTTTCTTAGTAAAAACATTTACTTTTATTTTTTATTACTTAAGAGGGTTTTCAGACGAGGATACTGTATGCGAGATACAGAATTTTCGATAGCTGCTGTATCGGATTCACGGGCATGCTCGTCAGTATGAAAATATTAGCAGTGCAGTGCGGTTATATTTTTGGATTATGGATGTAGAAGAGTGTGTTATGCTGTTTTACATATTAAATAAAAAGAAAAAGAAACTGAAAAGACGACGTAATTTGTGGGTTCATCCTATTGTAGAATTAAGAAAAACTAAGGGAACGTATAGTTTGCTGAATCAATATTTATTGCAAGATCCATCGAAGTTTTTTAACTATTTTCGAATGTCTGTGAAGTCGTTTGAAGAACTTCATAAAATTTTGGAAATTCAATTGAGTAAAAAAGACACAACTATGCGTAGAAGTATTTCATCAAAAGAACGGCTTTCTATGACTTTAAGTTAAAGTTACAGTCTATGACTTAAATTTAAAATAAATCTGTGTACTTATCTCCAATTTGTAAATTGTTTACCTCGCCCTAAATAAAAAATGACCGTATTCCTTTCACAATAATATAGTTTGATATTCGTTAAATAATCAAAATTCCAATTAGCAAACTTTTAAAACTAAACTGTATACGTATGAAACAAAATACCTATATATTTATAATAAAAACATGTTTATTTCTTACCATATCCATTTTGCTGTACTGCAGTCATGGCCTCAAAATTTTCGCTTAGAATTTTCGACCCAGCACTGCTGCTTTTTATTTCTATTGCAGTAATCTGGCGATGCTGTATCCCATAGACAGGGATTTGATTGTACCAAACAAATTAATTTGTCAATATCAAATACAGCACGCTCCATTATTTAACTATATTCAGAAAACACCTTCTTTCTTTCGTTGCTCATTCACAATTATTCGACAGAAAATCGCGCGTCTATGGAATGTGGTGCAAAAGTATTCGTGTCTGAAAGCGTTCATTTAACGTAATGGTTCTTCTGTATCTGGCATACTCATTCAGTCGTCGGCGACAGGAAGGTTCGAGATACTGAATTCGGTATCTCGCATACTGTATCCCTCGCGCGTCTCGTGTGAAAAGCTCCATTTGAATCTATATAATATCTGCGTCTCGGATACGCGTATCTCGGATACAGTATCCTCTTCTGAAAGGGGGCTAATAAACACTAATAAGATTCTGATGCTGATGGATCGTATGTTTACTCTAAATATATTAAAAGTAAAAATTGCATGAAAAATAGCTAACAAAATATACACATTTAATGAGAAGCAAAAAATTAAAGGAATATCTGTCACTAAAAATGACTTGGTTACCTAGACAGAATGCCAGATAATCGAGCTGTAAAAGTAGTCCAGAGATGGAAGCCCCAGAAGGCCCCGTAAAAGATGGATAGATGACGTAGAGAGGGATCATAAAACCATGAACGTCAGGCAGTGGCGAAGGAAAGTATCCGACAGGGCAGAATGGAAGAACATTGTTAAGCAGGCCAAGACTCACAAAGGGTTTTAGCGTCATTAAAAGAAGAAAAAGATCTCTTACTAAAAGATTTCATGATTATTGTTTCCACTAAAGCATGATTCAATCATCGATGTATAAAAAAAGAGTTACATTGTCGAACTAAAAAATAACATGAAGAAAAATACTATAAAAAAAAGTAAAATATATCAAAAACTCATTGTTGATAGCTTAGGTATATTTTTTATCAATTTTCAATAGTTTCAATTGTAAACACATTTTTTGGGAAATAAAGATCATTTTGAAGTCAGTAGAAGAAGCGAATCAGTTTTAATTCCCATTGTCCAGGCAAAGCAAACATGTTTTTTTGTCGATTTGGGTACTGGCCAATAAACCAAAATCTTGTTGGCAAAAATTATGGAAGCTTAGTTCTATATGAAGAATGGTTTGAGAAGTCGTTAATTCCAAACTTGTCAAAAGACAAAGAAAACGTAGTCGTTTTGGATAACGCGTCATACAACTTACGCAAATTTGATTTCTTGAAAAAATTTAAAAACAAAAAGCAAATCAAGGATTGACTAATCTAAAAGAACATTTTTTTCCAGGAAGATTACCTAAAAAGTGAATTACTAGATACTGCGGCTGCCTTTAGAGACGAGTACGACAAGTACAAAATTGAAACAATTGTAGAAAAATATGGCGTTAAGATTTTGAGACTGCCGCCTTACCATTACGAGCTGAACCCGATTAAGATGGTGTGGAGTCAAGTGAAAAGGTTTGTGGCTTCAAACAACGTCGATTTTAAAGAAAAAACGGTAGAACGATTGATAAAAAAAGCTTACCAACGCGTATCTAAAGAGTAGTGGCATAATTATATGAACCACATCAAGAAAGTAGAAGAAAAAATGTTTCTTCTAATAAAGATTTTAGTAATGAAGCGAGTACGGTCCTGATTTATCAGTCTATCGCCAAGCTACAACACACCTACCACTGTGCTGATATAAGCGGCATCGCTGACTATATAATACATGAACAAAGAATAAAGAGAACAGGAAAAATTATACAAGAGTGAATCGCAAGATAAAAAAAGTAGTTAAAACAAAAAATCAATTTTATGGTAATAAATGCGAAGAAGTTAAGCCACAGCACTAGCAGTACTAGATCAAAACAATGTTGGAGGTTGTTAAAAAACCTCAGGGCAATCGAACGATCCAACATAACTATTGTCTAAGTCTAGAAAACTGGAAGACCTATTACGAACAAACAAAGAAAAAAGGCAGAATTTAATTTCAAAGAAAAGACACTGATATATTTATATACATAAGAGATAACAGAATAGATGACATTACATCTAACAAAGTGAAAAAATCTTTGAAACGGTAGAGCTCCTGTTTTAACAACGATTTCATCAATTGCACTTTTCAGAACTTTCATATCTTTTCATTAACAAATATTAATTACAAACGTTCATTATTTAAATAAAAGCTGTGCGAATAGATTCTTGTGAACCAAATGGGGTTTGGTCTTTATTTTAATTTTTGATAAAACCGATTTTTATAATCGTGTCTCTGTACTTATGCAACTTTATTGTAAATTAATTTAGTATTATTTTGTACTTGCTATCAATTATTCCAAATCTCAACAAGAGTGGTCTACTTAAACATTAAAATAAACGCCAGATATATCCTAAAGTTCATTCAAGTGTACGCCCCTACTACAGGACATCCAGACGAAGAAGTCCAAATATTCTACGACCAAATATCCTGTGCAATCTAGGAAAATCCTGGCCACTTCTTAATAATAGGTGGCGATTTCAACGCTAAAATAGGCACTAAGGAAGACCCCTCTAAAATAATATTGGAAAATTTTGGAAGCGAAGGCAGAAATGATAGAGGCAAACAACTACTGACTTTCCTTTTGGAAAACAATCTATATCAAATGAACAGCTTCTTTAAAAAGAAAAAACACAGAAGATGGACATTGGAAAGTCCTAATGGAAAAACAAGGAACGAAATCGACTATTTCTTATCAAACAAAAAAGAATTATTTAAAGACGTAAATGTGCTAAACCAGTTCAGTACAAGCAGCGATCATAGGTTAGTAAGAGCTAAAATAACGATATTAACCGAAAAAGAAAGACTCAAAATGATAAATAAGAAACAACCAAAGAAATGGACAAAACCAACTAACATTCAGGAGTTCGAAAAATATATTGGTAATTTATTGAAAGATACAACAACAGCAGACATCAATATATTGAACAAACAAATAGTCAACACAATGCAACAGGCTAAAACTAAATATTGTCCGACAAGCAAAAAAGATGAAAAACTGAGTCAACCTACGAAAACCCTTATAGAACTAAGGCGACAAATAAAAGGAGATAACACTACAAACAAAGAAGTGATAAATCAAATAAATAAGACGATCACAAAGGCAATAAGAAAAGACATAAGAAACTACAATGTAGAAAAAACAAAACAGGCAATAGAGCAAAATAAGAACATGAAAGTTTTAAAGAGGAGCGTACAAAAGGGGAAAATAGAAATTAACAAACTGAGAAACAGAACTGGAGAAGAAACAACGAACAGAGATGAAATATTAAGAATAGTCGAAAAGTTCTACACAGAGTTATATAGATCAAGAAAAAAAGATAACAATACGGAACCTCCAATTACACTAAAAACTGGGGTATTAAACCAAGGATCAGATTTAATGCCCGATATAACAAAATCAGAAATCAAAGAAGCCCTGAAGAAAATGAAAAATAATCGAACCCCGGGTGAAGATGGAATAGTATCAGAAGCAATAACAATTGGAGGGGGTGTATTACTTGAAAAAATTAAACAACTTTTCAATATCTGCCTTCACAGCGCCAATATTCCAACAGACTGGAACAACGCTACTATGATTCTAATTATCAACGCTACTATGATATATATATATATATATATAGTTCTTTACGCGAATACTAGTTAAGAGAATGGAAAAAAAATTAGAGACTTATCAACCAAGGGAACAGGCAGGATTCCGAAAAAGTTACGGAACAAATGACCATCTACAAAGTCTAAAAACCCTAATAGAGAAAGCAGTGGAATACAATAAACCTCTAGTTCTAATATTTATCGATTTTCACAAAACCTTTCAGTTGAGCTAAGCAAAATATTACAGGCGCTTAAAGAATGAAGGCTAGATTATAGATATACTAAATTATTATACAAAATATACCTGCAGGCAACAACCACTGTCAGATTACATACTAACAGTAATCGCATAAAAATAGAACGGGGGGTTAGACAAGGAGACCCAATGTCACCTAAACTTTTTAATATGGTGCTAGAACATGCTTTTAAGAATTTGGATTGGATGACAAAGGGAATAAAAATAGAGCAGAAACACTTACCTTAACAAAAGCAGCAGCTACCAAACTGAGAGTCACGCAGAGAAGAATGGAGCGGTCCATGTTAGGAATAACTCTGCGAGACAGAATAACCAACGAAGACATCAGGAGAAGAACCGGAGTGACTGACATCATCGAGAAGATAGCCAGACTAAAATGGAGATGGGCAGGATACATAGCCAGAATGACAGATGGGCGATGGACAAAGAGGTTATTGGAATGGAGGCCAAGGGAAGACAAGAGAAGCGTCGGTCGACCACCTACAAGATGGACTGACGATTTAAGAAGACTCAATAAAAACTGGATGAGAACGGCGCAAGATAGACGGGGTTGGAAACATGAGGAAGAGGCCTATGTTCAGCAGTGGACTCTTGAGGCTGGATGATGATTACTTTTTAAACCAATTATCCCGAGATAAGTCCAAAACAATAAGGAGAGATATTTATATGATCTACTCTTTTGGAATTTTTTTTAAACATAAAGTTCTTCTGTTATATTTTATTTATATGTGCATATGTCTTTGTCTATTATATTAAAAGATTTCGTTTTTTTTACATGTTACGGTAGATTTATTGGTATTTCCTGTTTTTGGAATTTACCCGTCTGGTGATTCAGTTATTGAATATATTTTGTTTTGTTTACCTACTGAATTTTATTTATCTACTCCTAATAAGTTTCCTGATAAAAGAGTATCTCTAAATATTTGCTAATAAAACTATTTAACTATCACGATATCTTCGACCAGGGGAAAGATCAGGCTGTATATGTTTGTAGGTAAATAGATGGATGAATTTCACCGAACATATTATTTATTATTTGCTTATGTAGTGTTTTGACCACATTTATTTAATAATTAACTGTTAATATCTTTTCTTGTATTTTCTCTCAGAACCTAATTATCTTTCCTTATCTCTTTTCGTTTCTATGGTTTCTTAATTTTCCCCTTTGTAACTCCAAAAAGTTAACTAGCGCCATTTTCTTATTTTCTCTTATCTTTGGTAATTTTACCTATCTCTCTTGTTATCTATTTCTCTGTCTTTTCTAATCCATTTTATCTTGTCTTATCTTTATTATTTCTTCTGTTGGATTCATTCCTGGTTCCAAAAGCTAGTTTCGAACCCCCGACTCGCTCTCCACCAACCATCTAGCTGCCGGTCGCAGTGTCTCCACTGGTGACCTTTCCAGCACCATCCAAAAAAAGATTTCCGATGTTACACTATTTTAAAACTATCTAAAGGGGTGGGGTTAAAGTGGGAGTAGGAATTATTACTAAGGATTGTATTAAAGTAATGGTAATGATTTTTAATATTAAGGTTGAAAATTATAGGAATTAATACAGCGAAAAATATAATATTGTTTTTCCCTTGTGGAAAATAGAACAGTACCCTTGCATTAATTTCTTTTAATTCTGTGTCCGAGCTACTTCGTTGCTATCATTTAAATAGTGTTTTCTTCTCATTAATTTGTTTCTGAACGTAGCACGATCAGGTTTCTTTATCTACACATTTCTTTCCTGGCGTTTTCTTAAAGTATCTCAATAGCAATACTGTACTTCCAGCTATATTCCTTTAATATCCACCGAGCAATATAAATATCATACTTAAACTTTATATTAAATGTTTACTACGAGTATGGACCCAATAATAGTAAACAGTTTAGTGGTAGTCGTAAAATAAATAACTGTTAATTTAAGGATAAAGCTGCTATTTTCTCAATAGACCAGGAAGATTGCCTTCGTATTATTTATGTTTATGTGTATATTACAGCCCAAACTTAATTTCGCGTATAAAACTATATGTTACTATAAATTTTTACAGGAATATATACGAATTTTACTATAGAAAATATTCATTTGGATGTTTAGAGTGTATAAAATATAACAAGATATTTAAATTTATAATATAAAATAGTTATGAATAATGTACTAGTTGGATATTAACTTTTTATTTGAGAAAATACTTGACCATTGTCCTGGTGCGTCGACTTACAGATACCACTGAAAAAAAATTGTGTCGGGTGTAATGTCCTTAATCAGTTGCGTGCACAATTTTTCTTCATTATTTCTTATTCTTCGCTTGCTTTCTTGCTTGTTCTCTGCTAATACCTCTTGTCTCTAGGATTGAAGTTACGTTATCGCCCCGTGTCTTCATTGGCCTGCCTCTTAGTCTCTTAATTTTTTCTTCTCGCTTCCCATACTTGGTTAACTGGTCTTTCTTAATTTATTCTAATCATGTCTCCATACTATCTTAGTTGGACCTCTTCAACATCCCGGTTATGCCCATTATTCTTCTAAGAAACTTCATTCTAATGCTCTATAGTTTCGATCTTAATTTATCAGTAAGCATCCAACTTTCACTACCAAAAGTTAAAATCGGCACAAACACCGTCTTATAGATAGCCACTTAGGCTTTTTGAGATACTTCTTTTTTAGACAAAAGCTTACTTTTGATTAACGAAAATAATGAGTACACAGAAGAGATTAAGGCAAGAATAGGACAGGCAAGAAATTCTTTCAACAAACTGAAAAAAGTACTCTGCAGCAGGGACATTTCAATTTCTTTAAAGATAAGACTTCTGAGATGCTACGTGTTCTCGGTATTATTTGATGGGTTGGAGGCTTAGACATTAAAGAAAGATGTTTCGGACAGATTAGAAGCCTTCGAGTTCAGGGTCTACAGAAGGATATTAACAATAAGTTGTGTGGATAGGGTCACGAATGTCGAGGTGTTGAGAAGAATGGGAAAAGATAAAGAGGTTTTAAATACAATTAAAGTCAGAAAACTGCAATATCTGGGACATGTCATGAGGGGCGAGCGTTATAACTTGCTATAATTAATAATACAAGAAGGAATACAGGCTAGAAGGAGTCGCGGAAGAAGACGAATTTCCTGGTTAAACAATTTGAGAGTTTGGTTTAACTGCACTTCTGCTGACCTCTTTAGAGCAGCGGTATCGAAAGTGCGAATTGCCATGATGGTTGCCAACCTTCTTAGAAGAGATGGCACATGAAGAAGAAGAAGAAGTACTTTTGATTGCGTGGTATATCTAAGCAGCATTTTTTACTTCTCTTTTGTATTTGTGTGCATCTTTGTGTTGGAAAAATATATTCATTATATTATTATATAATTATTATTTAATTATTTTCTCGTTTATCTCTTACATCCACTCGACTGCCTTCTAAACTGTCTATTATCTCTGAGACATTATCCCAGAATAAGTCTTTGGCAGCTGCTTTTTCATCATTATTTATTCCATACATACCAATTATATTGACTAATTTAGGTTCAGCAGAAAAAATTATTTTGGAGGTCAAATGGTTGGGATTTGAGTCTTAGAGATCAAAATTTTAGATGTCTTTACTATGCTAAAGCTTTGAGAAATGCTGGCAGTTCATTTTACAGAACATTCCAACAAATCCTGCTACCATGTCTACGTTCGTGACCTCTAGGTAATGTGTGGCATGGAATGGGTGTAGATGTAGCTAACGGGAAGGGGTGATAGCGTCTTTCTGGCCCTATAAATTGAAACAAATCGGCTATCGTATGATAACCCTAACACGAGAGTCTCTGGTCCTCCAAGTTAGAGGTTGAGACTTTCACTGGACCTTCATCATCATGACCATTAAAAAGATCTTAGATGTGTTTTCCTACAGGTTTTCTACATCAAAATTTCTCAAAGTGGTTCAAAAAGTCGAACAAACATTTGACCAATGTTGACCATTTGTACTTGTGTATTCTCGATGGCGACCGAGAAACAAATAGCCAAATTCGACCGACGTGACTGCTACCTGCTATTAATTCCATAGTTTAGTTCTTGCAGCTGAATAGAGTTTTGTAAAAATTAGAGTTAGATTTCAAAGTTCAAGTTTTAGATATAACTGCAGAAAAAAAGTGACGACGTAAGTAATTATATTCATTGGAATTAATATGTATAATATTATGTACTTTTGTTGCTATTTTTTCCATAAAATATGTCTTGCACTAGTACGGTTGGAAAATACCTTTCATTGTTAACAATTTTGTGCTCTCTTTTAATTGGGGCATTTTTTCATTCCCGAATAATGGAAAATTGGCTGAAATCTGGGTTTTTGAAATGGTATTGATATGTAGTGGTCACTGAAGCATCTGAATCAACTGATTGAGTGACAACTAGCAGAGATGGAGAAGATGCAACTCGTCCAAGTTGGTCTCTCTCAATTCTTGGCAAGGAGGTTCTTTACCAAAAAAAAATTCGGGGAAAAATAAAAAGATATATTCCTAGCTATCTCACGTTATATGGCTTTATTGAAGTTGGCAACGAACGGGCATCAGTAGGCCAATGCGTTAATTGTCACAAAATTGTTGCTAATGGGTGCTTGGTTCCATTTAAATTAAAAAGGCATTTTAAAAGTAATCAGCCTTGTTTAGCCAATAAGGCCAAAGAAACCTTCAAACTTCGTGCATCATCTCTTCAGTCAGGGTCGTGCATGATGGAAAGAGTCTGCAAAAATGAAACGAAAACGCCACTGTAGCATCGTTTATTGTTGGCTTACAGATTGCAAAAGCTGGAAAAAACCATACCATTGCCGAGGAACTGATTAAACCTTGCGTGAAGGATGTCGTAAAATGCATCTTAGGTCCAGATATGACCAAGAAGATTGATCATGTGCAGATGTCAAACAGCACTATAAGCAAGAGATTTCAGACTTTGTAGAGAGAGAGAGCTTATAAATAGATTAAAAACTTGTGAATTCTTCAGTTTACAGCTTGATGAAAGTACCGACGTTGCTGGACTTGCTGTTCTGCTTGTGTTTGTGAGGTTTCCATTCGGTATGAAAATAGAAGAACTTAAAAGTTATGTCACTGGTGAAATTTTCAAGGCTATCCACAAGTACATATATAAGAAAAAATGGTACAGATTGGAGTAAATGTGTGAATATTTGCAGTGATGGAGCGGCTGCAAGGGTTGATAAAATTAGAGGGGCGGTGTCTATAATAAAGGTAGTGGCAGAAAATGCCTCCAGCGGTCGTTGTATCTTACATCGCCATTCTTTGGCAACTAAAAAGATGCCGCAAAATTTGAAAGGCGTATTGGATGGTTCTGTGAAAATAATTAACCAAGTGAAGTGCAGTACGCTTTAAGCACGCCTTTTAAATCTCACCGCTGAAGATATGGGTATGGATCACTTCAATCTTTTACCCCACACGGATGTCCAGTAGCTGTCGAAGGGAACAATTTTAGGGAGACTGTTTGAACTAAAAGATCCACTGATTATTATATTTACAGAGGAGTACTTCATCCAAGAATTAAAATATGTCAATTTGCTGCTAAAATTGGGATATCTTTTAGATATCTTGGAAATAATTAATAAAACCACCACATCGCTTCAAGTCAAAGGTGGAGCACAATTAGATAAAATCAAAGCCTTGCGTAAAAAGTTACATTTTTCAAAGCATGTGTTAAAAAGAGAAACCTCACAAATTTCTCTCGCTACGAACTTCTTTAAAATTGTTGACATTGACTAAGATGACTTATATAGCTGGATGATGGACCCGTCTTCATGCAACCCAAAAAATAAACCTGTCAGAATGACAAATGAAGTTTTTCAAAATCTACTTGAGATCAGTGACGATAGAAGTTTAAAACTCCAATACCGTGAAGGAAGACAAGAAGAGTTCTGGATGCAGGTATATTCAGAAAATTATGTTGTTTGCAAGGATTCGGTGAAAAAACTTGTGTATTTCACATCGACTTATCTCTGTGAGTCTTCTTTCTCCACATATGCTTACATTAAAAGCAAATACAGAAGCATACTTCAAGCATCAAGGGATTTGAGGGTCAAACCTACAAAGATTCCCATAATTTTAAAGGATATAATGAAAACATCATCGAAACAGTTTCATTCATCACATTAAGTAAAAATATTTGAATATCAAATGTACTGTATTTGATTGATCTGAATTAAAGTTTATATTGAAATCAAATAAGCCTCAGAATTGTATTTTTTTTCATTTTTTGTAGTTTTCCAAATCGCTTCAAGAGTTGGTGTGCCTTGAAATATTTTTAGCCTACAAGGGAGCCTCGACTAAAAAGTTTGAGAACCACTGTTCTACATTATCTGGGATAGAGACTGCTTGAATGTTATCATTTACTTCAGTAATTACTGAGTAATTGCTATAGTGAATTTTTTCTTCATTTGTGACATTCTTATTTTTTGAATGCTTTAAAGTGGTCATGTTCTTTTAGTAAATCCCCCAGTTCCTCACTTTTGCTGTTTAATCATGCCTCTGTCGATTTTCTGATTTTTTTTCTGAAGATTCTAGGAAAATCTTTATACTTCGCTTCATTTTAATTTGTGTGAGATTTAATTTTTCTTTTAGAGTATCTTTAAGTTTTATCTATTTTTTATCTCTACTTTTAGTTTTTTGTACTTCTGCATAAGTTTTTCAACTTTAGGTTTTATCTTCCCTCTGTGTTTGATTTTTTTCAGTTCAATTGACATTTTACCGGATTGTGGTCGGAACCGATGTCAACCTCGTTATATGTTTTCACTCCACTGATTCCATTTCAGGCATACCCAACGCGTAAGAACGAAACAGTGATCTTCATCTTGAATTTAACGCCGATTTGGTAAACCGTAAATTATAATAACTAAATTTGGTAAAAAAAGTACTCAAATCATGTTTTGTTTAATGGCCCAAAAATAATATATAAAATATTATATAAATATGCGTGAAATAAGTTTATTTTTTTCATTTATTATTTTTATTTCATGCTTGAAGCCTCTCTCCGCATGTGATTTATTTTACGGCTGGTGCTGAAGCTCACATCCTACCTTGTAGCGTTTTCTATTAAAAAAAATCATATTCTGTTACCATTGCTTCATTGACCTACTTTTGCCACGACTGTATTTTTCTCCTATTTTTCTTCTTTTAAGTGGTCCATTTTCAAACTTTTTTTGGGCATTTCTCTTCGGTCTTTCGCTGTAAATGTCGTGATTTCTCTAATTTGTAAGTGCTTAACATATATAATATAAGTCTAGATCTCCCTTAATACCAAATATAGCGTAATCATTACTGAAATAATTATCAGAAACTTGGAGATTTTTGTTTAAAAAACTTCAACTGGAAGTTCTTTAAAGTAGGACAAATTGTAAAATCTGAAAATTTAATAAAATTTCCTTTGAATAAGAGGCGCCAACTTTCAGCAATGTTTATTAATTGTGCAATTACACCAAGCATCATTCCAAAACAAAATAAAGCATTTGTTTAATAAAAAATCAAATTTAAGAGAAAGCTCCTCTGCGCGAGCTTTTTGAAGTTAATTTGTTTTAAAGGCGCGAGGGACTGGAGTTGTTGAAACTTACGTAAAAACCGAAATTAATTAACCATGATAAGAAATTTGAGCATTCTTTACAATTCAGCCTAATAGGGGCTTTACACGCACCGAAAAACAAAAGCGGAAAGAAAGGGAACGAACGACAAAATATATAAAACAAATCCTAAACGGAATTGGAATTGAGGTCGCGATGTAAGACATTGGAAAATGTTGTTTGTATTAGAAAATATCACTTTATTATAATAGAACGAGCCTGAAAAATGCCAGGAAAATGATTATTTTAAAATAAGATAACATATTTATGTGGAAAACAAGACGGAGTGACACATTTTATTTTTTTTTTTTTTGAATAAGGACTTAGAGATAATGTAAAAAAGGAGGTTGTTTCAGGAGGAATCATTTGATAGTTTCCTAGGGTCTATTAGTCATTAAAGACCAGTTTCTAGAAAAGATAGGGGTTATATGTTATCCCAAATTTCTGATATTGTTTCGAAACTTTTCCGAGGAGGTTCTGAGCTTTTATAGAGCTTTTATGATCTTTTCGGCATAAAATGTTTTGAACTAAAATTCAGGAGGGAGCCTTGAAGTTTTAGCAAGCACAAACCAGCTTTTTATTAAAAAAAAACTAAACTACATGTGCCAATACAAAAAAGTTTTTTTTTTGTTATTGGCATATACTAGGTGTCAATCAGCCAGTTACAACATGACTAATACCTTAAACATATAAATTTTATGACCGTAAAGTCCATAAAATATCAATAACGAAAAGCTGAATAATATGCTTTAAGAACTAAAATTAAAATAATATACAAGTTAAATATAGCATCTTTTCAACATCATCAGTGTATTCAAAAAACGGTATACATAAGTAATATAATTCAAAACACTTTTTTTCTATTATCTCCTTTTTATTTATTTTTTAAGAGTATGACACTAGGACGACGTCAGATGATATCATTAATGGGAAAAGATGAAAATGAAATCACAACTAGAGAAAACATACTGACACGAATAGAAGAATTTTACACAGAACTTTACAGAACACATCAACAAGATGATGAGATGAGACCAGCACGGAAATTAATAAAAAATGTTGGATCAGAAATAATGCCAAAAGTAACAATTTCAGAGGTAACTACAGCATTGGAAAATATGAAGAGAAATAAAGCTGCAGGAGAAGATAATATTACCACAGATATGATATTAGAAGGAGGTAAGGAACTAATTGCAATTGTAACTAAGCTTGTGGACAGTTGTTTACATCAGGGCAAAGTCCCTAAGAGCTGGAACAACTCTAAAGTAATCTTATCACACAAGAAAGGTGATAGTCGAAAATTGGAAAACTACAGACCCATCAGCCTACTGTCACACCTGTTTAAAATACTCACCAAAGTCATAACTACTCGACTAACAAGGAAATTAGACGAATACCAACCATATGAACAGGCAGGTTTTATAAAAGGCTATTCAACTTCCGATCACCTGTTAACCACAAAAATATTAATAGAAAAATGTAACGTATACAAGTTTCCAGTTTTCCTAGCATTTGTAGACTACGAAAAAGCTTTCGATACCATAGAACACACGGCCGTAATAAACGCAATGCAAAATTGTAGAATAGACCGCAGATATATTAACTTAATAAAAGAAACTATGAACCGAGCTACAGCTACATACTACCTAAATGAAAATGAACACACGAACCCTGTACCATTAAACAGGGGAGTCAAACAGGGAGATACTTTATCACCCAAACTGTTTACCTTAGTTTTGGAGGACGTTTTTAAAAACCTAAAATGGAAATATAAGGGAATAAACATCAATGGCCGCTGTACATCAGTAATCTACGATTTGCAGATGACATAATCCTGATAGCTACTGACCTACAACAAATACAAACCATGCTTTTAGAACTACATACCGAATCTTCTAAAATAGGACTGAAAATGAATTTAAACAAAACAAAAGTCATGCACTCCGAAGACACCGTGACAATAATAAACGATAAAGTTATAGAAAAAGTTGAAGAATATATATACTTAGGACAAAAAATAATACTAAATAGGGAAATTCAAACTGAAGAAATAAAAAGAAGTAGAAAGTTAGCTTGGGCAGCATTCGGTAAACTGAACTATATACTCAGAAACCAACAAATTCAATTACATCTTAGATCTAAAGTTTTTGATGCATGCATTATTCCGATATTAACTTATGCGGCACAAACATGGACAATCAGAAAAAAGAATATGAATATACTTAGAGTCACTCAACCCGCGATGGAAAGAGCAATGCTAGGTATATCACTTAAGGACAAGAAAACAAACACATGGATAAGACAGAAAAGCAAAGTCACCGATGTGGTGCAAAAATCATTAAAGTTGAAATGGGAATACGCTGGACATGTAGCTAGGAGCGATCTAAACAAATGGCCCAGATCAATTTTAACCTGGAGACCATACCAACACAAAAGACCCAGAGGCAGACCTCCTATGAGATGGACAGATGATCTGAAAAGGACTGCCGGGAAAAATTGGATACAAGTAGCGTACAATAAAAAACAATGAAAGGGAAGACTTGAAGAGGCTTATGTTCAGATGTGGACGTGAATGGCTAGACAAAGAAGAAGAAGAAGATCTATATTTACATACAAACAAGATGATGAGGTTCTCAGAGTTCCACAGCAAACTCTTGAGCAGCTATCTACTCAATCTGACAGCTGCTTTGCTATGGACTCTCTAAGTTGCTTGCCACTATTCTGCATATACATATTGTGGCGAGATTAAATAAAACGAGCGGTTCGAATTTATATACATATATTTATTTATAACTTTACAGTTCGGTAGTATCTTAACAACTAACTCTACTTCTAACATTGTTACCTAAATATATACCAAAAGTATTATGTTCGAGAATATTCTGACGTAGTCCCACCTCTAATTCGCCTACGTGACCGGTTATTCTCTCTCGCACTCGATACACCGCGAAGCTTCGAGAAGGGTATTAGAGATGCAATACAACCGTTACCTGGGCCATGCCGAGAGCATGTTCGTAACAATATATTTTTTTGATAGTAGATACTACAAGACTATTTTGGTATTTGACAGAAATTTTATTAATGCATTATAAATTCTCTCATTTACATTAGCTAGGAGACTAAGGATATTAAACGGGGCCTGTACATTAAGATCATGTAATTGTTGAATAAATTGATCTGTTTCATCCTTATATTCTTGGTATTCAAAAAAAATAACTGATCTAAATCACCTTTTTTGCCACAATTTTGACAAGGATCATTTTCGAGAACATGAATGTAGATGTGTGGGATAACAGGCGTGGTCAAATCTAAGACGTGTTACAGTTGTGATCAATTTTCTTGAATAATTATATGGCTGGAACCACGTTTTATTCGGTATTTGATTTTGTATACTGCAGTATCTAGAAGGGTTGGTATAAATATGTTGTGACCAACATTCGTTCCAAATATTGAGATATTTCATTCTAATATAAACTACTGCATCACAAAAACTTACAGGTAGTTTATGGGTCAAACCATTTTATACACTTTTTTTGCCAACATAAATATCCACATACTCGTTATGTTCGAGACCGACATCTGCTTTAACCCATACAAAATTAATGTTTTTGTTAACCTTTTGCAGTTCTAAAATCCTTTTTTTAATTGCATATATGATATAATTGGAGGAGTAACTTGGGTATTTAGCCAAAACCAAGGAACTTAAAACAGACAGAGAGTCCGATATAATTATTGCAGTATCAATTGTAGACTGTGATAAAAATGTCAACGCTTCGTAGATTGCAATAGCTTCAGCACTAAATATAGAAAATATGTTATCCAGTTTGTAGGAATAATTAATATTTTTGGAGGGAATATAAAAAGCACATCCCACACCATCCTTGGACACAAAGCATCGGTGTATATTGCCACAGATTCCTCGAAGCTTGCAAGTATTGAGTATAATAAGTTAATTTTAATGTGAAAATTATCGCTATATGAAGGTTTTACAATCTTTCTATTTAGAAACAATGAATTGTAATCATAAAGATCTAACAAAGTTGAGCTGGGATTATATAAATCACTAAGGATATCTCGATTAGATTGAAGTGCTATACACACTAGTGGAGAATTTTTCTTCGACCAATATTTATTTGTCAATTCTTGTTCATTTACAAAAAAAGAGGTTAGTCTTTGTATGTGGGTATATTTTATTTTATAAAAACTTTTAAAAAAAAATAAAAAATTTTTCTTCTTAAGTATTTTAATAATTCCCTCAATTTTGCTTTTAGAATGCACCATGCTGTTATATTTTGGAAAATACGATGTCGGTGTAAAATAACGAGCAAAAGAATTGGAGATAGTTTCACCACCTATTACAGTAGTTCCTTCTTGTGTAATAATTTTGGCTATTATATTTCTTTCGGTTGCTTTACCTGTCAAATGTTTAACAATATTCCACAGGTTTTTGGAAACATTCTTGTTTTTCTCAATTTCATTTATAAGGTAATCTTTCTTAGCAATTTTTATTAATATATTTAGGTATTTTCTATAATTGAAATATTAATTTTTTTATTAAAATTGTCAGGATATTTGATATATTTACGATACAAGAGATTTTTTGTGTTTATGGATTTAGCAAGTTCTGCAATTATCCATCCAACTTTGGCGCTTCTTCTCATTTTTTTTTGTGTTTTTTATATAATTTTTTTTGTTATTATTATTAATTTGTTAAAAATTTCACATAATAAATAATAGAGCAACTTTTTTTGTTTCATATAAGCGTTGTACAATTCTTTTAATTTTATTATTTTTTCTATTTAATAACTTTAAAAAAATTGATAATTTTGGCAAATTTGGGATAAACTAATTGAACTGAATTGAAAGTTTTACCAGATGTGTATTGCCCAGTACAAAAGTTTACACTGAAAAAGTTACAAATAAAACTTTTACAAAAAGAATATTGTAAGAACAATGCCCCTTACACATAATAAAAGAAAATGAAAGGCATTTTAAAGATACACAGAGCAGAATTCTGAACATATTTTTATAAACATAGAATTAAATAATTTTGTGATTAAATTGTGTTATTTTTAATTTATGATTTAGGACTTCACAGGCTGTTCAACTAGATAAATAAAGATTATTCATTTCATATATTCCCATATCATTTGAATTTGATGGGTTTTTTCTATACCATGCACTAAATTCCCATTAGATAAAAATGTAATGTAAAAACAGACATTTCCGACCGAACCGTCTGCAAAATCAAACAAAGTAAGACAAGCACTTGATGGATGACCATGTCAGTTGATTGTTAACTTTGTTCGAAGCGGGCTACATAATGAGCCAATTGTGGCCAGAAGAAGTTTTCCTGAATTTACAGATTTTAGATTTATTTTGTTTGTGACAGGTGACGTAAATATCACAAATAAAGAAAAATAAATCTATCAGATAGATATATTTTAGCTAAGCAATAGTATATTGTAGTAGTTTATCTCTCTTTACGTTTTTTACTGTTTTTAATATCAAAGTTTTACAGATTTTGTTAATGTAGGAGGGATTGATTGATGACAGAATAAATAGAAAAATAAAAAAAAAAATACAATTTTTAATGGAGGTTTTCAGAAATTAAAAAAAATGGGACATCATCTAGAGAATGTTGCAGGGAAGGTAGCTACAAAGAAAGTCCATAGAACGACATATTTGGCGGTGATGTCATCCTTATAATGTATAAGTTGTATGCCTCAAATGAACAAAGAGAAAGCTTTGCTGCAATTTTTAATTTATATAAAACACAAACGAATAAATATTTGTGTTTTTCGATATTAATTGCAGTTAATTTTTGGAATCTTTTTGGCAATTGCCCTTTGATAGATTAACGGATAGATTTAACAATCTTTAAACCACCAGTTACCCGATTGCAACAGACGACTTTTTAACTTTATTATTTATAATGAAATTTTACTATTTACTGTTTTAAAACTATTTACTTTTTCTTTTTTGATAATTCTTCCAATTTTTATACGGACTGAAATGACTAAAATTGTCTTTCAAATGGACATGATAGCAATATGTACTCCCATAACCAGTTTTGATGTACAAAGGAGTTTTTCAGCACATAAAGTGATGCAAGACAAAATTTTACAATGAAACATGTAACCCTTAAGTACTATGGCTGGGTCAAATATGACCCTCCACATTTTTAACGTTAATTTTCGCTACCGAAATATAGATGGCGCGCAGCTCACATTCTGCTACTCTTCTATCGGCAGGTAATTTATCGATCCACGAAAATTCCGTTAGTCAATCTGTTACTATTGCAGAGTTAAGCACGCGCAGGGTCACAGAAAGAAGCGGAAGGGCTAAAAATTATAGACAATGGACTAGATAGTTACAGTGAGTTTTCAGACCAGGCTAGTGAACAAAGTGATCACGAAACAGACGGTAAAGAGAAATAAGATGATGACAATGAAAAAAATTGTCAAATTGATAATTCCGTGTCAGTGAATCTTCGAGTGAAGAAAGTGATATAGCTGACTTAAGGGATGCGTTTTATAGCAAAAACAGTTACAAGTGGACTAACACTCCTCCTACTTTCTCGTACACCTAACCATAATTTACATAGTCATTTACCTGGTATTATTGGAAAAGCTCAAGCTACTAGGCCAGAGAAACCAGTTGATGCTTGGGACTGTATTATTAGCCACGATATGTTGCAAAAAATTATTGAAAACACCAATGAAAGAATAACTAGTCTGACTTCTAAATCTAATTTACCCTTATCATATCAATATAATATCTCGACATAAATAAATTAAAGGCCTTCTTGGACTTATTATATTAAGCTGGGGTATTTAAATCCTATAATGAAGGTTTAAAGTCTTTATTTGCTACTAATGGTACTGGCTGTGATATATTTCGAGCAACCATGTCATAAAACCGATTTTATTTTTTGTTTGGAAGCCTTTGTTTTGACGATCTCGCTACTACACAAGAACGTATTACTCACGGATATAAACTGGCAGCTATATCTAATATTTTTAATATATTTATAACTAATTGCCAATTGAATTATAGCTGTGGTGAATATCTCTTAAAGATAAAATGCTTATTGCATTTAGAGAAAGGTGCCAATTCAGGATGTACCTCAAAAATAAGCTAGATAAATACGGTATAAAAATGCAGTGTTTAGTAGACTATAAGGCACATTATTTGCTGAATGGTTTTGTATATACTGGAAAAGACACACACAAAGCAAATCCAAAAATGTTATCCATCCCACTATAGATGTATTGACACTTATTCCACCAATATCTGATATAAATTGAAACATATCACCAGATAATTGGTTTTCGTCCATTGAGCTTATTAAGAAACTAAAAAGTCATAAGATTACATATGTCGAAACTTAAAAAAAAAACAAAAGAGTGGTTCCTTCTGAATTTCTAAACAAAAAAACAGCCACCTAATTCTGTCCTACTTGGTTTTGAAGAAAGCGAGAGCATTGTATGGTTTCGCATTTTGGACATTGGAGTAAATGCTAACGTATTTCCAACCACTTTAGGTCAAGAATTTACCAATGCCCATTTAACTTGTAGAGCTCAGCAAACATGTTTACCGAAAGAAATTCGTAGTGTCAATTTTAAAATTTTCAAACTTCAGAAACCAATGCCGCAAATCCATAGCCGCAACAAGGAAAAAAAGGAAATGTGTAAAATATGTACATATTTAAAAAACCAAAAGAAAGAAATCTCACCGTGCGATACCTAAATGTCGAGATTTTATTTGCAAAAATCATACCGCATGAAGACGTTAATCCCAAGTTGTTTTTTTTTTATTTTAGGTAAGTACTAGCTATGATACCTAGCTGGAGATTACGGATAATAAAACTGCAAATATTTATTATTTTTCGTATAATTATTGAAAATGTATAGCTATGTTAATTTGACTGGATACCAAATTTTTTTTCTAAATACAGTTATAACTAATAAACCAAATTTGTTTTTTCTCTATAAAAATGTAAAAGTCGTTGTAAACAAATAATTTAATATAAAAGCAAGTTAAAAAAAGTAAGATTTTTTTATACAAAAAACAAAGGTTCCAAATCTAACCCTGCCATTGTATAAGTGTTACTATTTTTGGTCATAGCAGTTATAGACCAGGGCGGATCGGTTTTGAGGTGGATGGGAGAGGTGGCGTTCGGATTTTTGCAGAAATAGTTAGGTGATAAATTCAGTAATAAGAATTAACTTATTCTCGATCTCAAATATGTCGGGAACATTAATAAAAAAAATTTAAATATTTAAAAATTACTAAAACATTTCATTTTTGAGCAAATAAAAACAAAAAAAGGGGGGAAACAAGCCTTTTCTTACTCAATGTTTTTCAACCAATTAGAGAACCTTCATAATTCGTCTAGAAAATCTTTAAAACATAGTAAACTAGTCCTCCAAATTTCATTAAAATAGATTTAACAAATTTTGCATAATAATTTTTCAACCTAAACTTTTTTAATAAAATTGAATTTTTTTTTTAAATCTTTTATAACAAAATTAAGACCATATAGAAGTTTGTCAATTATTTTACTTATAAAAAGGTACTTAACCTATATAACGAACTTTATGAAATTGAAATCGGATTATTTATACGGTCTCAGGAATGCTTTAAACTTATAAACAATTTTTTGGCCTAAAAGGCCAAACTATTAGATTAAATTAATTTAATTTTATTTTACGATTTTGTTTACCCCATGATTTTGTTTTTGATAAGAAAAAAAAACAATTTTTGTTTTTATTTTAAGCCTTTTTTTATTTTCATTCCTTTTTGCGCATATTTTATACTTTTTCAAGTGCAGCTTTAGGCTTCTTTTTCTCTATTATGTCTATTGTTATGTATTATTGTCTATGTTCTCTATTTTCTCTATAACACATACAAGAAAAATGTTTCTAGTTAGTAATTTCATAACATACCGTCTACATCAGCTTCTCTAGTATGACAGCATTGCCAGCAAATACACATATTAACCACTTCACAGACGCAATTACCCAGAACTCTCCTAAGAAAATTAAAAAGCCCTCTCAAAAACGTTCGCATATACCAACACATTTGTCTAAATTATTTAGAAATATATTTCCATACGGTTAACGCTCTTATAAAATCATTATAAACTAGTGGCAAAGGAGGGATGGTAACCAGATGTTTCTAATTGTCTTCCGTTTCTTTTTGTTTTCGTTCCCTAATAACTTATTCTTCTTGAGTGAGCACTCGAGGTCCCGGCTCGACAACAAAGACGAAATACGGGGCACATCCAGAACTGGCTTTAATTTATATATAGAATAGTACATTTTGCAATATTACAGGGTCGTTTATTAAGTAGATTTTTTTATATTTTTATACATCTAGTATAATAAATACTCCGGTCAATATAGATATTTAAAATAACAAAAATTCCCGGAAAGCCGAATATTGGTGAAGACCATTACAAATAAAGTTTTAAAAATCCCCATCGATCGTATGTGTGCTACAAAAGTTATTCGAGGTCAATGGTCAAGATTTGAGGTTTTTGGATTTTATTTTTCTCTAAAACGGTAAGTTTTATCAAAAAAAACCTTAAACCAAAGTTGTAGATCTTGAAAATTCTCTACAAAAACAGTCTGTATATTTTTTTTCCTAAGAGTTACTATTTAGTGTACTCGGCGCGTTTTTTACCGTGGTTTCCCCTGTAGGCCTACTCCAGTAACTGTTATGACAATTTCAGAATAATTGAAGGAAACAATACCTGTCAAATTATATATATTATCTTAATATTGGTATTGATTATTGATATTGCTATTGAATATTGGGTTAACTATTGTTTTGCTTTCTTTAGATATTTTAATCAGATTTATACTCTTTGAAAGTCCACTTTAACAGCCAGGTCTTCTTCGATTTCTTCTTCTTTTTCAATTTCTTCTTCTTCTTCCTCTTGCTGAAAGTTCATACATTGTTCAAATGTGGTCATTGGTTTCTTCATTAAAATCACAGAAATCTTCCTCTATATTGTACTCAACTGGACATTTGAGCAAGACTGACCTTGGCAATTGTTATATGCTGGAGATCACAGTAACCCGCTTCATTGTCACAAAATAAGCAGTATTTTTTAAAACAAAAATTTGATTCACTTACTCGTGTTCTAGTACGAGGTGGACTTATTTTCGAAAGAACTTTTTTGTTGAGGGAAGTCTTTTTTGAGTTGAGGGTAATGATGATGAGAGTAAGTATGCAACGTTTCCAAAAAAATTAGCTTACTAAGATTATTGTATTAGTTTTTGAGAAAAACGTCAACCAGCTTTGAATAATGTGATTTGGAAAAAAACACGTTTAATACTATACTTAGGTACTTATATTCGTCGACGAATGGAATCGTGAACCCTTCTAAAATTTTTTACTATTTTTGGTCAATAGTTACAGTTTCTACATTATCTTCTTTGACTTTTCTTAAGTTTTTACTTATATTTTCTGGCATATGTAAATGTAGACATTCATTTCTATAGAAAAAAAAATCAGCACCAGCTGTTTGTAAAATTTTTCCAAGAAGCTGTGTTTCTACTGATAATCAGAATTAAATATTTATTGGTACAATACACTAAAAATTTCGGTAATATCCCTTATATTTTACTAGGCATTGTATCTTCCACACCACACAGTATACATTGTTTTTATAAATCACCTACAATAAAATTCTTAACCGTTTTAGTTTGATATTTGCCACAATCTATGTTGTGGAGGTACAAATACGTGATTCGTATTTTAATGCAAGGCTTTATTCACTATCTGATGCACCTAGCAGTTAGTAGTTTAATTGGAGACGGGCGATGCATTTGAATACGTGTCCAAATTTACTGGGTGTAGAGTGTGAGATTACGCTCTATGCAAATTTAATTCCTTTCTTGAATAAGGATTGCTGTTTTAAAAATAATTGGTTACAAAATAAATAGCATAGTCAAAAATGATAATTTTTTAAATGGCTCTGATTCTTCCTGATAATGCGTGTCGCGTACAAAGATATTTTGATTAGAGGAACTGGAATCTGACGTATCGTATAAATATTTATTCGAATTACTGTATTGCCCTTAGGTGACATGCTCATCATCCGAATTATCTAGCTATATATTGGTAATCTGTACTGGGAAAATTATAAATACTAAGAAGCTCAACACTCAAAGGATTCTGACGAGCTAGAATAATTAATGTATTAGGGATAGATATTGTGAAATGCAGAGGAGTAGAATAAAAGGAACAAGAAATAAACGTCCAAATATTTTGGTTCATTAAATATATAAAATTAAATTATAAAAATTAAACATTTCAAAATTTTAAGAGCGTAGGCGCAAAATTTCGGGCCAATGCTTTTTAAATGCATTCATTTTTTTCGAATCCTGAGAAAACTAACAAATATTTTTGAAAAATTTAAACGCAGAATAAAAGATTACATTATTTCTGATGGCCGAAAGTCCCTAAGAATAAACAAAAAGTTTTTTTGAATTGGATATTTAAAATTAAACTTCACACTAAATTTTCTCTTTTTTTTTCACTCCTGTAACTTATTAAAATAAACATAATAGAAGTTTTCAGCGACTTTCGGCCCTCAGTAATAATGTGTTCTTTCATTCTGCGTTTAAATTTATCAAAAATACTTATTAGTTTTCTCAGGATTCGAAAAAAAAAAGAATGCATTTAAAAAGCATTGGCCCGAAATTTTGCACCTACGCTCTTAAATTGAAAGACTTAAATATCAAATAATTAATAACAAAATATAAAGTAATTAAAGGAAATATAAAAGAGTATATTTTCAAGCAAGTATTTTAAATATATTAGGCTTACGTTTCCGTAATAATCTTTAAATTTATCAAAAAAAAATGCACTGCTCTAATGAGAATAAAAATTCAAAAACCTACAGTTTTAGTCCGAGATTATCTTGTGTGTCACTGAATGTGACTGGAGACCGCAGTGGATGATAATCTCTTTCTATATCCTATATCTTAATAACTATTTTTCTTAAGGGTGGAAATTTCTAAAAAACCGAACTAGGTTAAACCATCGATGGGAATGGCTGAATGTGATGGATTCAGGGTAGAGTAGTATATCCTGCCTACCAACTAAAACCACCCTCTCCTACTTGTACGCAGTTGACTGTCGCACTTACCGTACTCCTAAAGTGGGATGGCCGCTGTAAGGCTGACGATTCTTTTGTAGCACTTCTTTCTTTTATCTAGATATTTTCTTTGTCGTTGGTCCGGCTGGTGTTTCTCTTCTTCTTTTTTCTTTTTAAAGACTGCTCGGATATAATTGTGTACACTATTCCATCGCTCCTTACTTTCCGTCATCTTCACGATCATCTCTCTCACAGTCACAGGGTTTATACCTATTTCTTTTTACATTCTAATTCTCTCCACTATCCATCTATTACACTCCAGCATTTTGTGAGTAACGATGTCGAAGTATTCGTAGTATAGACATTTATCTGTATCAGTCTTTTTTAACCTATGAAGATACGCCCTGAAACAACTATGAGCACGTCCTATGAGCACTTGCGTCTGACACTTGCGTCTGCACTCTGACCACAGTCCATCCAGTCCCTTAAGCTCGGGATTTGCATCTTAGTGGACTGGGCCACAACCTCCTCAGTCTTCTTGTCATCTTTCCATTGATCTTTTATTTTCTTTTTTTACTACTACTACTAAGGATTTCCACAGTTTTCACTGTCTTCCTTTACTCAACCGTTTTCTCCAATTTTCCCTGTCACTCCAGTCTCCATCTCTCAGGGTTCTTTTCTCCATAGCCTCGTCGATTTCATCTCTGAATGACCTTCGGGGTCTTCCTCTCTTTCTTCTTTCAATCGGGCTCCATTCTGTGATTTTGTTTATCCAGCGTCCTCTGTCCGCTCTTCTGACGTGGCCGTACCAGGATAGTCTCTTCTCCTCTATATAGTCGATTATGTCTGATTGCACTCCCATTCTCCGCTTAATCTCTGCGTTTTCAATTCTGTCTCTTTTTGTAAGTCTACAGCTTCTCCTCAGGAACTTCATTTCTACTGCTCTTATTCTACCTCTATTTCTCTTGTTTATTGTCCAGTTTTCGGACCCATATGTCAGGATACTTCTTGTCAGGGTATTATATATTCTCTTTTTTGTCTTTATCGTAATGTTCTTATCCCACAACACTGAGTTTAGTTGTCGTCTTATACAGTTTCTTGTTTGTCTCAGTCTGTTGTTTATATCTTCTTCTGTTGTTCCCTGGTTCGATATTATGGTTCCTAAATACTTGAATTTATCTGTTCCATTTATTTGTCTTCCCTCGTCTATCTCTAGGTTTCTCATATCCTTGTTTTCTGTTGTTAGGTATTCGGTTTTCTCTAAGTTTATTTCCATTCCGTTGTTTTTATATTCTTCTTCTAGTTTTCTGAGCATAAAGCTGAGATCTTCTTCATCTTGTGCGATGACTACTTGATCGTCGGCAAAACTTAAGGTGTATATGTATTCGTCTCTTACTGGTATGCCCATTCCTTCGCACTTTCTCCTCCATGGTTTGAGTGTCTTTTCCAAGAATATTTTAAACAGAGTAGGGGACGTAGCACAGCCTTGTAGAAGTCCTTTTGTCGTCTTAAATGGATTGTAGGCTTTATTTCCACATTTAATAGCTACTTTGTTTTCTTTTTTTTAACAAAGTATTTTCTTTTTTTATGGCTGTAAAATGCTCTCTTCTTTCATAGATATGTCTCCTTTCTACTGCTAACACATGCAGAGGAACACAACCCGTGATAGGCCATGTGATATTCTTGAAATGAAACTGGAACTGGCTGGACGTTACTAGCTCCTTTCATCCCCCGATAGTCGAAATGGTAGGCATAAGGGCTGGTATTCTGGTTCTCTGGAATTAAAGAATTCTAAATAGATTTTATAATAATAATTTGCCATTAAATATACGGAACGCACACAGTAAAGTTAACATTTCCGGATAAAACCGGAACATACGGAGGAGGATAAAAACACGAGGAGTGATCAAGTTCGTTCGATTACTTCCCAAAAATTTCTTTCAATCGTTTTGTGAAAGTGAAAGCAGCTGGTCGTTTATCGTGCATTTTGGAAAACACGTTGTAAGTATCGTCATTTTACACAAATATTTCTAATTTCCATTTTAAATCATTTTATCGTCTTTATTATTTTGTATTATCATTTTTAATTTAAATCATTTTATTATCTTTCAAATTTTTATTTTAAACCAGTTTATCACCTATTTTATTTTTGTCCCTAATAGCACACGTGCGTCCAGTGGACGTCCAAATACGTCCCACACCGACTTTAAGGACGTCCCTCGAACGTCTGCTTTGGTACCAAGGACGCCCTTTTAACGTCCTATATTGGTCCTAATGTCGCTGTGCCAAACGTTCTATGGACGTCTGAGGATGTAAATTAGACGTCAACGCCATTGTATAAAATACTAAAAGTGGTGTCATCCTGTGCATATTAAGAATGTATTTTGGGAAATAAAACGTAAATGTTTAAAGGAACTTACGTTTTTTATTACATTTATTTATTATTAACAAACAGGACAAATCCACTGTCAAAATAATACAAAAATGCAACATTACAGAAATATAAAATAATTTTAAATTATTAAAAATAAATGTTTAAAAAAACTTACATTTATGATTACATATATTTATATTTAATTATTAATAACAAATGGAACAAATTCACTGTCAAAATTATACAATAATGCAACATTATAGAAATATACACAAAATTACAGATAAAAATAAAATATACATGAATAAAATAAATAAGTACACATTTACAAAAAGTATAATTTTGCATTTTAGTCCTTCAAATAGTACCTAAAGGTATTGATACAGAAGTTTCAGACCATACCTAATTTGAAACATAATTATTTCTGCGGTAAGGAACATGGACATGTGAATCTGGTAAGAGAATCCAGATTCAATAAATTGATTATACCAGAATAAGAATATGGTGTCACAATTTACAAGAATAGTAGATGCTTGTAGACAAGTCAGTATAAATCTATTCGACATAAAAAATGTTTTTAATGCAATTATAACATCATCATCATCAGTGGCATTACAGCTCGTTATGAGACAAAGCCTTCTTCAGAACAATCTTCCATTCGCCCCTGTCTCTGGCAACTCTTCTCCATGCTCTAAGTCCGATAGACTTCAAATCATTTTCTAGGTTGTCTTGGTATCTAAGTCTCGGTCTTCCTCAATTATAATACATTTAGTGTAAATTAGTAGAAGTTGAACTACCAAACATGGCAACGCTGGTTTTCGAGTTTTGACGTGACAACGTCTTAAATTAGGTTGTGGCTCGGAGTCATTTAAGAAAAAGTGTAACGCCCGCTCACGTCTGTTACAGTGAGTCGCCGAACGAGAGAGAGGCCCGCTGGACCGGCGAATGCCTTGCGTCTCTCTCCCACTCAAACATGATCGGTCCGCTGCGCGCGGCACTAGAGAATTAGGCGCGTTGAATCGCTAAAGTTGAAAATCGTTGAAAGTATCGTCAGCTGTGTCTGTAGTGAAAATGTGGAGTGCTTAGAGTCGTCATTTACAACAACTACAACAATAAAGGTAAATAATTGTACACTAATATTTCATTATCGTAAACTATGATTGATTGATTAATTGTTAGATTGACACAAAAGTTGAGAAACTGAGTTTATAGGTTATGTCATACTATTGACAAATGTTGATAGTGTTAAGTAAATTATTAGTTTAAATCACTCTGCAATCAATCGTAATTCAGTCGATTGAGAAGAAACAGCGCGTATTGCTAGTCAAACATTTAAAATAACAAATTATAACTTCTAACCTGTCAAAACAGGGCGACCAAACAAACGAACTAAACCGACCAATCACCACGCGCGGAGTTAGAATTTAACTGTGTTTAGCAAGAATTTCAAATTCCAATTTTAGTAAATGTTTTAATTTTCAACTTTACCATTTACATTTACAAATTTTAATTAATTTCAAATTTATTTAGCAAAAATTTGAACCTTCGATCTGAATAAGTGTTTTGATTTTCAAATTGATTCTTTAAAATTAAAAATATTAAAATATATATAATCAGAAGTGAACGTCACATAACATTATCTGTACTTATTATTATTTAATATGTAGGGAAATACATGTGACCATACTTGGTAGACACAATTGGAAATAGTAATTTTTTATAACTGAAAAAAATAAATATATAAAATACTGGTAGCAAACAATAACTTCAATGATCGATATCTCCGCAACTAATTGATATATCGAAAAAAATTTCAAATAAATTTTGTAGAAAATAATAAGATCAATAATATAATATAAAATAAATAATATATAAAATAATATATAAAAATATAATATATAAAATATAAATAATATATAAAATACCTAATAAATCGGTAATGCAATTCTTATTTTCATTCAATTCCTTGTTCCTATTGTGCAATTTAATAATATTCATATCAATAAATATTCTACCGAGAAAAAGACGTTGTCACGTAAAATCTTCGCCCGTAAAACCGACTTTACAGGCAACCGATTTTTTCCAAGCATTATCTGAAAACAAAATTAATGTACATTCATAAATTTAACAAACTTATTTCAGATTTAGTTCATTATACTTTGCTTATTGTGAAAAAATCATCATTCAAAATCGTTAAATTAAACATAAATTTCAAGTGCTGTAGTTTTAATGAATCTCGCCTGAACTAGAAGAATACCAACCCAACCATTGGTATATATTTCTAATGAAGAAATGGGCAGTAATTACACTTTGATGCTTAAAAACAAAAATAACAGTGTATAAATAAAATATATTGCCAACAACAAACCTTCATCTCATATCTCTAGCTGTTGTAGTTCATCTCAGCAATCTCATAGCCAGGCCTGAACATTTGTAAGTAGGTAAATTTTACCATCTAAATTACATATAAGACATAGTTAACGATATGCTTCATCGGCTGTATATGGTTACTTAAGCGATAGTGTAAATTCTTAAGTGTACCTTAAATTGATTTATGTTTACAAGCTACTAACATTTTAAAATCATAACTATATGTATTTCTTCAAAAGCTTTCTATTGCTTTTTCTCTAGCCAACTATATTTTCCTTGAATTTTATTGCGCACCATCTTCTTAAGGCTTCTCCAAACAAATTCGTTTATAGTCTCCTCACCAATTTTGGAAAGCTCATTATCCTAAAATATAAATCAACATGTAACAGTAATCTAACTACCCCGCAAACTTGATCATCCATGCTTAATTATTTTAGCTTAAACCATCTAATACAAAAACAGCCCAACGAAAGAGAAATAAAAATGTGAATATTAAATAAGATATAAAAAACATACTACAGAGTATCCTAAATGCCTACTTTTTATTCCGCATATGACATCTTTAGCTAGTATACATACCCGTGTTCTCCTGTACGACAACAGTATCAAATTTATTTTCATCAAAATAGAAAGCTTGAAGTGGAGTTTACTTTAGAAGATGAATATTCCGTAGCAGAAAATTCGCAGACTTTTCAAGTGCCTCCACAAAACGCCCCTAGTTGCACGGTTCAAAAACGTAGCAAATAATAAAAAACAACAAAAGAAAAATCTGAAAATTGGAGTAAACGCCTCGTAGCGATCCGATCAGCGAGACGTCAAGAATGGGGGAAGGGGGTGCCAGAAACGAAACAATCGCTGAACAAATGGCGCGACACAAAATACTCCTGGTAAAAAATAGTCGCAGCAGAAATTGCACAACTGATATTCCATTGTATGTCCGGTGGAAAAGAATGTACGACGGTCACGGAGTTGGTGGATAAAAGGCAGGGCCCGGCGGTGAGGGTGAAACGGTCGCAGCATGGACTGGACAATACAGGAGCCGATTGCAATTTAGAATCCAGCGGCATCAAAGGACGGTTTATAAGCCATTCCAATCGTTACTTTGTTGGAAATACTAAAACATGAATCTTAAAAGAATCAAAATGAGATGCGCTCTTTTTACGTCCTCTGAATACTCTATATGATGTTTTTTTGCAATTTGTATATGCAAACTTCAAATTTTATTATTATTTTTGTACAAAGAGCGTTTGTATAAAGGACATAGAAGACAGTAGATGTTTAAGGTTGTTTAAAATTAGCTGGCAAACATATGTTTTGGTTTTGTTAAGGTTGCTAAGGTTATATGGTGATATTGGTGAATTTTATTGATGAAATATTCCAGGGTAAGAAATATTAAATATCATTTATAGAATCAGTCATAATAGTGCTAGTAATAAAACAAAATAATTTTGATCTAATATTTTAATGTTATTTAGTTAATGATTAATTAAAAGCACATGTGCAACTAATTCCACTTTCGATGATTTTATTTTAATTTTTTTAGATAATTTTACTTTAAATGTAGTTGATTATATGAACTTAAACCTCTCAATCTTAAGTTAAATTAAGCATTCTTAAATTTTTTTCACTTAAAGACGCGTCCACACTGGAGCAACATTTTCCAACATAATACAATAAAAACTTGTTTCAACATAAAATGTTGGTGTTGCGATTCAACACAAGTTGTAGTATGTTGTATAAATCCGTTTCTAGCGGTAAAGATCAAAGGATAATATGAAACAAAGTGAAACATTTGTCAACATTGTTTCGATGTGGACGGATTGTTGCGAGTTGAGACCTGTTGCAAATTGAGTGACTAGACAGTAGACAGACCGCCGCGTCTATATTTAGTGATGGCGTTTAAGTGAACTTCGGAGAATTGTTTAAATTTAATTGACAATTATAGACAACATCCATGTATTTGGAATCCTAAAAATGTTAAGTATAAATGCAGAGAATCAAAAAATGATGCATGGAATGCAGTTTGTTCAGCTGTAGGGTGCTCATCTCAGGAAGAGGCAAAAAGAAAAATCCGTAATTTGGTGGCTCAGTTTTATAGAGAGCAAAAAAAATATCGCAGCATGAAAAAATCTGGAGCAGGCGCTTAGTTTCATTCCAAGTGGTTTGCCTACGATGCATTAGTATTTCTTCGAGACAAAAACAAAGTCCGCCCATGCAAGGAAAGTGAAGCTGAGAACGTGGTAAGTAAACACACAATGTTTTTAGATATTAACTTTTCTGTTATTAATTATTCAAACAAATAAATAGGCAATTTCAATTTATACATGAATTATAATTCAATAATTATTCTGCCACGGCACCATCCCCAAAGGTGTAACGAAAAAAACTGCAAACTCTTGCCTAATATCTTTTGCTTCAGTTGATGCATTTCGTGCAACTTTCTTGTATGAAGTAAATGTATTACTCTGAGTTTCTCTTCTCCACGATCCTTCTAAAACACGTCCTGTATCTTTATCTTCACCGTCATATGTACCTGGGGGATTGTAGGAATTTTTAGATCTTGAACTATTCCTTAAAAAATTATGCAAGTAAATGCAAGCCATAACAACAACTTCTGCAGTTTCTGGTTCTAAAAGTAAGGGTTTTCTAAATATTCTAAAAATCGAAGATAACATTCCAAAAACATTTTCTGATATTCTTCTCGCTCTACTGAGACGGTAATTAAATATCCTTTTGGGAGACCCTTTGTCCTGCGCCCCAGGGTGGGGTTTCAGTAAATTTGGTGATAATGGGAAGGCATCATCCCCTAAAAATACGCGAGGGACTAATTTCTCACGTCCTGGTAAAGAGCTATATTCTGGAAGGTTGAGTTTGCAGCGAGTTAATAGTTTTTTGAATAATGTATTTTCGAAAACTCCTCCATCAGATATTCTCCCTTGGGAGCCTACATGAAAATACAAAAATCGGTAATTAGCATCCATTACGCCGAACAGAACAATGCTAAAAAACGTTTTGTAATTGAAGAAATCACTTCCACTGTTTTTTGGTGCTTGTATTGCAATGTGCTTGCCATCCATGACGCCTACACATTTTGGAAAATTCCAAAGAACACTGAAACCATTAGTAATTGTTTCCCATTCTTGAGCAGTTTTAGGCATCTGAAATACAAAGATATCATTACTTATACTAAAAATGTAGATCACTGTAATATTAGGCGTTTTCCTACTTTGTAGTGTTTACATTTTATACAATGTATTTTTCTTTTCAGGATGACCTTAATGACTCTTCCTCCGAAACGGATTTAGATGATTCACAAGTAACAGATTGTGATGAAGGTGGAAATGAGACCCAAGAATTTCAAGATGCAGAAAATGGCAACGAAGGCATGAAAGACTTGTATAACGATGGTTCTCAAAACCCATCAACATCTAACGCTGCTTGTGAGAAGCCTTTGGCATCTAACAAATCCTCTCAAGAGCCTCGTAAAAAAACCGTGGAAAATCCGAACAGCACAAATCTTGATGAATTTAAACACCCTAATAAAACTAGACGTGTCACACAAACACTTACAAGCAGGGGCGGATGGGCAAGTAAAATTCTACCGGGAGAATAAACGACGGCGGCCCAAAATTTAAATATATATATATATATATATATATATATATATATATATATATATATATATATATATATATATATATATATATATATATATATATATATATATAATATATACACATGGGAGTTTTTTTGATTTTTTTAAACTATAGAAACTTGAAACTTGGAATATAAAATACAAAGTTTGCTCTAGAAAATTCTATATTAAGATATTTAAGATATATAAATAACAAATTAATGTGTTATAAGCTATAGGTGAATGAAATATCGTTTTACATATATAGCTATCACTAAATGGTAACCTATTATTTATTATATTAATACATTAAAGCGTCCTTCATTAATTTGGTTGTTTGACCCAAACGATTAATAATTTCATCATTGTTGATATCGCTCAGTATATCATTTTCAATATTCATCAGCATGAACGACTCGAGTCTATTATCAGACAAGGAGTTTCTTAATCTATTTTTGATAAATTTTAAAGTTGAAAACGATCGTTCACATGCCACTTGCGAGATGGGCAATGAAAGTATATATTAATAAGCCAATACCAGCGTGGAATAAGCCCCCTTAAACAAATTATATTTTAAAATTGAACCGTAGCAACAAATGACACAGTTCTGACATTTGTTAGATTCGATGCACACCCTTGATTTTGTACTCTGTTTTGTTATACAGTCATCTTCGTCTACATCTGACTGTGCAGAAGAAGAGTCGTCTAACCCCACATCAAGTCTAGCATAATTTACTTCATATGAATCTTCAATTGTTAATTTAATATGTTTCCAGTTGCTTGCAAAGCTTGCTAACTCTTCTTTCAACTTTGCAGGAGTTGCAGAAGAATCAAACTGTATTAATTTTTCTGACAATATTTTTAGAGAATTCTCAGGTAGCTCACCTTTGGCGATTTCTTCAAAATTATTTGGATCTAAAATGCTCAGATCCCTACATAATTCAGCGTTGTTTGCAAATCTTCTACTGATTGATTCTACTGCAGTATCCGCAATAACGTTAAAAAAAACAATTCTAAAATTTTCTTTTGGGCTTACTGGGATTTCATCAGAAGTTTTCTCATCAAAGAATTTCTTTTTCTTTTTTGATCGAAACTCGGGCAATTGTTCTTCAATAAAAAATTCGAAGTCTCTCCTTTCAAAAGAGAGTTTAGCCCACCCTACAAATTTATCTGCAGATGCTTCAATGTCTGGAAAATTTCGTTGCATTTTTTTTAAACTCAGTATAGAATCATTAACCATAAAGTTACATTTTAATAAATCTAACCCTGTTGTCTGAATATATCTTGATAAAGGGCCTGTTATAGAGAACAGTTTTAAGAATATGTGCCCAATTAAAATATTTTCGTATTTCAGTAATTGTGCTTTGTAATTTGCAGCAGTCGCTCTTGCATCTGGCTTAATTTTTTGTGAATTTTCAATTGTATTAAGAATGTCAATTAAATCAACGTACAGTGCTTTATTAGGTTCATTAAAATTACCAAAAATTTTACTGAGCGCTGCTTCCTTTGACCACCAACGAGTTTCTCCTATCAACTGAAGTTTCTGTGATCTAGCATTGTTGCCAATGTCCAACCAGTAACCCATGCGTTGATGAGATTCTTTAAAAAATGCTGCTATACAATTCAGTAATGAAAAAAATGATGCGGCCTTAATGTGGGATTTAAAAATGTCTGTCAGAACAAGATTTAAAATATGCGCATAACACCAAACATGAACATGATTTGAATTTTCCTGGACCATGAAACTGGAGAATCCCGAATATCTCCCTTGCATATTAGCCGCCCCATCAGTAGAGTCAGCAATACAATTTTTTTCATCCAAACCATTTTTTACCAGTATGTCATGAATCATGGTATGGAATCCCTTCCCTGTTGAATTGTGACAAGGAACAACTGCAAGAAGGCGTTCGTGAATTGTTCCGTTGTAAACATACCTGAAATAAAATAAAATAAGCAAAGGTGAAGATTTTATTATACTTACAATTTAACATACCTTGTTACAACTGAACATTGGTCTGTTACTGAAATATCTTGAGTGCTGTCTATTTCTATAGAGAACATAGTGGCAGTCTGTATCTCTGAAGAAATCTTCTTTTGAATAATTTCTGTGATTATGACAATGATTGAATTTACAGTAGTTTTTGACAAAAATGTGTAGAAATTTCCAGCTCGACGTTTGATTTTTCTATTGTGATAACTTTTGCTTTTTTTAACAATGGCGTCCAAATGTTTCTTCAAAATAACATCAAATTTCGATAAAAGTAAGATTATTTCCAAAAAATTACCATGATCTAGGTTTTCATTTTCTAGATTGTATGCAGCTTCATTTGCTGTGCCCCGATAAGAAAGTCCTCGTTTGCCAATTAGTTTTATAACATCAATAATAACATCCAAAACGTGCCGATTGCTTGCAACTTTTTTATTTCTCATTTCAACAACGTTTCCAAAAAGTATTTTTTCAATTGTTTGATTTTTAATATACATGAAATATGTTTCGCAGTTTTTTCCATGACTGATTGAACTTTCATGCTCATTTATTCGCTGATATACATGTTTCCAATCAGACATACCCCTTGCAAAAGCAGAACTTTGATCTTTATTACTCTCAACTGAATAAGCAAGACAAATTGTGCAGAAAAGTGCCTTTCTTTCTTCACTATAGCTCAACCATTTCCTTTTTGTTTTATTATTACGTGTAAACGCTTTTTCCACATTGAAAGGTATATCTTTTTGGGCGACAGGTACCTTTGGATGGAATTCAAAAAATAGCTGTAATTTATTGGGATCCGGACGGTCGAAGAAATTGCCAGATTCTGTCTCTTCCGGCTGTCCCAGCTTTAGTAGCGCCTCTTCGTCTTTAAGTGCCTTTTTTACATTAGCTTCACTATCGCTTTCATCACTTGTCTCTATGTCGTCGTCCGAGTCCTCTGACAGCTTTAACTCAGTTTCAAATTTAGTTTCTGAAACCGGTAAATTTTCTTCGGATTTTTGCTCTTGCTCTTGTTTTTCCGTGTTAATATCACTTTCTACCCCTGAAGTTGAAGGAACAGAATAACTGTTGAGCAAATTATCCAAAGAGTGACATTTTTTTGCTATTTCACATCTTTTTTTCTTCTCCCTTTCTAGTTTTTTTTCTTGTCCTCCTTTTCGTTTTGGTGGCATTGGTATTTGATTTTTTATTCACTTAGTATATTGGTTCTGACGGCTATCATACAAGCAGTTTTCGTCCTAACGTAACAAATTTCATAATTATTGAACAGCTAGAATAGGCGCTTTTTGAGCATGTTTATACAGAGTATTTCATAACTATACCTACAAACCTTTAAACGTGGTAGGAGACATCACAACCAACATTCTTGCTTTATAAACAAACGCCCAAAAACGATTTGTTTGCGAATTAGACGTAAAAAAACACTTGAAAGCAATAGATTTTTACAAAATTTTATAGTTTTTTACAGAACTTAACAATACTACAAAACACTAAAAGTAAGTAAATTTTTTGTTTGGGAAAGAAGATGAAACAGGATGTACGAGAATTTATTTTAATCGAATGATTTAAACAGAAAGCTTGCACCTGCCTAATTTATTAATGTGTTTATTTAAAAAAAATACGAACTTTTAGTACAGAATAACACCTTGTACTGTTTATCCGCGACTTTCTGGACACGGTGTATAGTGTTGAAACACCCTGTATAGTAAAAATTATTTTAAATAATTATTTCCTACCTTAAACTTCCACTCTAATAAATCGGCTTAAGTAATATATAACGTTATTGGTTAATTTAGAAGTAGGTAAATGTTTATTATTATCCTTCTACGCCACTATTCAACTAATCCCGAAGTAAAAGCGCACGTCACATAATAATTCGTGTCTTTTGGAACCGGAATAACTTCAGTGAAACAGTCAGAATTCGTGGCAAACAGTTGGTCAGTGAGAGAACAATAATACAGTCATCAGTATTATCCTCTTTACTCGTGCTGATCGACTTTCGCTGAGAGTTTCTGACGGTTCGTCGGCTGGAACAAACCCTATAATAAATACCACCTACATACTTTGTGATTTAAACCATTGGCGTACCAGAAAAATAAAATAAAAAGTTTTTCTACAGACAAAAATTGAAATAAACGATTAATTTATAAAAATATGTTATGTACATAATAATGAAGAAAATAAAATAAAGAATAATGGTTTATTGGCCTTTACTAATGCTAATAATTCGGCTCTAACCATATCTTCTGTAAAGACTATGCCAGAATTCATGCAGTTGAAAAATTAAGGGTTTAGGTCCGCGCGTGGCAGCCCACAAACGACGGCCCACCGGGAAAATTCCCGGTATCCCGGTGGGCCCATCCGCCCCTGCTTACAAGAAAAATCGATGATAACGCTCGAATAGAAGAGGCATATAAAATAATTCAAGACATACAAAATAAACGACAGCGAGACAAATTCGATGTATTTGGAGAACATATGGCGTGTAAAATTAGGGATTTGAATACCACCTGCGCACAAAATATTGTAGAACATCTTATAGGTAATATTTTGTTCGATGCAAGTATGGGTAAATATGATTATGGAATGCCACAATCAACTAACACATATGAGCCAATTTTATCAATGCAACCTTCCACGAGACCACAATCACATTCATCGTATTGCAGCACACCAGCTATATCACCAGCGGAGACATACATACAAAACTCTTCAGACTTCTCTACTGCTTTTGGTTCCTCAAATATTCTCGCAGAGGCATTTCAATTAAGTAACATGTAAAACTTCTAAAGTTATCAATAAAAAAGTACAATAAAGTTTACTTACCTTAACTTGGTCTTTAATTGCATTTACTAGCGCAGCACATACTTCTGGTACTATCTTTGAGATAGCTTGTTTCGAAATCTTAAATAAATACATCAAGCTGCTGTAGGAATCTCCAGTTGCCAGAAACCGCAATGTTACAGCTAATCGTTCTTGTGGAGGTATAGCCTTTCTACAGTTAGTATCTGCTTTTCTTATCACTGGTGCAATTTTTTGCAGCAAAAATTCCATATCTGAACTACTCATGCGCAAAAAATTTTTGAAGCACCCATCGGTTCGAAGTTCTTATAAAACGTCATCTTTCTTTAAATCCGATAATATTTCCTTTCCACCATATTTTTCCCTTTTCTTCAAACTTGGACGGTCCTAACATTTACGCTTCCGTTTTCGTGAATCACCACACAAAATTAGAAAGCACGCGGTAGCAGTTAATAAGTCTTCCTCCATCATGTCACAAAACTACAGCAGTATGGACAGAATGTTGTACTCAACTGAATTTGTGATTCAACAAGTTCAAACATTCATTAACATTGTTGCACTAGTGAGGACAGTTTGTTTTATGTCAAAAGTTTAATAAATTAAACATTTAGCAACTTGTTGCAACATAAAATTGCTATAAGTGGCCAAATGTTGCTCCAGTGTGGACGCGCCTTTATACATAGTTACAAGATTTTTTTTATTGTCTTATTATAAACACTTAAATGTTTCTTGGAAGAATAAATAATATTGAAATGTTTTAATTGTTCTTAAAAGTATTATAAAATTTAGATAAAAAATAAAGTTATGTACAGAGTGGTTCAATAGTTTGTGCATTATTAATTGTTTTCTTTTGGTTTTACCCCAAGTGGTATGAAAAAACCTAGACTTTTTAAGTATGTTAGCAATCGCCCGTTAACAGAACAAGAATTATAGATTGAAGCAAATAAAATAGAGGCAGAATGTTTCGATGGTGTCCCAGGAAATCCGAGTAAGTCCGATGACGATTTTTCTGATGATGATTCTATAGTTGATAAAATTTATCTTAGCGAACCTAGTGTGAATAGTTCTGAAGATACAGAGTCCGATCAAAGTGAATCTGAGGATGAACAACAGTTTGATCTAACAGATGATCCGAATATTTGCCATAATATCCTTCTTTGATACAGAAAAAATCTACAAAATACATTCCAGATGAACATTATGGTTAAGGATAAGTAGAAGAAGATGTAACAGAATTTGGTTTTACTAGAATACCGTCTATCAATGTAAATCTTCTGGCCAATGCAAAACTCATAGATTATTTTAATGTGCTTTTTGACAACGATATAATCAACACAATTTTATATGAAACTAATAGACGACCCACTGTATCCACATCTACAACACTTCAAAGAAAAAGAAGTGTATGGACAGAAGTTTCTAATGAGGAAATCAAAAAATTCCTAGGTTTGTGTGTTTTGGAAGGCATCCTAAAATTTCCCTCCTTTGCCAAATACTGGAGCAGAAAAAATCTTATATACTAAAACGCTAAGCCCTTTTCTTGTCCACCACTTTACTCAAAAACCATATTAGATAATTAAAATATTTTTTCGGAATATTATTAGTATTACGTATGAGATTGTCAAGATATACTTTTGGTACAAAAATTCACTTCCGGTTTTGAGATGACCGGAAGTTAAAATTCACTTTTAACTTGTGGGGTCAAGTTTTAGACCCCACAATGTATATATGGATCGAAAGGTCTCGTCGAGACGAATCTAAATATGTACTTCCGGTTGCGATCCGACACCGGAAGTGACCGGAAGTAAATGTTTATTGCAACGCGCAATAAACATTTCATTTAAAAAACTCGATGTCGAGTTGGTCCGCTAGTATTTACTACCACTCTACTTTTGGCAAAACCCGCGATAGATTTCTAGAGATTTTAAAAATGCTGTTATGCCCTAATAGAGAGCTCTCCATTGATGAGGCCATGATCCTGGGGCGTGATCATGGATAGCGTGATGCTTTATACATGGATAATTTCGACAACAGCGTAGATTTGGTGGAAACCCTATTTAAGAAAAAAACACACGTTGTTGGAACTCTACGAGAAGACAGAACTGGAAACCCTAAGGAGATGTTAAAAAAGAAGCTAAAGAAAGGAGATGCTATATGGAAACGTAAAAAGCCCATATTGGTTACTAAATGCAAAGATAAGCGTGATGTCAGAATGATCAGCACAAACCATAAGCACGTTATGACTGAGGTTGTTTGTAAACGAGGTGCTACGAAAATTTAACCCGATTGTGAAGGTATAGAAAAACACTTCGGTGGTATAGAAAGTTGTTTTTTCATTTATTAGACATATTATGCATTTGGAACAGCTTTTATATCTACAAGAGAGACCTTATAGACAAGTTTCGCTCACGGAAAAAAATAAAAGTGGTATGTTACGGTGCCGATATTGCACTAAACAAAATGCCCGAAAAAAGTACGCGTTATTATTTTCCCAGCTGCCCCGACTCACCAGGACTATGCTACAAATTGTACCATACACAAGTCAAACAATAAATTTATTCCTTATAGTTTTAAGTTTAGAATGCTAATTATGTTTCTTATGTAAAAAAAATGATAAAATTGATAAGAATAATTTTTTGCCCGATTGTATAGCGATTATTGTTGTTTATTTTTGTCTACATTAGCCTGCCAGTATACTGGTATTTAATAATTAAAAACGTACATCTATCCTGACTACCAGTATAATACTGACAGGCTAAGTAAACCAAAAAAAAAAATTTTAATATCTATATACTAATCGATGTGTCCGAGTTCTAATCCAATATTCCTGTTTTTTACCTTAAAACCCATATCCGTTTCTGAGGAACGTCTGGTTTCAATGGGTTAGGTGCGAACATGTTAAAAAAGTCTTTTTATTTGTAATTGTCTTCCTATTAATTATGCAACCAATAATACAATGCAATCACCACTCATTGCTTCATCATTTCAATTTGTATATAGCATATAATGCTACGACTATAATACGAACGTGATAATTATGATAAAAACCATATAACTGAATGCGGTAAACCCTTTTCATTCATTCTCATACAATTCTGTTTATTTTTTGGATGTTAAGGCTCACATTGATCGAGTCATCTTTGTTTTCGCATTATATGCTATTGGCCTTCTTTGTCTTTGGCGTAAATAACCTGGTCGTCAACATATTGTGTTCTGATGTACACAGACCTCTGTTATCGTTTGTATTCTCATATCTTTACGTTTTCCCTCCTCTATTGTTCTCTGAGCTTCAGCTACAATGGAAACATATTTCATACTAAAAATTGGTAGTCCAGTGCCGTGCAATATTCGACTTAATTTATAGTTTATCATTTAATTAAAGTAATAAGAGGACTAATTGAATGGGTGAGTTTGAAAACCGTACATGTCCAAAATCTGCGTTCCGAGAAAATCAATAAAAACCTTTTAATACTGGAACTACTCAACATAGGTAAACATTTCTTGATTTATTTAACATTTATTCAATACATAATATCAAAACTGTTATCTCAATCACTTAATCATTATTTTCAGAATTTGTGGTTTTCCATGATGTGATGTGATAATCGAATTCCAATGCTTCAATTTGGGTATAAGACATTACCTTGTTGATGTCCAGGATTTTTTTTTTCATTAATTGGAACGGGTTCTTTATACGCCTTACTAGTGGGCAAAGGTGGACTGTTCTTATGTTCTTTGAGCAGAGAAATCAAAGTCCGAATTGAAACTGCAAGGCAAGCATTTGTGAAAATGAAGACAATACTTACCAACAGAGATCTTCAGTTGCATTTCAGATTGAGGGCTCTAAGATGTTACATATTTTCTATCTTACTATACGGAATGGAAGCTTGGACAGTGAAGAAACAACACATAAGAAAAATAGAAGCGTTCGAAATGTGGTGTTACAAAAGAATATTAAAAATTCAGTGGGTTCAAAGGATTACCAATGCTGAGGTACTACGACGTCTAAATAAGGAGTTAGAAATTAAAAACAGCATAAAAAGAAGAAAACTAGAGTATTTGGGTCACATAACCAGAGGAGAAAAATATGAGCTGCTGAGAATTATTATGCAAGGAAGGATCCAAGGAAGAAGAAGCATAGAAAGAAGACATATCTCCTGGCTGAAGAACCTTAGAGAATGGTTTAACTGTAGTTCACTACAACTTTTCAGAGCAGCAGCCAACAAAGTGACCATAGCCGTTATGATATCCAACCTCCGATAGGAGATGGAACTTTAAGAAGAAGAAGAAGAAGGCTTTGAACTGTCATACAGGAACTCCCTATAGTTTGACACAGCAAATGTTTCTTTGTTGGAACTAGTACCTCGATAGCTACACGTTTTTTATAGTAATTAGGCCACCAGTTCTTAAAATCAGTAATATCAGCGTATCGGATTTGCTTCACAGTAAATGGTTGCCTTGTTCTGGAAGTCCTTATCAGGTCCTCTTTTTCTTCTGGGGTATAAATTCGATCATGTTTTCTGAAATTTCGTTTTGTACAACCAACATCCCGGTCACAAGTCAAGAACGAATGGCCTCTTATTAAAAAATAATAATATATTCTGTTGAATCTCTTGGTTGCCTGTAATGCTAAAAGGAAACGAGCAATTGTTTGGTTTCGGTTCTGCTCTGCAAATCCATCCGAAAACATATGCAGTTCAGTGATTTTAGGGGGTATATGTTTCATCATGTAGTCATTAAGGAATGTGCACACTTCATTAAGTCCCTTCTGACCTTGACCTTTATGGTAGGTATAAAAATGACCAGTATTCTCGTTGAGGTCGTATATATTTGAAATGCGAGTACCCAGAGCTGCCTAAAATAAAAGATTTCCTGGACTGGAATGTGCGGCAGTGGCCTGCATATAATCAAAAGCTAATCCCATCACTTCTGGTCTTGTCTTTCAGTACACAGGGTTTGCACGTCTTTAATTTTATAATAAACTTCTTCGATCGCTTTTTCTGAACCATTAGTTCCGCTACAACTGCTCTCTTTGCGTTATCGTTAAGATTAACATCTCGTTCCATGTCTTTCACACTCTGAACATACATCAATCCGTGGTCTCTCAAACTTAAGATTGAAGTTTTCGTTAAAGTATTTTAAATAAAATTCGGATTTAACTAAGTTTTCCAATTCTGGATATTTTTCAACAAAAAAGCTATGCATTTTCTTTACATTTAATGATGCATTTAAATACCGAATGGATTTGGAGTGTGAAACTTTGACCGGAAATGTCTGAATGTGCTCTTTAATTTTCTCAGTCCATTCATTGCATTCTATAGAAACTGACTGCCAGGGTCACCAATGAGGAAGTGCTGAGAAGAATGGATCGAGACAAAAAATTGTTGAGAACGATAAAAGTACGCAAGACTGCATACCTTGGACACATACTAAGAAATAATAAATATAGCCTTCTGCAGGTCATCATGCAGGGTAGAGTCGATGGCAAAAAGGGAATAGGTAGAAAGAGGAAGTCATGGCTGCGAAATATTCGAGACTGGACAAACATGACTGTAGACGAATTATTCCACGTTGCAAAAGACAGAGAAGCTTTTAAAAATGTGGTCGCTAACCTCCGTTAATGGGGACGGCATAGGAAGAAGAAGAAGAATTCATTGCATAATGTATGATGGCTATTATGATGTCTGCCCCTCTAAGATCGTTTGGTGATTTACCTGCCAAAAGTAGGGTGTTCAGGCGCTAAAGTAGACAGTGAGATATGGCATGAATACTCATAAATGCCTGTTTGCATACAGAAATTATATTTTAGCCTTTTAAAACAAAGTATGAAAAGTTTAATTTTCTTTCTTGCTTGCTTCCATTTCTAACGCGATGTCTTTGGATTGGTTTTGCTTCCATGAGTCCTTGTAAATATGTGTCTTGCTCGTGTTTCGACATCCGGCTAAATATTTTAGTTAAAACACTTTTTTTTCTTCCTCAGTAAACTGTTCCATGTATTTTTTCTACACCTAAAAAATAAAACTTACTCCGTGACTAGAAGTACATTGGGTGTAAGCGCATTATAAGTGAGTACATCTATGCTATCTATGCTAACATACTGATATGTAAAAATTTGTTTTCAAATGAAATGGATTTGTACTAAAAGTTATCAACCGATGTACATATAATGCACATACACTCTATGTACTACTAGTCACAGTGTAGAACTGTTTTACTTACCTACACGCAGATCCCACAGTCTTTGCATTAACGTGTTTTCCAGTCTTAGAAACATATAACTGACCTTGTAAACGGGCTATTTTTCTTGGCAGAAAATACCGGGCGCAAATATCAAGCTATTTTTTACAATACACATACACTCAAAGTGAACGTTAAGCTTGTCAATATCCAACTGACACTGACCACTATTTTATTGTTGAGGTGAAAACCCGTACAAGTCCCGGACATGTACGGGTTTTCTCCTCACGCGCGACTACAATCAGCTGTGCTACGTTAACAGCTAAGTTTGTAGTACGGTTTTTAGACCCAATCGAGGAAGGGACAAATTTTAAACAAAATGGCTATTTTACTTTAAAATGTCAAATTTTGGACCTGTACGATTTTCGAACTCACCGATTCAATTAAAATAATAAAAGTAGGCAGTAGGAATGTTTAGCCATTTTGTTTTCTATATCTTGTGAAAAGTAGGGGTTTTCTACTGTAGTAGTAACTTTTGCTTTGTGGTTCTCACAATCTAATTATTATTTGTCATTCTATTCTCACTTCGTACTTAGACCTATCTATCTACCGTCATTGCAGACCTTTCTTCTTCTTACAGATTGCTAATTTATATTAGCAATAATAACTTTATTTGAGGCAGCTCGAACAAGATTATTAATACCTTGGGATGTTACTCTCGTAGATTTGGTTGTGTGTTTGATGACAGCTATGTAAAAGAGTCCAATACATGCCAATAACGCTTCAACATCAGTAGATTTCCAATATCTTGGAAGTTTGTAAAATCATCATCATCATCCAGCCCCGTTTTCACATCCATTGTTGGATATAGGCCTCCTCCAAACGTCTCCAGTTCTCTCTATCTCTAGCTGCTGCAATCCAGTTTGTTTCTATTCTCCTTAGGTCGTCGGTCCATCGGGTGGGTGGTCTGCCTCGACTTCGCTTGTCGGCTCTTGGTCTCCACTCCAATAATCTCTTCGTCCATCTTCCGTCTTCCATTCTAGCAACATGTCCAGCCCACCTCCACTTTTGTTTATTGATTCGCAGTATAATATCGTCAACGCCAGTTCGTCGGCGTATCTCCTCATTTCTCACGCGATCTTTCAAGGTCAGACCCAGCATTGATCTCTCCATTCGCCTTTGTGTTACCCTCAGTTTTTCGGCAGTAGCTTTCGTTAAAGTTAGGGTCTCTGCTCCGTAGGTCAAGACTGGTAGGATGCATTGGTTAAATGCCTTCCTTTTCAGGTGAATTGGAGTATTTGTTTTAAAAATGTCTCTCATCCTTCCATATGCCGCCCATCCCAACGTGATTCGTCTATTTAGCTCGCAGGTTTGGTTGTCTCTGGTTATTCTGATTTCATGACCCAAGTATGTGTATTTATCGATTAATTCTACCTTGTTGTTATTGATCTGTATCTCTTCGCTGGGAACCATATTGGTCATCATTTTGGTTTTCTCGAAATTTATCTCCAGCCCAGTTTCTTGTAGTATGTAATTCAGTTCTTGGAGCATGTCTTTGATCTCTCCCAGATTATCTGACAGAAGCACGATATCGTCCGCAAAACGTAGATGGTTTAATCTTTCTCCATCGATGGATATTCCTTTCTGTTGCCATGTTAGTCTTTTAAATGCATACTCAAGAACGGTAATGAACAGCTTTGGTGACATGGTATCACCTTGCCTGACTCCCCTTTTTATCTTTATCTTATTAGTTGCTGAATGTAGACTTATGGTTGTTGTGGCATTTTCATATATATTTTTAACTATATTACAATATCTGTGGTCGACCCTGCAATCTTGTAGTGCTCTTAAGATGGACGGTAATTCCACTGTATCAAACGCCTTTTTAAAGTCTACAAATATCAATGCCAAGGGACGGTTATATTCGTTAGTTTTTTCTATCAGGGTTTTTAGACACTGCAGGTGATCATTTGTGCCGTAATTAGGGCGGAAACCGGCTTGTTCCCGAGGTTGGTAAAAATCCAGCTTTGTCTCTAATCTGTTCGTTATTATTCGGGTGTATAATTTATAAAGATGGTTAAGGAGACTGATTGGTCTGTATCTTTCCAGGTCTGCTATATCTCCCTTCTTGTGTAAGAGTACAGTTATTGAATTATTCCACTTTGTTGGGATATTTTGATTCCATAGACATAGATTAAAGAGCTTTTGAATTTTGGTTATCAGTACTGAGCCTCCTATCTTTATCGCTTCTATCGCACTATATGCAATAGTGTATAATTTATTTAATTAAAATAAAAACAAACTTGTTGATAAGTCAAAATACTAAAATTGTGTATAATTGGCATTAATAAATAGCTGGATAGTGTGGATAAAGTAACAAAAACAAATTTGACACAAGAAGCATACATAAAAACTTGTACCGGGTATGCCAAAAAAAAGCGAAACAGTTTACATTGGATTAAAAAATCCTATCTTTATCGCTTCCGTGACGACACCGTCCTCCCCCGGAGCTTTGTTATTCTTCATCTTTTTTAGAGCCTTGTAAATTTCGTCCAAGGAGATTTCTGGGATATCTTCGGAACCCTGATTTTGAACCTTCCTCTGCTGATATTCAACTATATCTAGAGTCGATTGGTTGCTATATAATGTCTCATAGAATGATTCCACAATTTGTAACAAATGTTCTCTGTTTGATGTGATGTTGCCATTTCTATCCTTGAGTTTGACTATTTGTTTATTTCCATTTGTGAGTTTGCGTCTCATTATTTTCATACTCTTATTTTCCTCAATAGTTTTGATGATTTTCTCATCTTTGTATTTTCTTAGGTCTTTTCTTATTTGACTTGATACTTCCTTGTTTATTTTATTTATATCGTCGTTACTAGAGTTTTCGTCGCTTCTCAGTATTCTTCTTTGTTCCATTTTTTTCTGTGTGTCCAGACTAATTTTTTCTTCCTTCACGCTTTTTGGGCAGCATTTCTTTTGAGCTTCTGTTATTGCTTCTACTATTATGTTATTTAGGATGTTAATATCATTTGTTGATGATTTTTCTTGAAGGAATTTACCGATATGATCTTCAAAATTTTGTTCGTTGTAAAAGTTTGTAAAATAAATAAATAAAAACAAAAACTAGGTTACTTACTTATTTAAATTTTTCCTAAAAATTTTGAAGTTATATAAAAAAAGTTTAAATAATAGTTGTAGATATTTTTATTATCTACAACTTTGGTATTTAACTTTTTCTATTGGAATTGTAGATTCGCCGGAAATCGTCATAAACCGATTTTTACCCCTAAAAGCTCATTCCCTTCCACTTCCTGAACTCAGATCGCGCGTACAATGTTTTTTCTTTATTTTTGTTACATTTTCTTGTATTCTCCAACCTGTTATTATTTTTTTCCCTTTTTATTATTTTTTACTATTTTACCAGACTTCGGCACTGGTCTATATTTATTCCCTCGTATAATACATTTTTTATTATAATTTATTTATTTAAGGTCAGATACTATTAGTTCCTTTTACCTAACCCCTTTCATAAATTGAATATGGCACGCCTCTTATTTACCTTAATTATGTACAGTGGGATTGCATTACTTGTGAATATTCCATTAAATATTTTTTCGTGTACAGCGAACCACGACAAAGAATAATTAATGAAGGTTTCATATAAAGCAAACAGCAAAAATAAAAATGACAGTTCCGCGATGATTGACAGAATAATCGAGCATCTGAAATAAACGGCCGGCTTTAAAAATATTTCTAACGTTTGAATGGAAAGAAATTATTGTATATTAGACGTCAAGGAAGAGAAAAGTCTCATCCTCCCAATGGAGCAAAGAAAATGCCCTGGAGCAACAGAAAGAAAATGGGGCTTTCCCTTAAAATCCCAATAGATAACTTTTACGACGTGCATTAAAGGCTACGCGAAATAGTTTTTAAAGGTTCTTTTAGAAGGGCTGTTCAAAATTGAGATATATTTTATTATAAAACGAAGCAGTTCTCTTTTATTCTCTACAATATCGGTTTTTATTCTATTTTGTTGATATTAAATAACGTAAATTTGAACGAGCTTCATTTTTTGCTATTTTGTATAAGTAAAATCGGTACAGGAGAATGGTTTTTCTATTTATGCAATAGTGTATAATTTATTTAATTAAAATAAAAACAAACTTTGTTGTTGATAAATCAAAACACTAAAATTGTGTATAATTTTATTTATATTATATTTTATATAATTTTATACAAATAAAAAAACCAATTTGACACAAGAATCATACATAAAAACTTACCGGGTATGCCAAAAAAGCGAAACAGTTTACATTGGATTGAAAAATTGAAAAACATCTTCTTCTTCCTATGCCGTCCCCATTAACGGAGGTTGGCGACCACATTTCTAAAAGTTTCTCTGTCTTTTGCAACGTGGAATAATTCGTCTACAGTCATGTTTGTCCAGTCTCGAATATTTCGCAGCCATGACTTCCTCTTTCTACCTATTCCCTTTTTGCCATCGACTCTGCATGATGACCTGCAGAAGACTATATTTATCATTCTTCAGTATGTTTCCAAGGTATGCAGTCTTGCGTACTTTTATTGTTCTCAACAATTTTTTATCTCGACCCATCCTTCTCAGCACTTCCTCATTGGTGACCCATGGAATTCTCAACATTCTCCGGTATATCTAAAGTTCAAAGGCTTTAAGCTTCTTAACTATTTGCGCTTTTAACGTCCATGTTTCTACCCCGTACAATAGTTGCGACCAGACGTAACATTCAACAAACCTCAGAGTCAGCGCAGTATGCAGATTTTTGTCACAGAACAATTGCTTGAATTTTAAGAACGCTGCTCTTGCCATTTCTATTCGTACCACGATCTCTTGGTTTGAATCTAACTTTGTGTTCATGTGAGCTCCCAGATAATTATATTTTGTCACGCTCTCTATTTGCTGTCCACCAAGAGTTAGTTGTTCATTATTTATTGGACTCCTTGATACTATCATAAATTTGGTCTTATCTGTGTTGATGTCAAGTTCCATTTGAATGCATTCACTATTTATTGCATCTAGTAAAGTTTGTAGTTTTTCTATACTCTCAGCTATAATTACCGTGTCATCTGCAAATCTTATGGTGTTTACGATTTCTCCACCAATTCTTATTCCCTCTTTTCTTTTCCATAAGGCTTTTCTGAATATGAACTGTGAGTACACGTTGAAAAGCGTCGGAGACAAGACGCATCTTTGCCTGACCCCTCTCGCAATCGGTATATTATTTATTTCTATATCGTTCACCTTTACTACTGCTTTCTAGTTCCAGTATAAAGCCTTAATAAACTCAATGTCATTTTTGTCTAAATTGATGTTTTTTAATTCATCCATTAACTTCATATGCTGCACTCGGTCAAAGGCCTTCCTAAAGTCTATGAAGCATACATATGCACTCTTTTTATATTCCCGACATTTCTTCAAGAGTACCGTCAGCGCAAATAATACCTCTCTTGTACCCATGACTCCTCTGAAGCCAAACTGCTTTTGATCTATCTGCTCCTCACATTTCTTATAAATTCGGTTTTGAACAATTTTCAAGAGAATCTTTAAAGGGTGCCTTATCAATCTATAGTCATTACATGATTTGGGATTGTTGTTTTTTGGTAGAGGTAAAAATATCGACTTAAGCCATTCTTCCGGGATGTTGCCCTCTACATATGCCCCTACGAACATCAGTTCAGGATTTAAGAAAACTGGCATCTTTCCTTATAATCCAAAAATATTTTCAGATGACGATTTGCTCATGTCGGCTGTAACAGACAGACCAGAAAATCATTCTGAACCAACAGTTATTCAACAGCCTGAGCAAGAAACAGAAAAACAGCAAGGCATCGAGGGAACTGATGAAACGCTAGCAGAAAATAAAACCAATAATAAATCTTCTTTTGTTTCTCCACAAATCTTTCGAGGATTTCCAAAGGCACAAAAAAGAAAGATTTATAAATCTAAAAGGCAAGGAAAAACAATTATTGCGACTGACACTCCTGAAAAGAACGAACTAGCTAAAAGGGAATTGAGTAGAAAAAAAGTAAACCAAACAGCTGTTAAAAAGGTGACAAGAAAAATTACAGATGATGATGATGACGAAGAACAAGAATGGCAGGAATCATCAAGTGAAAGCGATTGGACACCGGAAGATCCAATTCCAGATCTTACTGAGGAATTAACCAGACCTCCAACTAAAAATTACTTCGTTTTGGTACAGTTTACGACCAAGAATTTGATATACTTTGTTGGGAAAATATTGAACGTTTTGGAAGAAGATGAATTTGAAATTTCCTTTATGGGGAAAAGCGCAAAAGTAACTGGCAAATTCTTCTTTCCTACAAATCCAGATATTTCAGTTGTTCGGTTAGAAGATATTAAAATGCTTTTACCTCAACCGATTCTTTCTGGCTCAACGTCAAGACAAAATGACACGAGTTTTGAAATAAATTTTAACAATCATGACGTTCAATAAAATATATCTATTAATAAGTTCATTTAGATCCTAGTGAGTAAAACTGGTATGCCACTACATATTTTACATTAAACATATTTTTGTTTAGAAAGTGTTTCATTGTACCCCACCGATAGTTTCAGTGTGCCCCATATTTGGGGCACACTGAAACAAATGACATGGTAATAAAAAAATAATAAAAGATAGGTAATATTATTAGGTAATTCAAACTAATCGCTGCTATAATGACAAGTAATGTCTAATATTTGCGATATTACAAACAATTTATACAAAAATCAAATTTTTCTAAAAAAAAATGTAATTTGAAAAAAAAAAAATAATCCACTGTGGAACACTCTCCCCTATATGTGGTTCAGAATTCGGGTGAATCTCTTTATATTACCGTCATCTAAGGCTTTTAATTGTTCTGTGTTGTTGTGTTGTTAAGGTATTGTTTTTCTTCACCTATATCTCGTTCATTTTCCCTCTAGTCATGGAACAGATGGATTATATATATGAAAAAAATATTTTTAATATTTTTCAAAAATCTATCGAATGCCATCAACATGTTTATATGTAAAACTGTATACAACATTAATAAAAATAGCTCAAACAAAAACAAAACAAATATTTTTCATCAATTTCTGTTTTAAATAGATTAAACAAACTCGAATATTACAATTTTTAATTTTTATTTTGAATTAAATGTTATTTGTGAATATTAATTGCCATTTAAAATAATCCTTTTGTTGAAATTTAATAAATGAAGGGCGAAGAGCTGAAACAATATTTAAACAATTCCACGATATTTTAATATATCTATTTAAGGTTTTTTAAAATCAGATTTAATAAAAATTGGAATCGATGAAATAACTGTTGGTAATCTCGACTTTATTTTATTTTGAACTGAAAATCAAATAATACTATAAATACTTATGGAATAGAATAACTAGAAATGGAATAATTTCAAAGCCAATGTACATGTTTATTAAAATTTTGTTGTGACAATTAAAAAAAAATCAATAGTATTTCTATCGTGGTCAGTTTCCTTAATTACATGTCTTTATAAGGCTTTATCGTGGGTCAAAACCAATCTCATTCCACTTTATGGGATTCTATATAACGCAGGGTTGCCCACGCATGAACGATATAGATATCTGTCATTTATTAGTATCCTGCTAGTAACACAAGCCCTTAGTTTTAAATAGGGAATAGACAATTTTATGATATTAAACAGGAATTTCACTGGAGAGTTTTTCTTTTCATAATTTTTTTGTTATATTATTTCTGTTCTTCTGAAAAAGTATCAATTTAATAAAAGTGTTATACCTCTTAAAAACCAAACAAAACGCCTATGTTTTTCGCAATCATTTCATCGTCTAAAGCTGTTATCTTACTTATAGTAGTAGTAACTCCATATTTTACTAAATTTTAAAGTTGTTTAGTCAAAAGATTGTCTCCATTGTTCCACTTTTTATACCAAATCTCTTTCAGTATTTTCTACTGACACTGTATCATCAGTATGTATTAAGCACTACGGAATTTTACCCTGTTGGTTCTCAGTTATCTAATCAAACACTACTGAATACTTACTGAGAACTTATTTTTCTGTGGCCCGGTTATTTTTGTGCTTATCCTTCATGGCCCACTAATTTTTCTTGCATAACCTGCTGTGTATGTACAAAAAAACATATTTAAATATTTATTAGTTTTATATATTGAAGTTATACTTCTATACGCGCGGTCGACGTTGGAAATTTGCACGGAAGTGAATCGGTGAAATCATTACATATGTAAGATATACGTAAGAGAGAGAGAGAAGATATATTTTCTCTCTCTTTCTCTCTCGAGAATAAAAATGTTCCTTTTGTAAACATATTTAATATTTATTAATATTATTATCATGGTAAATTAAACATATGCGTAAGTTTTGTATATTGTCATTTTTAAATACCTATGAATATTGCATTTTATTTATATTGTATTATAATATTGAATTATGTTGCAGTGTATTGTATTGTATTTTTATATTAATAACAAAATTAACAATGAATTTTACTGCAGAGTATGTGTAAAAAATTTTTTTTGCATTCAACTCCTTTTATACATATATAAAAATAAAAATATATATTTTTACTAAAATATTGATTCAATCCTTCATTTACTTACTATAGACCTATTACAGTCAAATGTTTATATACAGCAAACGATGCACCATATACCTGTATACCTAATTCTTTTTCTCTTTCTGCTCTCACCCACCTATAGCATTACATATGTAATGATTCTGCAGATTGACTCCCATATAAATTTGTAACGACGAACGCGTGTATAAAAGTATAACTTCTACCGGCAGTCCCACTGGACTGCCACACCCGTTTTTTTTTAATAAAGGATCAATAACTTAGACAAAAATGTAATAACACAAAATAAAAATCAAATACTTTATTAATGAAAAGTATGTAGTTGTTTCTGGTTAACTGAAAACTTTACGTTTTGAGGAAAAGATTAATTAAATCCTCAGGTCCGGTTTGACTTCCAAACGGTTCCTATATTTATTTTTGAGGAAAAGCAACGTTGAAAACCCTGCCTCACCCTTATAGGTCGTAACAAAAGGAATTAAAAATTCTATCGCTTTTTCTGCTAAAACTGAATACTCCTGGCGGCAAGAGAGCCAAAAATCTATCAGTGGTATTTTGTCAAATATGTTTTTGAGTGCCCTATCATACGATAGTTCAATTCTGACTCAACATCTAAATCTGAAACGTAACTATCAGAGAGAGAATGTCTGTTACTAGCGGCAATCAACAGTGGGGAAAGAGGACGTCTGTTGCTAGCGAAATACAACAGTCAAGAGAGTACGTCTGTTGCTAGTGGCAATCAATAGTCGAGAGAAAGTCTTTTTCGTTTTTTATTTTAAAACTGTTTATATTTCTTAAGGGATGGGGTTGAAGTGGGTGTAGAAAGTGTTGAAGTAAGGTAATAATTTTAAAATTAAGGTAGAAAATGATAGGAATTAAGACAGCGAAAAGTATGACATGGTTTTTTGCATGTGAAAAGTTGAACACATACAGCAGACTTTTCTCAAATTAAAACCACTACACTTTCTGTTATATTTGGTAAAGAGTAGCTTTACTTCCTAAAACGAGACAATCTAATAACATAAATATAAATATGTAAACATATTACGTAGCTCAATTTTTGGACCAGTATTGTTCCATATTACCCTTAACTGTACTCGCATACCGCCCCTTCTATTAGAGCAACATAAGCCTTTGTAAAAATCCCTGCGCCGCGAACAATTTTTCTTTCTTTTTGCCGTTTCGTTTCTGATCTCTTATATCCTTTTTTATTATTACTGGTATATAAATACGAAGCTCTAGCCTTCAGCATTTTAGTCTTTGTTTTATGACCTAACATTCAGCTTAATTTGCTAAATTAGCCGGCATAAAGGAATCGGACGAAAAGAAGTTAGTGCAAATATTTGCTTTGAATGGAAACTTAACAGAATATTCAGTCTCAATTACTCTATACCTAGAGAACCAGAAAGTATGTCTCAGACGGATTTAAGATTTGAATAAACTATTCGTTGCTTAATTATACTCCATGTAATATAAAACTTGCGTCATGTGATTAATAATTGTAGTAATTAAACGGAATCTTATTAAGTTTTCTTTGTCTTGTAGTTAACTCTCAAGCTCTCTCTTAAATGAAATTTAAAATATAATAAATTTGACAAAAGTTGTGATATAAAAGATATATCTTAAAAATATTGAGATAAATACACTGATACAAAAACATTAGAAGTATCAAAAATATTCTATTGCAAAAAACATTTTGTTAGTCACAAATCTAGAGCACACATATTGTATAACATACGTGTCTAATTTTAAAATACTTTTGCTGCAATTTTAAGTCTAACCTTGAAGATTTAGCAGTTTTTTATAAACAGATTTGGTCTAGTAACGAGTCGATTTGTAATAGAATTCCGATGATATAAGAAGGCAAAGAAAAAGCAATCGAGGTCACTTAATAATCGTAATGTAGTTTATTGGGTCGGTACTTTTTAATTAAATGAATGTAATGTTAGTTACGCCTAGTCAATGATATCCCGAAATGGCGTTATATCATTAACTTAGCACTAGATAAATCGTTAACTATAAGTTGTAAATAGTGTGCTATCAGTAAAGATTTAAATATGACATTGAGGATTTTATATATTTTAATATGCTGGTGTGGGAACGTAAAATTCTTCGAATGATATATGGCCCTTGCAGAGACAGCGTGACAAACGAATGGAGGGGCAGATACAATAACGAGCTAGGGTCTCTATTCGGAAAAGAAAATCTAGTCAGATATATTAGGGAAAATAGACTCAGATGGGCAGGGCACGTGATACGCAGTAACGACAATCGCCTTATGAACAAAGTGTTCTGGGAAAGGCCAGAGGGAAGAAGGTCTGTAGGGCGGCCTAGAAAAAGGTGGAAAGATGCAGTGAAAGAAGATCTAGAGCAAATGGGAGTGCGACAATGGGAATTACTGGAAAAGGATAGACAAACATGGAAGGCAATAGTAAACGCGGCAAAGACTCACGAAGAGTTGTAGCGCCATTGATGATGATGATGATGATTGAGGATTTCCAATTATGAGTTGCTTGTACGTAACTTTTCCAATGTTTTTGTCGTTTTCATAAGGAAAGAATACCGGTTTTCGGGTATACCAGTGTTTTCTTATGTTTTAAACTGGCATATATTAACGGTCAAAAAAACCGGTAATAACAAAAACCGGAGTTTGGTTTTTTTTAATCAATAGCCAATACCTAATATCTAATACCATGTTACATTTACATTGCACTTAAGTTTGCGATACTCCATTCGAATCGATATCAATCGATATAATTATAAACAGCAACTTTATGCCATCAAATCATACAATCTGGTGGAGCTATATGTCCTAGATAGTCCGACAGGTATGGGACCAAAAGGTTTAAATATTAAGGTATTTAAAAAGGGTCAGATTACCAAAAGTATCCGGATTACCGAAAGTGATTATATATTTGGCATTTTTTTGCTAGCAGTAGCCTACAATATTCTTAAATTTTATGAGTAAAATGCTACCCAGATTAATATGCAAATGAAACACACATTTCGATTAACTAAAACATGTGTAAACAAAAAGAGAAATCAAACGATTTTCGAATCGACCGAATTGAATTCGGTTTCGCTAGGTAGAAATCGTTTGATTTCTCTTTTTGTTTTTAGATGGAGTAGTTACGTCCGTATATAGTTATTTTGATAACTATTGTCTAGGACGGGAGAGATTTTTGTTTTGGTTCAGAGCAGTGACTATACCGTTCTGACGAGACCTAAAGAGGTCGAAATATGTATAAGCGGTTGTCGCTGCCCTGTATCAAAACAAAAATCTAATATCGTCATTATGAAGTAAAACATGTGTATTAAAAGAAATATGGAAGCTAATAAATAATACCTTATAATAAAGGTATAATAATAAAATAATAACACCTTATAAGAAAGGAAATAGAAAAAACTGCGAAAACTATCGGGGAATCAGCATTATATCGTCTATAGGCAGACTGTATGGAAAGACCATAAAGGAAAAATTAGAAATATATATACAAGATAAAATCGGAGAAGACCAGGCAGGTTTCACAGCGGGGAAAGCATGCTTAGATCACATTTACACGGTCGAAAAACTAATAGAAAAAATAATGGCCAAAAATAGATCCGTCCATCTGGCTTTTGTTGATCTTAAGAAGGCATATGACTCAATACCTAGAACCAAGCTATGGGAAGCAATGGAAGACATCGAAGTTCCACGAAGATTAATAAAAGCGGTAAAAGCACTCTACAAGAATAACGAAGTAGCTATCAAAACGGGCAATAGAATATGCAGTCCATTTAAGACGACAAAGGGACTACTACAGGGTTGCTCCACATCCCCCACCCTGTTCAAAATATTCCTGGAAAAAACCCTGAAACCATGGAAAAGAAAGTGCGAAGGAATGGGTATACCAGTAAGGAACGAATATCTATATACGCTAAATTTTGCCGACGACCAAATAGTGATCGCACAAGACGAGGATGACCTCAGTTTTATGATGAGAAAACTGGAGCAGGAATATACAAAGAATGGGATGGAAATAAACCTAAAGAAAACTAAATACCTAACAACGGAGAATACAGAAATAAAACAGCTGGAAATAGACGAAGGTAAACAAATCAAAGGAACAGACAAGTATAAGTATTTAGGCTTCATAATATCAACAAAGGAACAACGGAGGAAGATATAAAAAATAGACTAGGAAAAACAAGAGACTGCATACGAAAATTGAACCCGGTACTATGGGATAAGAACATCAGCATGAAAACAAAGAAAAAAATATATAATACCATGACAAGAAGTATCCTCACTTATGGGTGTGAAAATTGGACAATAAATAAGAAAACCCAAAACAAAATAAGAGCAACAGAGCTGAAATTCCTAAGGAGAAGCTGCAGAGTAACAAGAAGAGATAGAATAAATAACATGGAGATTAAGAGGACAATGGGAATGAACTCCGACATAATAAACTACATCGAACAGAAGAGGTTAACCTGGTACGGACATGTCAGAAGAGCAGATCAAAATCGGTGGATAAATAGAATAACAGAGTGGAGCCCGATAGGAAGAAGAAAGAGAGGCAGACCCCGAAGATCTTTCAGAGATGAAGTGGACGAAGCAATGAGTAGAAGAAACCTACAGGAAGGGGACTGGCTAAACAGGAAAAATTGGAGAAAACGGTTGAGTGAAGGAATACAGTGGAAATCCTTGTATATATATATATATATATATATATATATATATATATATATATATATATATATATATATATATATAGTAGTACTAATCGAGTAACGACGAGAAGTAGATCCACCAGGCTTGAGAATGGCAAGTGAGACCTTGCCGAAACGTCGCCAAAACAATGGTTTTCAAGAAAACCAGCATTTTACAACGCGGAGTCAATCCCGGAAAAATAGTGACAGCATATATATATATATATATATATATATATATATATATATATATATATATATATATATATTGTTATGATTGTTTATTTTGACTTTAATCTTGGTTTATTGAGCCAATAAAAAATTATATAACTTGTTTGTTATCAAAAGTAAAATAATCCTTATATTACCTGTGTTCGATGGATTCAAAAGATTTTCTAGTTGTCTTTTATCGGGAGAGAGAAGAAAGGATAAGAATACAAATATATTATATTACAAAAAAACAATTATTAAATTCTGTCGTTATCTTATCAATCAGCATACAAGAAAATAAATCAAATTTTTATAATAATAAGATTATAAAGCTACATACATTTATATTACGTGAAAACCAATTTTACTTAAAATTTTCTTTACTGGAAACCAGAAACAACAAAACTTTAAACTTTTGATTAGCCTAACAAAACCTCAGTTCTTAAATTTGAATGCTAATGACCATGATGTCAAACCGATCTTTCACAGATATAAAATTTAATTGTACAAACACTTACAGCTTATTTTCTTCTTGAGTTGTATGTTGGAACATACCCAGAAAAGTCCAGTCTCCTCAACGATGTGATCTCTCCTCTTTGGCACCTCGGTTCTTTCTTAACGTCTCTGCAAACCTCCTGCAGACTACACAAAAAACACCTGCTTCACTTCTCCAAACTCAGCTACTTATTTATGACACCAGGACCTCCTTTTGTCAACTTGATGCCGTAAGAATACTTTCACATATACTTTATAAATTGCCCACGGTAGATACAAGGACCTCTTTTAATCTACTTGTTATCTCCTTCTTCAAACTATTCACTTCTTTTCGTTACGCCGGTATCCAAACTCACGAACCACACCCTATCTTGAGACAAACGACTGTTTCCTTTCGATGACCAAAATATGACTAACTTCTCCCGTCTCATGATCGGCTCACCAAATTCCCATTTAAAAACGATCGTCCAATCAAAAGCTCAAATTGTGTTTACCATGATTTTGAAAAAGCCTAATTTCGGTTTCAGAGAAAAACTAAATAGCTTACTTTAAAATTGGTTTTGTCAATACATCATTTACATATTTCAAAAGATTAGAATATGGTCATTTAATACTCGACTATACAAACAATGAAAAGATTAACTTACAGGTAAAATGTCTTCTAATTCTAAACAAAGGGTTTTTTTGATAATTTTGTTTGAAACGGAAAAAGGTCGTTTGCCAAACAAATTTCTATTCTTATCTACACTAAATCTTATCTTAAATTACTATATACATTTTTGTTTATAATGATATTTTAAAATTTTATTCCGATGGATATTTTTATTTATTTTTCTTTGGTTGGGAAAGAAAAAGTATGACAATATATATATATATATATATATAAACATTATACGTACTAATAACTAAATGCCGCAACTAGGGTAGATTAGTTATCATCAATCAGCCAATCGTGTCCACTGCTGGACATAGGCCTCCCTCAGCTCTTTCCAGTGTTCTCTACACTGGGCCGCTTGTAGCCAGTTTCCCGCTACACGTTTTATATCATCGGTCCATCTAGTCGGTGGTCGTCCTCGGCTTCTTTTGTAGTTTCTGGGCCTCCATTCCATAATACGTCTTGTCCACCAAGACGTATTATAGAATGGGATTTTTAGCTGTGTTAGGGAAATTTCAACTTTAAGGATGATCTTATGCAAATTTTAAATAAAATGACGTAACGCCGCTTTTGTATGAAAAATTCTTTAGCCAATAATTTTAATATCTGGTACATTTTAATATTTTTGTTTGTTTGTTTCAGATTTAGAAGAGGATAAGGTATTCATTAGGGCCATATGGATGATCAACGTAATATAAGGCGGATATATATTTATACGAACATATTGCTGCTGTTAATCAAAGTCACTGCCTATAGTAATACACGTTAGCTTCAAATATTAATAAGCCATCGGGTAAGTTTATCTTAAAAGAATTAAATATTTGATTAACTGGATCCAGTATCTTATATAATCAGCAAATATAAATATGAGATGATTTATATGTTGTGTCCATTTTTATATATGTAACAGTAATTCGTGATGACATTTTCGAAATGTGTATCACGACTCAGCTCTTTATATCCTCTGGGTATTAAGGCATGATTTTTGCGAATTAAGTCTTTAAAACTAGGTTCATTTTTAACTAATCTGTCTAGTTTTTGCTCTGCTTAGGATTTAGTTTATTAGGAACTGCCTTGAAATCTGTGCATATAGATTTTTGCCCCGTACTGTTGTTTATTGTTAGTATGCTTATGTTTCACTGTTTGCTTTAAACCATATAACTATAAAGCCTATCTTCAAATATCCTATTTACCCCTTCTCTTTAAAAAAATAAAATCATCAGCCAGACTCGAAAGTCCTTTGCTGCACATACGCTTCATCCACATGTTTCCAACCCCATCTATCTTGCATCACTTTCATACAGTTTTGATTTAGTCTTCTTAAATCGTCAGTCCATCGTGTGGGTGATCAACCAACGCTTTTCTTGTCTTTCCTTGGTCTTCATTCCAAAAATCCAAAATATTAAGATAACAACTACTGTACCTGTTACCCTATGCTTGCAAAAATAATTATTTCTTCGGAGATATTTCTGGCATATTCACTGGCAAATGCTGATAAGCTCTAATAGGAAAAATTTTTGAAAAAGATTTTATTTATAATTTGCCACTTTTTCAAGTCAACAAGATCGCAGAAAAGAAAATATTTAATTTTTGTTTTATTTGTTTAATATAATTTTAAATTAAATGCACATTTCTTTTTCGTTTTCTCTCTAATTTGCTAAAACAATTATGTTCATATTATGTTTGATTACCATTATTAATAAAATTATATTAATTTTCTTTAAAATCGTTATTTGTTTTCACGTAATGAACATAAATTAGCCCCAACCAGAAGTAAATTATGATAAATTATTGAGTACACACCATATATCAAACGGTGGCCTAAAAGCCCGCTCACGACTTGCCATAGAAAATGGAAATACTAAAGATCTATCAGCCAAATTAAAAAAGCAAATGCATTCTGGTAGACTTTATCTACTTTGGGAACTTTCGGAAAAGCGATCTCTATCGCAGAATGCTGTTTTTCACAAAATGATGGATCGCAGTAACTGGCTGACGCATTCGTCAGTTGATGTTAGTTTTTCATCAAAATAGAGCTTATTTTAAACGATTGCTAAATGGTCGTATTTTATTAACATACAAGGTATTCTTTTATGTACCTATATAAATAAGTTAATCGAAGAATATTTGAATAAAACTAAAAAATTCGACTAAAACATAATTGTTCAAAATTATCGCATCATTAAATATGTCACTTAGGTATTCTTGTCAGTTCTAAATTGTTGTGAATATTCTGTATGTCAATTGTCTAATAAAATAAAAGTGATTAACTCTTTTTGTAACAACTAGTTGATGAGTTTAATATAGTAACCTATTTACTAAAATACACGAATGAAACACGTCATTTAAGCAATTACAAATAAAAAAGAAAGAAATATTACCAGCTTTTAGAACAAACAACAGGCAAATATATTAAGAACATTAAGAGCCAAAAGAAAAAGCGCTTACATTTAAGTGTATACAAACTTAAATGTGGCGAATGTCCAAAAACTTACATCGGTCAAACAGGTAGAAATTTAACAAACGTGTAGCAGAACATTAAAAGGCTTTTAATGATAGAAAAACAGATTTTATTTACGCATTATAAATTTTAGACCATATTCATTCTTTTAGAAATAAATTTCAAATTCTTTACATTTAACATAAAGGCTTTAAATTATCTTTACTATTATCTGTAAAAATTAACAAATTAAAAATAGAGACTTGATAATTATGAATGACCAACAGCGAGACTTTCGAAAGCCTCAAACCTTGGCTTCTCGTTCCAGGACCTTTACTAGCTGCACATTCTGTACATTTTACGTCACCACCTCTCAACATCCAAGCGATCTTATCCAGTAGAATCGATCTCGAACTTTGACTAGAGTCTTCTTTATTTTTAAATGGCCTCCGGATACACCGCTGTGACACTCCAAACTTTTCTGTGTAAAATACTGTCCACTAATTACAAAGAATCCCGTTGTGCCAAACACGGCGCACAGCTTTTTCACGTCAAAATTTTCAGTTACTATGCGGTGTACCACACTTTTTGAAATGCTACACTTTTTAGCTCAGACACTTTTAGAAGATGATCATCGAGTTCCACTGTGGATTTTCTTCACTGCGATGGTCGTATTTGCAGCTCGTACGGCTTAATTTAAACTCTGCTACCCAATATTTTATTATTCCAAAGGAAACAACAGATTTATCTAGAGTTTATAGAGTACAATTCGGTTAAACTTTTATATTAGTTGGGTTGAAACCTGTCAATGATGCCAGTACCAGGTACTGACATATACTAGGTACAGAAGTATTGTGTCATATTACGATAACTAATTTATTTATCTCCATTTTCACTAATACTTAAGACCGTGCCGTCTTCAAACTTAAAACATCCTTTATAGAATGTGTACATTCTAATACAGTAATATTTTTAAAGCTACCTCCGCCATCTCTAAGTCAGCCCGGGTAGTTCTGGAACTGCCCAGATACTAAATGTTTGCATTTTTATGCTATTTTCACAATAATATACGTAGCTCTTTATGATTTTTACTTTATTACCGTCACGTTTTTTATACTTATTTCATTTTATTACTCTATGCTCCAGATATTTTATTGAATGCTATTTATTTGGTTTATTCGATATTTATATATCTAAATTGTGGGCCCATAAAGCAAATTATTCATACATAAATCAAACACAATTTATGATGCTTCTAACGTCGTATATTCAATTAAATCAAGTATTATATTACAAATTAATTAATGACCGCAACAAAACGAGCTCCCATATATTGAGGAGAGATGAATTATAAATGTTAGGGTAGGATATCAACGACCGATGCACAGTATCCACTTTAATCATTCTATTTCCACTAGACAATGCCGGACCCTTAGCTAGCGAACAAAAGTTAAATCTGTTTTGATAGAAGACACTAGATGTACTAAAACTGATGATGGTATTCATTAATAAGCGAGTTATTCGGTTTGAGTAACTAATTGAGTGAACAGCAAGGAACGTAAGTTATCCTTTATGTTTCTGATGTAAGGCATGTCTGAGGATACCAGTATAACGAAGTTAGGATTGCGTTTGAGGCCGCAGACATTAAGTTCTACATACACTTGTACAATTAAATAAAATATTTCCTATTTTTGCTTAATTATAATGATGATATAAGTTAAATCTACTTAGGGGAAGGCCGTGTAATTTGTACCCTTTAAGAAAAAATAACGATATATTGAACGTTTTCCATAACAATGTTCTAATTAATATTACATCTCAGAATGGAAAAATTTGGTGAAAAAAATTGTAAACTGGTTTGGTTTGTCGTGAAATTTAATTTTACTGGTTTTGCAATTAAGAGTTTATGTCCAATATTGTAATGTAACTAGACTTAGATTGTAGATTTAGCCCAGGTAAGTAGGATGCGTCCAAAATCTCATACTGATTTATCAGTCTGTCCCAAGGATTCTGCGGGGACAAAAAATCGACTATACGGAAACCTCATAACTCTTTACGTTAGTACATACAATGCTAGAAGTCTACTGTTCGAGGAGACAGTATTTTATAGAAATGGAAACTGAAATGACTAAAATTAAATGGGATGTCATAGGTATTCGCAAAGTTATAAAGAGAGGTGAAACTTTGAAAACTCTGAAATCGGGACAGATATTCTATCAGATTGGCCCTGAAACTACACCAGTTGGAAGCATCGGTTTCTTTGTCCATAAAAACCACGCGAACAAGATAATAAACATAGAGAAAGTATATCATCTAGAGTGGCATATCTTATTCCGAAGTTGAAAAGTCGATATCAACTCAAAATTATCCAAGTATGCGCTTCAACAACAAACCATACAGACGAAGGATTCGAAATGTTTTATAACGATATATTTACTACTCAATTTACACTTTTATGTGGTGATTTCGACGCAAAAATAGGTGTAAAAGAAGCAGAGCTAGCAACATCCTTGGAAAAATTCGAGTCCCCAGGATGAAATGACCGAGGAGAAACGTTACTAGGATTCCTCTCTCTCTCTTGTCGTTTCCTCATTGCTGAGGATCGTGATTTCCTACAATGCGGGCTGTCAATTCTCTCCATCTCTTGCGATTTTGGGCTGCTCTCATGGACTCGGAAAACGTCTCTCCAGTGGCTTTCTGTACTTGATCTGACCATCGGATAGGTGAGCGTCCTCTGCCTCTACGTCCTTCTACGTTTCCGCATACAATTAGTCTTTCTAAGTTGTCATTGTCTCTTCTCGCAATGTGGCCAAAAAACTTTTAAACATTTGCAAGACACTGAGAGGAGAGTCTGGTCTGAATGTTTAGCTCTTCGAGAATCGACTGATTGGATCTGTGCTCCGTCCACGAGACGCGTAGCATTCGTCTCCAGCACCACATTTCGAATGCGTCAATCCTTTTCCTATCCTCTGATTTTATTGTCCATGTTTCGGCACCGTAACTGAAGATTGAAAAAATGAGTGTCCGTACTAGTCTCATTTTGAGTTTTTTGGATAAAGAGCGGTCCTTCCATATTTTTGACAGTCGACTCATCGCGTTCTTGGTCATCCCTATTCTTCTGCGAATTTCCGTATGGGAGGAGGCTGCATTGCTTAAGGAAGATCCTAGATACGTGGACTCGTCTACTTTCTCGAATTGATTTAGGGCGCCTGTTGTTTGGAGGATATTCGCGTGGTCCACAATCATGATTTTTGTTTTCTGATTATTAATCTTGAGCCCACACTTGTTGCTTTCGGTTTCTACTCTCTTTATCAGTCTCGTCATCTCCTCTTCAGATGTTGCTATCAGTGTTGTATCGTCTGCGAATCTTAAGTTTGAGATCTTTTTTCCTGCAATGGAGATGCCGCCTCTCCATCCATCGAGTGCGTTCCTCATTATGTATTCTCCATATAAAAAGGATTCCTACTCCAGAATAATTTATTGAACATGTATATGTAAGCTTCTTTCACAAAAAGATGTAAAAAAGATGGACCTGCGAAAATACAAATGGTAGAACAAGGAACGAAATCGACTACATCATAAGTGACAAAAAACAAATAATTAAAGATCTAACAGTACTCAACAAGTCGACCACAAGCAGAATGATCCATCGAGTGCGTTCCTCATTATGTATTCTCCATATAAAAAGGATTCCTACTCCAGAATAATTTATTGAACATGTATATGTAAGCTTCTTTCACAAAAAGATGTACAAAAGATGGACCTGCGAAAATCCAAATGGTAGAACAAGGAACGAAATCGACTACATTATAAGTGACAAAAAACAAATAATTAAACGTCTAACAGTACTCAACAAGTCGACCACAAGCAGAATGATACGAGCGAAAGTTCAAATCAAAATAAAAAGGGAAAGGAATATAATGATTCAAAATAAATCTCATGGTATCTGGATACTTCCATCAGACATCAACTAATATCAGGCACATATCAATAATAAGCTGCTACTACATGAAACCTCCGAGAACTATCTTAACTACTTGAATATTTGCATCATAAACGCAAGAACAGATACAAGAAAGTCACTGAGTGTACTGTCCTAAAAGAAAATCAGATAGTAAAATAAGTCCATATACTAAAACGCTGCTAAAGATTGGAGAAAAAATTAAATTTTTATGAACCGAGACAGCAGGCAGAATTGGAAAAATCTATAGAATACGACAAACCTCTTGTCCTCACTTTCATAAATTTTCATAAAGCGTTCGACACGATCGAAATAGACAGCCTTATAGACGCAATGAATGACAGCAGGTTTGACCATAGGTATAGTGAACTTATTTACAATATTTACAAAAATGCCACTATAACTTAATTACCAAACAGCCAAAAGCAATCTTGAATGTGCTACAAAGTTCTGGTTTATAGGCCGAAATAAAGAAATCACAGATTGGTCCAAATTCAAAACATTTTTCCGGAAAACGTTTCTGTTTTCACAAAATAAAACAGATTTATGGAGAAAGATGCAAGAGTGTACGCAAAATCCAAATGAGAATATTTCCATTTATTTCCATGTGAAAGTTTCTCTATAAAAATCACTCGAACTGCCATTTGAAGAAACAAAAGAACAAATTGCCATTGGTTTGTGGAGTAAGAAATTAAGTAATTTTATTATGTCAAAAGAGCATCGTGATAAAGACACCCTGTATGAAGACATCGTGAGGTATGAAAGAATTGTTAGTTCTCGAAAAGGTAGAATAAGCGATAGAAGAGAGAAACCTAATGCAAAGAAAAACTAAAATACAAAACATGAACATTCAAAATACGACTGGCAAAGACCAACTACTTTTAAAAATAATCCAGCTACACGAAGCAAAACTATTAGATGTTACAACTGTAATGAGATGGGGCATTCTACAGTTCAATGTACTAAAGCAGCTAGACAGAAGGGTTCCTGTTATATGTGTGGAGCAATGGATCACCAAATAAATAATTGCCCCAAGTATGAGTCCAGGATGAATCCACCCAAGGTCAAGGTAGAAAGTAACACTGCACTTTTTGTGGAACAGCATAATGCAAGTGGGTATATGTTGCCAATTTGTCTTTTGAAGGACAAAATTTCTATTTTTATTGATTCTATTGTAGATTCAGGTAGGGCTATATCCTTAATAACTTTAGATACTGTAAAATCTTTCAATTTTGAATTTTCTGATATTCCTGAGAAAACTTTCCAGGGTATTAACTAAAGTAGATTAGAAATTTTGGGTTCTGTGTTGTTTAAAATGAAAGTTAATGACATACTTATTGATTTACTCATTTATGTTGTACCAAACCAAACCATACCATATAAATGTCTGTTAGGTAGAGATTTTAAGCAGAACGACAACCTTACCGTATCTTTTTCAGGGAATAAAGTACAATTCAAGAAAGAAAACTACAGTATCTCGGACATATGATGCGGGGCGAGAAGTATGGCATCCTGCGACTCATAATGCAAGGAAAGATAGATGACAGAAGAAGCATCGGAAGAAGACGAATTTCATGGCTTAAGAACCTGAGAGAATGGTTTGGATACAGCTCAAAACAACTATTTAGAGCTACTGCCTCAAAAATTAAAATAGCTATGATGATTGCCAACCTCCGTAGCAGAGATGGCACCTGAAGAAGAAGATCGTTTAAATTAAATTTGGAAAAATGGAAAAATCATCGGGACAGCTAAACGATACGATAAACTTACGTGATCACGCTTATAAATCATTTCATTTTTTATTTGCTAAAGTATAGTAAGATGTCATTAAATGTTCAATTTTTAGAATTATGGAACCGCATCGTTTTACGTACTGGTCCAAATTACACAGTCTTTCCCTAATGTTAATAACCCAATTACCAAGTAAATTAAATTTTGTATTTGTTTGGAAACAATTAGCAATATTACGATTCCATCTAACAAAAAAAAGTAATTTTTCAATTCATATATACTCCGATATTTACGTGAATGTCTTGATATAAATAAAAAAAGCTTTTACTGGCACCTGTCTGATGCGTGAAATATAACGAGTTGCTGTCATTTTAAACACCACCGAGCAAAATATATCTTCAAAATAAAATTAAATATTGACACAATTAGAAAAACAATTACTGTTGCAAATTAACTGCCACAGAGAGGATTTCGGGTTGAAATATGGCGAAAGGGAGTCCATCGTAGCCTTTAATTCGTTTAGCTGGCTTTGATTTGATACCTCCCGTGATAAATTTTTCGCTAAATTAGGTTTTGAAACAGAAGTGTAATAATTGGTGGTGTGGAATCCTGCTTTTTTTGATCCCTCGGGAAATGTGAATATAATAACCGCAGGTCCCTGGCGTTATAAAGGGTGTGTGCGCGATATCAGTGCACATAACAATTTTTGTATAGCCAGTCGACCAATTACATCAGGTTGTTTATCATTTGAGTTGAAAATTCCGGGTATTTACAGGGCGATCGTATAAATCACGCAGTGAATTATGGACCGTTTTGCTTAATAAGGTAAAGCCTCGGTTTTAGTCATAAAATAAGGATTATGAAGCATATTTATATAAAAAAAGACTGGATTAAACGTAACACGTAGATTTTTTAAAATTTATCAAAATTTGATGTTTTTAATATTTAATCATATCACTGAAAATGTAAAAAGAGAAAGACAAGTTTGTATTAGTTCGCTTCCTTTGTCAAATATTATTTCCTAAAAAAGACCACAAATCGTGTTACTTCTCCAAGGAAGTAGATTAACGAACGATATACTAAACAGTCCCATTAAATCAAATGGCAAAAATCTGGTATCTCGAATATTTAGCAATTTCTTCTTCTTAAGGTGCCTTCTCCATTACTGAAGGTTGGCTCTAACTACAGCAAATTGCTCTCCATCTTGAGCTGTTCTTAGTATCGAATGTGTGTCCATGCCTGTCCAGTCTCTTACATTCTTCAACCAGGAGCATTTTCTTCTTCCTGGACCTCTTCTTCCTTCCACTTTCCCTTCCATTATAAGTCGTAGGAAGTTGTATTTTTCTCCTTTGTAAATATGTCCTAGATAACTCATTTTTCCGTATTTTATAATATTTAGGAGTTCTCTCTCAGTGCCCATTCTTCTTAGCACCTCGTTGTTGGTCACGTGCTCTGTCCAGAGATGCACTTTAGCAATTTACCGAACCAAAAATATTTCGTTGCTTTTGAATAACAATGTTCTATGTTGTGTGGATGCCATTTTGAGTTACATCCGATCAAATTTTTAAAGTTACACATTTATTTTCTTGTTGATACTGCACGAAGATTACATTAGTGTAAATTACTAGAAAAAAATGAGCTGACATATGAGGCCATTATTTGCAGAACTCGCTAATAGACAAAAGTTTCGAAAATTATTTTTTTTTGATAAGTTTATTTTAATTTTAAATAGGAATTGAATGATATAATCAGAATTTCAGATTAATCGGATATAAGTTAGTGCACTGATTCTTCACTTTTACAAGGAAATGGCAGTCGGAAAGATAGGACTTGAGGATTAGAAAGTAGTCAAGAGGAAGTATCTGCCTTATTTTGTATAGCAGGCCAATATGCCAGACTTTATCAAAAGTCTGCGGGACATCCAAATGGGCTGCAGAACAGTATCTCTTCTCTTCTATGGCTTGGTTTATGGAATTGCAGATTTGCTGAATTTGCTCAGTAGTAGTATGTTGTCTTCTAAATTCAAACTGGTGGTTGTGTATTAGCAGCTGTTCCACGAAGATTGGCTGAAATCTTTCTAGTAGTAGTTTTGCAAAAACCTTTGTCAATATTGAAAGTAGATTGATAAGTCTATAGGACTTAACTTCTTCTACAAGCTTGCCTGGTTTGGGTAGTAAGATGATTTGTGGTACTTTCCATACAAAAGAATAGTAACCAGTTAAGATTGCGTTAAATATCTTGTTAAATATAGCTCTCCTGCCTTGGGCAGTTATTTTAAAATTTTTCCAGTGATTATATAGAATTCTGGGCACATTTTCAGATTCAGATCTGTTTGGATTTTGTTGGAAACTTGTTGGCAGTGAATTTCTCCAATGGTTCTTCTCGTTGGTATGGATATTCTAAATACAATTAAATATTATCTTTTACATCAGCGTTGTTGTTTTGAGTATGTGGTTAGAACACTTTCTCCAGGTATTTGGCAAAGACTGTGACTTTTTCAGTCTTACTTTTAGCCCATCGTTCGTTACTGAAAGGGGTACAAAGAGGAGCTACTAAGCTACTTTTTATTTATGGCAGATTAAACTACGAAACCCGACTAAGAGAGCTCAAGTTCTCTTTATTAACTCGACGAGAAAGAGGCGATGTCAGATCTATTTATAGAATTCTTTTGGGGGATTTTTGGGGAACATTAACTTTTTTTAATATTAATGAAGATGCTAGCCCAAGAGGTTATTACTCTAAACGGAAAAATGGGTCTTTTCAAATTACTGTAAGGCAAAACTTTTTGATTAACCGATTATAATAAAGGTTCTTAAAACAAAATGTATGTCAGTAATTGCCACTCGTCAAACACACATTATAAAGAATTTAATTTTAAACAAACACATCATTGAAGCTGTTCAAAGATTTATATATCTCTGTAAAAAATGATAGATACGAGTTCGCAAATAAGAATCTGCTAGAAACTTATGAAAGGAAAGTCAAATAAAAGTTTATGGAGCCATAAATGACAATGTTTAATGGAGAAAGTTTTAATTGTGAGCTATACTGTCGATAGAAACAATCAAGGAGACAAAAACGGCTGATGTGGTAGCAGACCTACAGGTACTGAAAAAAAAAAGACAGACTAGATTGGCCTGAAAGGATCTTTTAAGGGATGTCAGCTCCTATCAAGAACTGTAGAAGTATGAAAATAAAAATATTCTTAAGTGAAACTAATTAAATATCAAAAAATCTCATCTAGATAGTCATATATTAATGTTAATATACCTTAAATTAAACAATTTTGAGTTGAAAATATATTTTTTATTGTATAAATATACAAGAAAATCACTAAAAAATATAAACAAGGACTTCACGCACGTTCAGAGCTCGATTCTTTAACGACACCTTCCCCCACAACTACTTTTCTTGCCTCTTCTGCCTCTTCCGCCACTTCTTCTTCCACCTCTTCTTCCACTTCTTCTCCGTCCACGTCCTTTTCGCTTACTTCTGATCTTCTTTTTAATTTTTGTACAAGCTTCTCTATAAAATCTTTTCCTATCTTCAGCTTTCATTTGGCACCACCTCTTGGCGGCTTCTTCCGCTATCTTATGAACTGGCTTTCCGCAGTGTTGACGCCTGTATAGACGTAAAAAGTTGAAGAATGGATTGTGCGTTACAGGACCTGGTCTGGAGCATTTTCCGCGTTTACTTTTACCCCGTTTACCGCCTCGTCTTCTCGAACGACGTCCCCTAGATTTTCTGCGAGCTAGTCTTCGTTTTGATCGACCTCTTCTGTGACGCCGTCTTCGAGATTTACCCCGTCTAGAGCGACCTCTTGCACGACTACGACTTTTGCCTCGTTTTATTCTACGTGGCCGGGATCTGCGTCTTGAATGTTTTCTGGAAACTTTCTTTTTTGCACCAAATAATTTACAATATGTGGCAGGTCTTATTCTTAGGCATCCTGAACGAGAACTTTTTCTGGATCGTGAGGATGACATACTAAAATTTTGAAATGAATTTGTACTTTTTTACATACTGACTTTTAACAAAAATTTGACAATTTTATAACAATTTCAATTGTTTGTTTTGCTATACATTTTTAATTGACAAGGTGGCTTCATATACATATTTTGGTTACAGAAAATTGCCATTATTTGCGGGTTTGATTTTGGTGTTTACGTCATAACTGTCAAAAGTATTAGCAGCCGCAAAGTTCTTCTTCTTCTTTGTTTTTTTATGTAGTTTTGTCTTACATAACATAGCCATGTAATATTAGTTTTTTATTTTATTTTCAGGATAGTTTATTGTTGTGATTATAGTTACAAATTAAATTAAATGTTGTCTGACCTATTGTGCGCTATGGAGTGGTAACTTGGTCACTAACAGTGAAGACTGAATAGGATCAAAGCCTTCGAGATGTGGATTTTTCGTCGGCATCTGCCTATTCTATGGACTGCTTACCTTACAAACGATGAAGTTTTACGAAGAAGTGACATAGAAAGACACTTGTTGAAAATGGTAAAATTTGTCTTCCTCTTTTTCTTTTTATGTGGACATGTTTGTTATTTAATGTTCCTTCAGTAAGTTGTCGTTCCATCGTTTCCGTGGTCTTCCTACTGATCGTCTTTCTATTGGGGAACCGTCCTTTGTCGTCTCTACTACTCTATTTGTTGTAATTCGGCTTATATTATCATTCCATTCTACTCTTCTATTTTTTACCCAGTCCTTGATGTTCTCCATCTTGCATTTACGTCGTATATCTGTACTTCTAGCACTGTCCCATAGTATTTGACCACCCAAGTATTTTTATCTTTGCCGTTTCTAACATTCTTTTTGTTCTCTCTGTGTCAGGTCGTGTTTCTGTCTGTTATATATCCTTTACCTCTTGCTTCTCAATATTTATTTCATCGCTTGCCGTCACCTCTGGTGATGGTTGTTCATTATCGTCACTTTTAGCCAATAGATATCGAAAGTAATCTGCATAAGTTTCCTTCTGAATGTGTTTCGTTTTTATTAGTTCATTCATCTCTTTTTTTTTGTCCTCTGATCATTCTCCATATTTCTTTCTATGTTGCGTAGAAGTCGTGTTCCATCGGTTTTGAAAAGCTCTACCAGTGTTCCCTTTTTATTTGTTTAACCAAAGTATTTGTTTCGTTTCCGAGTTTCCGATTCGTCCATAATGGTTATTCGAGCTCTAAAAACTTTCAATATTATTATCTTCCCTCTGGAACCAGCAGAACTACGAATGAAGAAGTACTAAGAGCAATGAATACACGCCCTCATCTAGTCAATACTATCAAAATTAGAAAGTCGTCATATCTAGGACACATAATGTGCCATAGGGGATTTGAGCAGCTCCAGGTAATATTAGAAGGCAAGATTAAAGGGAAAAGGGGCATAGGACGAAAGAAAAAATCTTGGCTACGAAACATCAGAGATTGGACCCACACAAGAGGAAATGAATTAATTCATCAAGTCCAGAATAGAGAAAAATTTGCCATATTGATTGCCAACCTCAACAGAGAAGGCACTTAGGAGGAGAAGGATCTTCTCTCTGACTTGATCTACTACTTGTTGCAATTCGTCATAAAACGTTTCCCTTGTTGTTTAACCTGAACATTATCCCCTGATAATGTTCAGGTCTTTCTTCTCCATTCTTATCTTTGCTGTTAAAATCCTTTCTGATATGTATTGACACTCATATGGTAAAACATTGTAAAATATAATATCCGAGACATGTCTTGAGGAGACCCGGATATTTAATACTAAAACTAATATTACAAATCAAAATTAACAGTAAAGCGACGACCTGGAAGAAAAAAAATATTCCTGGTTAAGAAATATAAAGGACTGGTGTGGAATACCAGACCCCGTACTCTAGGTACTTACCTATATTTAGACAAGCCCAAAAGGGCGTTCGTCTTACGAGCATATAAAATAATTTGATAGTTGACCTCTGACGTGGAGCTTTATACACGGTAACCTAAGAAGAAGAAGGATGGCTCTATATTGCTTGATCTATTTAGCCACGATAAATTCAAATTAGCCTGTACTGTTTTTTAAATATGGTAATTTAAAAAGACACGATACAGGTTCTAACCGGCTTTACTTCAATTACAAATAAGGAGTGAGACAGGGACACTTTTCAAACTAAGTAAAATAGAGACTTTACTAACTTTAAAAATTCGCAAATAATTTGCTTTCTTTTATTATTTCATCTAGAAAGATATAAGGGGGAAGTTTGAATTTAAAGTAAAGGTATTTGTTCTTTTGCTAGGCTAAAAATAGCTAATAAATACTTTGTTTTGATATAACTATAAATTATTTCATATTTAAACACCCACAAGAAAAATTGACAATATCAATGAATGTATTCAGTATTGATTAAACCAAAGTAATAATTAAAAAGTAGTTTATGATTAAATTCAGATCAAAGAAATTGGTACTTGCTCCATTGGTACATGTCCTAAACTGCCATTTTTAATTCCTAAGATAGATCGGTTATCTTATTTTTCGAACAAGATCTACTTCTGCCTGGATTTGAAGGAACATAATTATTTTCTGTTCTTTTTATATTTGTACATATTGTACGTTGTCATATTTTTAATGCAGCAGCTACTCTTTTAAATAAAGAATTGTTTAATGATACGTATTTTGATAAACAAATATACATTTCAATATTACCCATTGAACAGATGAAAATGGATCCAAAGACCCTCCATTCGTTTTTGGCTGTATAAGGTATGACACTATAATCTAGGCTGAATCTAATACGAGCAATAAAACAATAATACACATTTTTGAATAAGAACTGTTGGGAAAATTATAACTATTAAATTTAGAGTATAGCTTTATGCAATAAATTTTCTAGGAGAAGTTTTAATCGAGTTTCATCCAGAAAAACTTCTATGGTTCTTTCTTCAACAGCTTTTTTCATTAGAACGAGAATTTATATCTAGAATTTTTTTATTTTAAGAACAAAATACTACAAGATTTGCCACTGCAATTATTTTGTTATCCATAATCTAGTTCCTAGAGAAACAAACATCAACTATGAATCTCTTTTATGTGTTTGAAGATGATTTAAAACAGTTAACAACGCAAAACTAAACATAATGTCCAATTTTATTGTAAAAAATAGCAAATTCTCTAAAATCATATTTGCCACCACGCATAGCTTAATGACAATTAACAGCTACTCAACTTTTTATTTCAGGATGTCGTTGTGGTTATGCTTCATGGTTATATTCCTGGTAAACTTCCATGAAATTTGCCCGGGTCCCGCCTGTAGAATAAGCGAGTTTCCCTGTAGAAATGGTAAATGTATACGTTTGAATGGATACTGCGATGGCACCGATGACTGCGGCGATGTTTCTGATGAACCGCCATTTTGCACAGGTATGTATACTTTGCTCTTCTCTTTTAATTTTTTAGTTACAGCTGCCCTGGACTTAATCGTTAGAAATTGTAAACTGTAGGTCCTGTATATATGTCATTGAGACAATTGCTTATGTAGAGACAATAAAAATTCCATAATTTTTGCATGTCTTGCTTCTAATGTTCCGATTTCGCTGAGATGCCATTACTTTAGTTTTATGTTATATATTTTATTATTGGCTTAGCCTGTCTAGTTTATGTTGTACTATTTACATTACTAAGGTTCCCAATTCTTTTCAATCGAAGACATGAGTATTATATAATCTAATATAGTTACTCCTTAACCCTAAATAATGATCTGACATCAAAAGAAAAAGGAAATACAAAATGAAATAGTTTAAATAGCAAAAGAAGAAAAAAGTAAAGGAAAACAGACAAAAATAAGCTAAAAGCTTTTTTGTGTGAAGTTTTTCAGGATGGTTTCTTATTTTACATAATGCTAGGCTGTCATCGAATGCCATAGTCTGTGGACTAGTACGCATTTCGATGCGCATCGCCCCGCCTCGAATTTTCCCATTGGCTCTTGACCTGGAAATCCCTATTTATCGCTCGAACAGCGCATATAAATATTGGCGATTTTCAGGTCAGCCAAATCAGTCCCTCACGGGCTCTCCGAGAGCTTAGTGCTCTCGGGGCTCTGCTTCCTGCATTTATGTTCCATACTCTGTGGCTGAGAATTGTTTTAACCTAACTTGGTGTTTTATTTCGACGAAGAAATTGTCATGTAAGAAATATCTTGCCTTTTTCAAGGCAAGACACCGAAGATAAATATTTTTCAAGTCCAGGACCCGAAAATAGACTTAAGTAGAGGAGCTCTTGACAGTGTATTCGAAGCCCTCTACAGAGCACCCGGAGATAACAGAAGGTGGTTAGCTATCTATTTGTTCCACCGAGGTGACAAGGCTACGGTCGTTACCTACAATTTGCTGAGTTGAGGCATCTTACGTAGATTATGTATATCTCTGTTGGTTATAACATACTCTTTTATAGATCTTTGACCACGGGTGTTATTAAATATATATTTGTGTTGATCTTTGTGGTTAAAACATGTGTTATTTATTCTAATAAAAAAAGCAAGGTGGAATGTTTTGGTCACAGTATGGGACAACCTGAAATATATAAACTTTTGCATCTATAATATAAAAATGAATCGCAAAATGTGTTGGTAAGCGCATAACTCAATAACGTATAGACCAATCTTAACAATTCTTTTTTTTAAATGTTCCTTGAAGAATAAGGATGGTTTTTACGGCGAGAAAAATTCGAATAATTTCCAAGAAAACCCGAAAACAGCCCTTTTCTTTTTCCCATACAAATATTTTATATGTATTCTGTGAAGTGGCAGAAACGGTTATTGCCATATGTACACATTTTGATTTGGTTAGTTGAAAAGATAAGGCCAAATGAAGTTGATGCAGTAATATCAGCTAAAATCCCTAATGTAGACGTAGATCCTGGATTGCATGAGGTAGTTATCAAAAACATAATATATGGTCCCTGTGGAACTCTTAATCAAAAGTCACCGTGTACGGTGAATGGTAAATGTTCAAAGCGATATCCACAGACATTAATATCTGAAACAATCACTGGGAATGACGGTTATCCACTGCATCGTCGCCGATCAACAGCAGACAATGGAAGATCAACAATTGTCAAATTAAACCAACAAAATATTGAAATAGATATACGCTGGATTGTTCCATTTTCACCCATCTTATCAAAGACCTTCAAAGCGCACATCAACTTGATCCTATTCGTGAGAGACACCCTGTGAGAGAGACAATACTGTTGTTCATTTAGCTGTGTATTTAGAAATTGGACAAAGAGTATATTTTACAGCACAGAACGCAGTACAAAGAGCTGCTCAGCTATCATCTACTACATTAACCAGTTTTTTTGAGATATGCCAAAACAATGCTTTTGCTCAAACATTGTTATATTCTGAAATGCCAAAATATGATACTTGGAATCAATCCTCAAGCAGATTTATACGACGGAAACAAGGAAAACCAGTTCCAATATACCCAGATGTATATTCTACCGATGCGATTGGTGGAATTTATTCAATACATCCAAGCAATGATGAATGTTTTTATTTACGACTGCTATTAGTCAATGTACGTGGCCCAACATCATTCCAACATTTACGAACTGTTGATGGTGATTTGTGTGGATCATACAGAGAACCGTGCCAACTTTTACAATTGCTAGAAAATGATGCTTAATCATAACCCTCAATGATGCTAAAATACCATCACAAGCTCATCAATTACGAACATTATTTTCTATAATCATATCTACATGCTTCCCATCAAACCCAAATGATTTGTGGATTAAGTACAAAGATAATAAGTGTGATGATATTTTGTATCAAATACGGATTAGAAGGGGAAATCCAAATATACAAATAAGCGAAGTTTACAATGAAGCATTGATTTCAATTGAGGACATGTGCTTGATGATGTTAAACAAACTATTATTTCAATTAGGCCTGGCCGCGCCCAATCGCCCAATCCATAGTGCTTTTAATCAAGAGTAGCACCGAGAAAAACTGTATAATCTTAACACTTTGAAAGAATTAATTGAAACAAATCTTCAACTATTAAATGAACAACAGAAGTATGTATTTGATACACTTATGAAAGTAAAAAATGATAAAACAGGAGGGATTTACTTCTTAGATGTACCTGGTGGTATAGGAAAAACTTTTTTCATATTAGCAACAATTCGCTCACAAAATAAAATTGCACTTGCACTCGCTTCGTCGGGAATCGCAGCAACTTTGCTTGAAGGTGGTCCAACAGACCATTTAGCACTACAATTACCATTAAACATGCAAAGCAACGAAACTCCAACCTGGAATTTCGAAGAACTCTGCAATGGCAAAGGTTTTGCAGCAATGTGAATTGATTGTTTGGGATGAATGCACGATGGCACATAAAAAATCTTTGAAGGCTTTCGATAGAACCTTACAAGATCTACGGAGCAATCATAACCCATTTGGTAGTGAAATGATTTTATTAGCAGGAGATTTTCGTCAAACATTGCCAGTGATTCCACGATCATAAAGCACTACAATAAAAATAAAACAGATTTTTGTTAATAATTACGATTCACTTGATTTACAATAAAGCGATTACTGAAAATACGTTTTATTTCATTATTCTTTATTACATCGGTTATTAACTCTATGTTAATAATAATATTAATAAATAATTAATTATCTCTATGTTTTGTCATTGAAGCACCCACATTATAAATATTTGTCACCTTTAGGTTCCCACTATCCCTTTAGATTATTTTTCAATTAGGTTTGGACCTTAAGTTCCCCTCTTAGTTTGAAGCCCTCTGGCAGTCATCCCAGTCGGGGTTTTTAGTTGGTCCAAAAGGGTGGCCAAAGTTCGTGGAAGCGAAGTTACTTAGGTCCGAGCTGACCCTCACACACCGCCCTATTATCATGGTGACGGTTCTGTTTAAGAGAATTAAAGAAATATACTGCCACATCTCAAATCTATTTGACAGAAGGAAGTCGGTCGGGTCCGCTAGTATTATCATACAGAGAGATCCAAGGTAAACGTAGTCCTGGCAGAAAAATAATACCAAGGCTTTAACTGAAGACAATGATACGGAAATCGTTTATATTATTACATTGAGCTGCTGTCGCTCTCACTTTAGCCATGATAATCTAGCGGAAGAAAACAGAAATAATATATTACGAACTGAAACATGAAAGGTGAAACATGAAAGAAAAAACTATGCATCGTTTAAAATAATCTATATATCTTTTAAATTGTATACTCCCTATTTTTCTCTACGAAACAGATACAACAAACAATCTTAAACATTTGAAAAAATCAAACATCTACAAAATAGAAATATGAAAATAAAAAATGGCATAATATAGCTAATGTACTTATGATAAAAAGCCCAACTAAAAATCTACGTTATATTTAGAACTGTCAATACGAGAATCTAGTTTAAACAACAACAAACAAAAATATAAGTGCGACCCCGATAAATTATTGATAATTATGACTGTTTACATAACCTTAAAACTGACCCGTGCCACACCAAACAATCTCCAACTCTGCAACCTATTTATTTGTTCTTATTCAAAATGAGAAACATCCAAATATTTTATGTGATCGCCTTAACAGCATTTATCCTAGTTGAAGTGTCCGGCGAAGTCCTGTTCAAACGAGGATTTTACAAAGCGCACAAACGGGGTAGCAAAGTGACCATAAGTGATGTCGAGTCCATCGATAACGTGTACTTTCCAAATAAAACTTACTTGAAGTTGAAAGCCAAAATACCTGTTCTGTTTTCCGGTGCTGTGCGGAGACTGCCCAATTTGGAAACTTTAAAATTAGATTACTGTGAGATTGTTGACGTCCAAACAGGAAGTTTCAGTGAGTTGCCTAGTTTAAAAACAATTGCTTTGAACGATAATGAAATCGAGGGGATTAAAACTGCTATATTTAATCATCTTAACATCGCTAACTTGTATCTACAAAGAAATAGAATCTCGTTTATAGAGACAGAAGCTTTTGATAACCTACCGAATTTGAATAGAATCAAGCTAAACTCTAATTTAATTAGTTTTTGGGATAATAACTGGTTTAAAAACACACCACAGTTGACAGAGTTGTTTATCAGAAGAAACTCTATACGGTCTTTACCCAGTCACGCCTTCAAAAATCTTCAGAATGGAAAAATTGTCGTCTACCTTAGCAGAAATCTTGTAACAACTCTATCACCTGAGATGTTTACAGATTTAAAACACTGTAGCCAAATTTGGTTAGACAGAAACGAGATCCGAGACATACAGCCAAACACTTTCTCCCAAATGGAATCCCTTGAGGTATTATTTTTATCAAGTAACTTCTTAGGCAGTGTACCAAAAGATCTTCTTAAAAATTTAAAGAATGATTTAATAACGCTAGATTTGGCTCATAACATTAATCTGACGTGTGTTGACTATGAAATTGTTAGAAGGGTGAAGTTGACCAATTTGTTAAAAATTAATAAGTTAGATTGTGACTGTATTAAAACTTTAAAAAATAAACTTGTTAGTGCAAACAAAAGTTATGAAATAAATTCTGATTGTTATACTTTTTATTTATTATGTCTACGTGTGTGAGATAAGAACTTTTCATGTCATCAGTCATGTTATCTTTCTTCTGCTTACAGGATATCGTTATTAGTTTTAATTGACTAACCTACAATTTGAATATAAATATATATATATATATATATATATATATATATATATATTCAAATTGTAGGTTATATAATATATTGCTCAGCTTGATCAAGGCACGAAAGATTGGATACCTGGGTCACATCCTGAGAGGGGAAAAATACGCAATCCCTCAACTAATTATCCAAGGAAAGATTGAGGGCAAGAGAGGAGTAGATCGCAAACAAATGTCGTGGCTGCGAAATAAAGAACTGGACAGGCGTAACTAACACTGGCGAACTTTTGCATGCCGCAAAAGACAGACGTCTGACCTTAAGATAATTCGCCAACGCACTATAGGTGCACGGCACCATAAGAAGATATATATATATATATATATATATATATATATATATATATATATATATATATATATATATATATATATATACATATATAGATCGGTTTAAAACGTTCTCCTACGTCTTCCGGTACACAGTTGCCACTCCTCTCGATTCATCCATAAGTCTTCTTCTATGTGTCTGCCTTTCATTTCTCAATTGATGCCTTCTCTCCAACTAAGGCGGGGTCTTGCTCTTTTTTTTTTCTACCGTAAGGGGTCCACATTAAGACTTGTTTTGGGAGACGTTCTTCAGACATTCTCTGTACATGACCGTACCGTCTGAGTTGTTGGGCACCAATATCGTCTACTATTGTATGTTTTACTTTCATAATTTTTCTTATTCTGTTGTTCGTTACCCTTTCTAGTCTAGATTTTCCAGCTGAACGTCTCCAGAAATCCATTTCCGTTGCCTCTAGTTTTCTCTTGTATCTTTCCTTTAGGTAGGTAATTATACTTTTATTGATTGTGTTATATATCTTGTGCTTGTTATTATTAGAGATTGATTGATCCCAAAGGATACTATTGGGAAGGGAAATTGCTTTTCTTGCTTGGTTATTTTTCTCCTCAATTGTGTCGTCTACGTTGCCTTCTTTTGTGATGATCATACAAAAATGTTTATAACTTCTCCATCTTTCAATAGAGGTCCTGTTGTTTCCCGCCGATATACATATACTCGGTTTATTGGATATTGATTTCAAGTCCCAATTTTTTATACTCCTCGATTAATTTTCGAGTCATATACTCAATATCTTCGTAATCTAGTTGATCATCTGCAAATGACAAAGTGTATATACTATTGTTGTTAATCGGCATTCCCATATTTCTACATTTGCGCTTCCACAGTTTTAGAGCTTGTTCTAGATAAATTTTAGATAATGTTGGGGAGAGACAGCAGCCCTGCTTAAGGCCTTTATTCATTTGGAATCCATTTGACAGATTATTTCCAATCTTTACCTTTGAGTTCGCATTAGCGTACAGTTCCTTCATCACATTTATTAAATTCATGCTTATGTTTGTTTTCTCTAACGCTTCCCATAATTTATAATGTGGTACGCTATCATAAGCCTTTCGTAGGTCTACATACAATAAATGTACATTTTGATTAACGGCTATTTTCTTTTCAATAATCTGTGTAATGCAAAACAAATGGTCAACAGTTGATCTACCTTCCCTAAATCTTGCCTGTTCCTCACCCTTTAAATCTTTATTTTCGCTTTCTATTCTGTTTTTAATTACTACTTTTCCGTATATTCTACTGATCGAGTTTGTTACGGCAATGCCTCTGTAATTGTCACATTCATCCCTTCTCCCTTCTGCCTTTTTTGTGTATAGTGAATATTAATGATGTCTTCCACTCCTCTGGGGTTGTCATTCCAATAATGCAGTTTTGAAACATTTTGGCTAAACTTGTATATAGTTTGGTTGTACCGTGTTTAATTAACTCTGCAGAGATGTTACCTGGACCCGGTGCTTTGTTATTTTTTAGAGATCTATATACATCTTCCACTTCTTTCGTTGTTATTCGTATGGGCGAAGTTAAAATATTTATATTTTGTGTTTCGTTGCTGTCTTTAAATTGTGGTCTATCTTTCCTTAGGAGTTTCTCAAAATATTGGTTCGTCATCCATTGTTATAGTTGACACTATGTCTCTCTTCTAATCTTGTCGTAAGGATTTTAAGACTCTCCAACTTTCTGTGCTTCTTCGTCCTCCTAGATGTGAATTTATCATGTTACACTTTTGTTGCCATACTTCATTTTTCTTCCGACATATCATTTTTCGTACTTTAGCTTGAAACTCCTTGTAGATTATTTTTTCCGTTATATTCTTTGCATTTAAGAATTTTTGACATTGGTTTTTTTTCTTTATTTTTTGTTCTATTTCTTCGTCAAACCAATGTTATCAGTCACTCTTTTTATCAGTCTCTCGCCTCCCAAGTAGTTATATATTTCCTTAGCTTCTTACGTATTAATATGGCAACACCTTGTTGCAGTGGCGCACCCGAGGGGGGGGTTTGGGGGTTAAAGCCCTATTCCGACACTGTTACTCACACATTTTAGGGACTCAAAATGGAGGTAACATCATAAAAAAAAATTCGGTGACCAACCAAACCCCCCTCCAGAGGCAAATTCTAGGTGCGGTACTGCCTTGTTGAGCTCTTTTTTCCTTTGGACCCCGCTGTAGAAGAGATCATATTCTCCGATGTTTTTTTATCCTTGGCCGTTTCGTTTTGTTTCAGTAATTACTGTGATGTCCAATTTCAGCTTACTAATTTCATACATTATTTCATTTATTTTAGATCTAAAACCTTGCACGTTCCGAAATTCATACTCATTTTTCGTAGCGTACGTCGTCGTTTGTTGATCGATTCATTCCGAGGCGTTTTGCTGGGTTTTCTAACATTTTATTTTTTTTTTCTGAGTACCGGGGAGTTAGCCCGATGCCTCAACCCTCGACTTGGAGGGTCAGGGTTTAATTTTGGAGTTTTCTGTCTCCTAGACAATTTGCTTTCACTGCAGCTTAAGACCTTCCACCTACCCTTCGTCTGTAATCCTAGACAAGGGGCCCTTACAGGGTGCTATCAACCGGGCCAGTTGAACTCTGGTTTTTTTTAGAGGTGTTACTCCTCTATCCATCCTCTTTTATCCGGACTTGGGACCGGCTGCATCGATTATAAAGCTACTCATTTACTCCATACCAATACAGGCAGAGTTCAATTTTAATCTACAAATCTCAAAAGCTACCACTTATCTAAGAATTTTTCATTGTTAATTCTTTTTTCACAAGTTTTCACTAAAATAGAGTCAGAAAATGGCGGGCAGTCACTGACTTAAAGCACCAATTCGAATGGTTTCTTCTTCTTCTCTGTATGGCCAATAACTGTGTAGGTCTGTAAGTTTTCAAATTTGTGTTAATTTTTGATATATTTCTGATTAAAACAACCTGAACATTTATAAAATTGGATGTTTTATTGCTTTTAAAAACCCTTATAAAATAGTTCACTATGAAAGATACAAATTTACAATTTTAATTCAATTGGCAATTCCTTAAGTGGCCAATCACTGTACGCGTTAGTACCTTAATTAGTTTAAAATCTCGCTAATCCATTAGACCATACTGACATTATTGAAAAGTAAATAATGACTCACAAAAATTTTCCAGTGTATGAGATATCATACACATCATATAACATAAATTAATAAATGTCGCTAATAACCTAGGCAATTAATACGACTGCGTTTCTTAGAAATAAACAAAACACTTCTTCAAGCATGTTCAATTCAAAAGTCTTAGTTTTGATCTCCGATTCATCGGTTAAAAAACTAGAAGAAAAAACAAAGACCAACATAATATTGAGCAATATTTTAGAATCATTTGTGCATAGCATATACAGATTGAACGAATTTAAAACGGAACGTACGAAATCAATGTATTTCGGCTCAACTCCGCTCTAGGTGGTTGGCCAACAAAAGGTTGTCAAATAATTATATTATAAAAATCAAATACTTCAGCGAGCTGCTGGATTCTGAATTCATTCAAGAACAAGTCAAAACTCCACCCAAATAGGTTGCCTAGAATCACTGTGAAAACTAGACTACACAAGCAGTTATTATGCTGTCAAACCACTTATCGCTTCCTTATAGTCCAAGAGAGAGAGCCGAAATTTTGAACTGATCAGTAATATGACATTTCTCTATTGGAATATATTCATTGTAACTGGGTTAAGACGTTGCCTTACAGGCGGACGCCCCTCGTGGTACAGGGGGTGGCTATACAGGGATGAAGTTGTAATTTTTTTCAGAAAAATTAACGATCAATAATATGGCTGAAAATTTGCCCAGAGTAAGATCTTGGTATAACCAGACGAAATCCCAAAGGGCGGACGCGAGAGTGGATACATAAGGGGTGGCGGACAGGGGTGAAATTGCAATTTTTTGGGGAAAAATTAACGATAAGTAATATGTCCGCCATTTTCATGGCTCATTATTTAGTCCCTAAAAACTCTAAATCCAAAAGGGCGGACAGCTGGGTTGGTACAGAGAGCCATAAAACGGGGTCAAATGTACCACTTGCCTGCGCATTTTAGGTCTCGGTAACAATTTTCGAACTGATTTTATTATGATATTTTTATACCGATTGATTTGAAAATTTGTATGCTCACTTCTGTTACTATTCTGAGAAGCGTCAAGTAGAGTTTTCCTCAAAATTTTCCAAAAAAATTTCCGTAAATGAAAATTTTCGTAATTTTTTGAGGTAAAATCTAATTTATAGAATCCTTTCGATTTTCTGTAAGTTATACCATGATTTTTTTCCAAAAATTTTCAAACGATTTTTACGATAAGAAAAAAAAATTAGAAAAACTTTTCTAAAACATTTGATAAAACTCTACGTCATCGTCTGAATCTTTTATAGAATATTTTGTAGTTTTAAAATGATATTATGATAATGTTTTATTTTTCAAACTAAAGTCATATTTACTTCACACAATCACATTTTTTTCTTAAATATAAATATTTTACGAATTAATTTTTAATTGAATAAATGTTTGACATTTGATATTTTATTAAATTAAAGTAATTTTATAATGTTAACTATTAAATATTTTTGGTATAACAAATAGTAATTTTACTTCTTTTTTATTACAATAAAAAGGTTTTTAAATTTATATTGCATAAATAATGGTTGTTCAGATATAAGAAAAATTTGATTTATTATTACATTAATAATCAAATACAAAATATATTATTTCTATTTATCAATAGGTAAAATTCATTTGTAGAATTCCTTTAACATTTTACAAATAATTATTAATAAAAATCAATTTAATAGTGGAATTATCAATTTTTTAAGTTTTGAAATTTACTTTGTACTTAGATATTTTCAATATTTTTTTTAACTTTCAAATTGATTGAATTTTTTTTTTCATTAGTTAATTATAATTTTACAAATTCTGTTTGGACATTAATTTTGCATCATTATTATTTTAAAATATTAAAATAATAATGATGCGCGTTCCATTTAGATCAGTAATTCTAGACGCATGCGCTAAATGTAATAAGTATCAAGATGCTTTTATCCAACTTGATGAAACTAACTTCGATTGTAATGAAGTTTTTGAAACCTTAGAAACTTTCATATGTCACTTATATGGAACAGGACTGACGAGAACAATTCCAAAAAGAAAAGTAAACGATGTCAGATTTTCACTATTTAACCGGCAGTATAAGTTGCATGATATGAACGAGCCTTTTTAAAAAAAAACTAAAAAATTTCGATGCTTCAAGCTTACCACCATGTCAAGATGAATTACACCAACATCTACTGCGAGCCCATTATATTTCAAATATTTGGACAAATGCTCATAAAAAAGTACCAACAGAATTGATTGTTGAAGAACATGGTTGGGAGTTTGAAGATGAAACATATAAATTCAAATGGTTTAGTGGACCTCAGATGCCAGAATCAATTCGAGAAGTAGTGATTGAAAATGAAGCAGATAATGAATGTGATATTATTGAAAGTGAAAGTGACGAAGATGATGAATGTGATGACATCAGTGAGAGTAAGAAAAATGACGAAATTTTTTTCTAAATTTTTTTTTCTTATCGGAAAAATCGTTTGAAAATTTTTGGAAAAATTCATGGTATAACTGACAGAAAATCGAAAGGATTCTACAAATTAGATTTTACCTCAAAAAATTACGAAAATTTTCATTTACGGAAATTTTTTTGGAAAATTTTGAGGAAAACTCTACTTGACGCTTTTCAGAATAGTAACAGAAGTGAGCATACAAATTTTCAAATCAATCGGTATAAAAATATCATAATAAAATCAGTTTGAAAATTGTTACCGAGACCTAAAATGCGCAGGCAAGTGGTACATTTGACCCCGTTTTATGGCTCTCTGTACCAACCCAGCTGTCCGCTCTTTTGGATTTAGAGTTTTTAGGGGCTAAATAATGAGCCATGAAAATGGCGGACATATTACTTATCGTTAATTTTTCCCCAAAAAATTGCAATTTCATCCCTGTCCGCCACCCCTTATGTATTAACTCTCGCGTCCGCCCTTTGGGATTTCGTCTAGTTATACCAAGATCTTACTCTGGGCAAATTTTCAGCCATATTATCGATCGTTAATTTTTCCGAAAAAAATTACAACTTCATCCCTGTATAGCCACCCCCTGTACCACGAGGGGCGTCCGCCTGTAAGACAAAGTCTTAACCCAGTTACAATGAATATATTCCAATAGAGAAATGTCATATTACTGATCAGTTCAAAATTTCGGCTCTATCTCTCCGACTATTAGGCAAGCTCCTCTTTCCTTTAAAGGAGACAGATAGTTGAACGATATTTTATACAATGTCTATCACCGGGTATGGATTTATTTTTGTCCAAGTTTTATATTGGTCCACTATTTCAAATGCAGTTCAAACAGACATATATTAAATTGTATGTTCCGTTTTAAATTCGTTCAATCTGTATATCTTTATATAAAAATGTAAGCATGAAATATCGTTGTCAGACATATCTCCCCTTTCCCGTCAGTCAATATCGACGAAGTTGACTTTCATCAGGCCGACGTGCTAATTTCGTTATGTATATTCCTAGCCCGAGGCTGAAACGGCCTTGCCAACCAGCGAACCAGCTTTGCCAATACTATTACCCGCGAAATATTTGGCGTATTTTCAGTTCTGTGAGGTAATAATATTACAGATTACATGATAATATTGAGTTACTATGATTTATATGTCGGTTTGAATTGCACCTGGAACATATATTGGTTGTTTTATCTAGTTTGTCTATCCAGTATTATAAAACAAGTGTTTTAATAACTTCTACGGGGTGTTACACCATTTTAGGATATTCCGTGTGTCTTTGTATTGTCAATCATTGATTGCTTTTCTTTTATTATTAGTAAAATATATTTAGATTGCTGGATAACTAAAACCTACAATGGAAAGAATTACCTAAATAATTTCTAATATATTAGTTTTTAATTACAAATTTTTTAATCGCAAACTCCAACATAACTACACATTTCTAAACAAAAAGAATGAAGATCGATGGTAGATGAAAATATCATTGCTAGTAGAGTCACCATCATCAACAGCTATTTCATCCATCGTCGGATGTAAGCCTCCCTTGTAACGATTATTTTGCCTACCACTTAGGGTATTACTATTGGGGGTTAAAAGTTGGGGTGACAGAAATTATTGGTGTGGAGATAGGGCAAGCAAAACAAACCACTGTTGATGTTGATACCATGCTCGTTCAGATGTGCCTTCTTACAAGTATGTTCTAAAAGCGTCGTAAATAGTTTTGCAGAGACTGTATCTCCTTGCCGTACTCCGCGCTGTATAGAGATTTTTTTTTATTAAGTAAACCGCGTCAACCATGAAAGGTTATTGGCGGGGAAGAGTTGTACATAAAATCAGATGTTTGCTTATAACAACTAATTACAATTGAGAACTTAAGTCTATTTTTATATTAGATTGTACAATTTAGTTAGTTTTAGAAACTTAGTCACTGTATCATATTTATTATAGTTAAGAGCACTTTTTAGATCACTTGGTAAATCACTTTGAAGTCGTTCCAGGTGATAGAGTGGGCAACTAACAATAATGTGTTCAATTGTCAGAGGAATAGCACAGTTTTTGTTGTTCTTTCTTCATTATGGTGGGTTAACCTGGTATGTCCTATTCTCATGCGGTGTTGTATGACTTGATCTCGTCGTTTTTATGGCATTATTCCTTTTGGTGACAAATTTAGGTTGATACGTTGTAGTTTGTTGTCGTCAAGTTTTTTCCATCGTTCGAGACATATTCTCATTGAAAATTCTTTGATGGTGTTTTGAATGTCGGAATGAGGATTTTCTAGGAGCTCTTTATCTGGTCTATTCGTATAGCAGGCTTTTTTAGCTTCCCGATCAGCTTTTTCATTACCTATTATGCCTACATGAGATGGAATCCAAACAAATTCTACCCTTTTATTCTTACTGTAAAGTTCATTCTAGGTCAATTTTAATTTGGCATAGTATTGGGTGGTTTGTGTAAACCTTTTTATTTTTTGTGAAATATGTCACTTGTAGGCAGATAAGTGTGGATATGTTTCTTTAATTAAAAGCTGTAGCATTTCTATATGTATACATACGGATTGAATGTTCCACTGAATAATAGCCATTTTGTTAATTTTTTATTTTTTTTTATTTATCGTTAATACTAAAATCTTGTTTTATTTTACTAAGTAGTTTTTTCTTGATTCTTGTAATTTTAGATTTAATTGCTCTTTCGTTCAACATGGGATATATTTCAGTTAGCATATGTCCCAACCCGTGTATATCCTGTGTGTATTCTAGGGCCAGTTCTACTGGGGTGGAAGATCCGTGAACGTCTTCTAAGAATGCTAGTAATTGGGTGTAATTTAGTACATGTGGTGGTGATGCATCCTGGATAAATTGTTGATTGATTGTAATAACGACTCAATATTAGTAGTTTCTGAAGTGGATTTGTCTAATTTGATAATTTTTTTTCTTCTTCTTAATTTGCACTGGTTTTGGTTTCGTGAATTCTGTTGGTATAGTTTTTGTAGGAGTGGAGCAAGTTGGGGATGACACTTGAGAGTAAGATCGTTTATTTTTATTATCGGTATCAGTGCTGACTTGAGCATCCATTTCAACTAGAGATTCGTCATTTACATGTGTAATTTGATTTTGTTCGGAGCTAGTGGATGGTATTTGTGGAAGAAAATTTTCTTCCGTTTGGGGATTCTGAGTATTTTATGGAAAAGAGGGATTTGAGGTACAGTCCGAGGAAACGTGACCAGCTTGGTGGCATTTGTAACAAGTTAGTTTATCGAAAAGAAAAATTCGGTACGAAATATTTTCAAAATTAATTAGGACGGAGTCGGGTACAGTAAAATTGTCTGTAGGTGCAAAGTAAACTTGTCTTCGAAAACTAAGTACATGGCTGTATTGCGGTTCTTGTATTCCAGCTCTAAGGAACGAAATCGGAGACATTAATTTAAAACCAAGATTGATTAAAGACTACTCAATTATGTCATGGGGTATAGATGAACATAGGTTGGATAAAACTAATCTATTCGCAGGAGTAATTAGTTTACGTGCTTTGATTGTATGTTGTCCAATTTTAATTTCAACATTTTGACTTAGAAAATCATCTACGACTTGTATGCTTGAAAGGTAGATGCATATTCTTCCGTTTGACATTTTGGATGAGAACAGTACATTTTTTGGATGGACTATAGTTCCTACTGCAACGGTGTACTCTTCTGTTCTTATTTCATCAAGTGCCGGTAAAATTATGGCCTGGTTTTTTGTTGGGAATTTTGTTAATGGTTGTTGCTTAGTGATGGTGGAATAAGTAATATTTTGCTGATCGAGATTAATTGATGGACTCCTGTAGTTAGAAGTATCACCTGTCATTTTGTCAAATTTAATCTTCTATCTTTTTTTAAATATAAATTGAACTTTCATTTCAATAATTTTAATTTGGGTAGGTCCGAGTCTGTTTATTTAAAAGTAAATAGTCGATCTAGCAATTAGCAAGATAATGCCAAGAGTTGAAACTAGTTTTTTAAATAATTAATAAATACGAAATAGAAATAATGTTCTTCGTTTTTTTTATAGCCCTTTTTCTATCCGAATTGTCTAATAAAGGCCTCTCCCATTTCTCGCCATTCATCCCTGTTGTGTGCTAGGCGTTTCCACATTGGTCCTGCGACTCTTCTGATATCGTCACTCCAGCGCATTTGAGGTCTTCCTCTTGGTCTCTTCGCAATGTTCTTCGTATGTATATAAAAACAATGTTTGTAATCAAACTACTGCTAATTTGGAAACTGTACTTACAGCTATTAACAGACCACTGTACACTGCTTCTATATATTTCGGAACATCGCCACTATCCTTGTCCTAAAATTTTTTTAAACTTTTTGTTGCTGTTTCTCGTACGACTGCATTGTACTGCTCTAATCTATATAAGTACTGAAAAGAAAAACGCAAGCAACTGCGACGGCGCCTTCGCTTGTTAGATTTGCGCCATTTGCGGACACGTTATAAACACGAATAGTCAAGGCGTTATGTTATGTTGGATTCTCATAGTGTGATGAAAATCTTAAGGTCGATTCTCACTATACGTTCCGTTTACTTTCCTTATCCGTGGCTTTCCATTTACATAAAATATTATTAAACACAAATCATATAGTATATGCCCACTTTCCGTTCAGTTTACCTACCATTCCCGAAGCCTCGCGTTCAAGATTACCGGCCACGTATTTTTTCTGCGACAAGCTGCAGCGTGTCAGGTACGGTATGGATAGTGCGAATATTATTACATCGCGGTTCAGTCTAAGTTGTTAATAATATGAATGACGAAAAATTGATAGAACTTGTCAGGCAAAATATTGCCTTATATGATTTTGAAAATAAAAAATATAGCGATAATTCATTTAAAGACAATATTTGGTCAGCTATTGTCAAGAGACTCGATGCCACAGGTAAGTAAATTTTAAATTATTTGTTTATTTATGTGTATAATGCAAAATCTTAGCAACTGTGTTACTGGATGACTCAGAAAAAGTAATTTTTGTCTACACAACTGAACGTGGAAGTTGTTTCCACTCTAATTTAAAGTTCATTGAGAAAAACCAGACTTATTGTAAGTAAACGCGACGTCTACTGAGAATTGTGGTTAAAATAATGGGAGGTATATGGAACGGGTATGGAAAGTAAACGGAACGTATAGTGAGAATCGACTTTTACTGGTGGCCACGAAACTCCAACGTGGACTCATATTTTGAAAAACAAATTTTTAATCAAAATTCGCATTTAGAGTATTAGATTTTGATCTGAAAGTTAAAGAAAGTAATAGAAATGCTTAAAAAAAAAGTGATCGGTCAATGAAGACATTAAAATTTTCAATATGGTGGCAATAAACCTTAAGACATACCTACACCTGAGAGACAGAGCTAGTCAAATTCTAAACAATAAGCATCCAATAGGTAGTTACTTATTTTGTAATTTCTTTCAAACATTGAATAAGCTTAAAATTGACAAAAAAATAACATATTTTAATTTCCTTTATCATTTGTATATCCAAAGTTGATCATAATATAAAGCCGCTTTAAAAATGGACTCAATAATATCATACTTGGAATATAAACCGTATTAAAAATGGTGAGTGAAAAACGGTATAGGCTACAAAGAGCTCGAATAATCTTTCAACCATAATAAAATCTTATCGCGAAAGCAGAATTGTGTGTTAAAAAACCGTGAAAAAGGTCTGGAAGGGTTTAGAATAATTAATCAAATTAAAAGATTGACCTATACAAAAACCTTCTCTTTAAACGTAAAAGATTCATTCAGTCGTCGAAGGTTATTTATGGAATCATCGTAGCAGTTTTCGGTGTTGATTTTAGTGAAAATTAATGAGTATAAAAATCGTGTTTGACAGAATATATCCTATCAGGAAAATGAAATGTCGCGTCTCGTCGGTCGTAGGTTATCACCAACTATTTCCAGCAAAGAGATATTGAAATGAGTCATACCCGTGATCTCATAAGTTATATAATTCAGTTGTAGAAGTGTGTATTCTACCTATGAGTTTTAGTAAGAAGCCTGTCAGTCGCCAATAATTATTTTTCATTAAGCGTATGGCATATTAAGAACACAGAAGGTACAAGAACTTCGGAGTCATGGAAAGTACTGAGAGGATTGAAATAAAACTCAAAAAGAAAAGTTTAATTGTGAAATATACAGGACTAAGAATGAAAGGACTATTATAAGGAACTGTTAACAGAACAAAGACCACAATTCATTGGAAAAGAAAACAGGAAAATAAGAACGGTCATGAAAGCAATCAAAAGTAAGAAAGCACCGGGACCTGGAGGCATCTCACCTGAGCTTATAAAGTACGGCTCAAAAAAATTACACCGGATGATAAAATGGATATTTCAGAATGCCATAAGTGGAGAACAGCTCTCAAAGGAATGGAAGGAGTCATACATAACATATATATTTAAGAAAGGAGATAGAAAACGATTCGACAACTACAGAGGAATAATAATAAAATTATATGGGAAGATACTGCGAGAAAAGATAGAGCAAGCGATTAAAGGCAAATCGGGGAGGATCAGGCAGGCTTCACGGCAGGAAGATCATGCATTGATCACATATATACACTGGAACAACTGTTGGAAAAGAAAAAAGCAAAAAATAGAGACATACATTTGGCATTTGTGGACCTGAAAAAGGAGCATGACTCTGTACTAAGATAAGAACTATGGGAGAAAATATACAAATTAGAAATACAGACGAAACTCATAGAAGCTACAAAAGCTCTGTATAAAGAAAATTAAGTGTCCATTAAACGAATACCTATATACGTTAAGCTTTGCAGACGTTCAAGTCGTGATTGCACAAGACCAAGAAGACCTCAGTTATATGATGAAGAAACTACAAAAAGAATATACCAAGGTCTAGATATTAACTTCGCGAAAACAGAGTACCTATCTACAAGTGAAGAAGGCATAGAAGATCTACAAATTGACGACAACGTAACAATCAAAGGGAAGGATAAATTCAAATAGAGTTTATAACCACGAAAAAGGCAACAGCAGATGAAGAAATTAAGCAAAGATTAGAACAAACAAGAACAGCAATCCAACAACCTAACTCAGTATGGTAGTATAGACACCTTAATATGAATACAAAAGCACAGATTTATAAAACATTAGTGCGAAGTATTATGACACATGGGGCTAAAAATTGGATTCATCATCATTTTGGCTTTACAACCCTGTGTGAGTCCTAGCCTCCCCAAGAATTTTTCTCCAGTCGTCCCTATCCATCGCCTTCCTCCGCCAAGCACGTATTTCCATATTTCTCATGTCTTCATCGATGTTATCTAGGAATCTTGTTTTGGGTCTTCCTCTTCTTCTTTGACCAATAGGTCTATCAAGGAGCGTTTTTCTAGCTGGGTCGGTTTGCTCCATCCGCATTACATGGCCTACCCACCTCAGACGTCCTATCTTTCGGAATGTAATCCGAAAACGTTCTATATTTGTGATATAGCCCGTTTGGGTATTTTATTTATACCTTTTACTAAAAATTTTGAAATAAAAATTTTTTGTATAGTTTATGTTTGGAACATATTTTATTTTTTAAATATTTAAAAGTATGACCCTTACCCTACTTTCGACCCAGTCGTAATTAGAATCTGTATTTGCTCCTCTTCTGATATATTGAGTCTACAATAGCAATATCTAGCATATTTACAATCGATTCCAAAAAACTACTATGAAAAAAAGAAGTCATTTTTAAGCACCAAATTTTTGCATTTTGTTGAGCTATGTCATTATTCATGTTCCATACCATACAAGTTAAATGTTTACTTTGTATTTTAGTTCTTTATTTAAATATTTTTATTTTTTAGTTTTTTATTGGCGTTTGTAAAATGAAAGTATTTGCTTCGTTGTATAGTTGCAGAAATGTGCTGATGCAGCTGTTGATTAATCTGTTGTGTCTTTATTTTTGTACGGTACGTGATTTTGGATGCATTTTACCACTCACGGCGCATGATTTTGGATATCTAATTTCATTTAATATGGGCCAGACATAACCACAATCAAATTTTGTATGCAGTTTTTTATCGCTATTAGTACAAAACATAATAATGCACGTTGAGTTTAAAGAATACACAGAAATGTAGATCTTAATTGAAATAATTAACAAATTAAGAAATTTCATGTCGATTGGACATTTTAATCTTTTTTTAAGATACTTAGGCCTTTGTATTGATAGCATGGGATTCATAAACCTTACAAAAATCTTCCGAGAAGATACTTAAGTGTTTCTTAAGAACAGATTATAAGGTTAGCAAGTAGACACTTTTCTACAATCCCAGTAGGGAATAGGTCTACTTCAGAGAAGCTACCGTACCCACGCGAGCCATGCTTTACCCACTGAGAGAAAACAAGTCCCATCTTACCCTTTTCCTATCCCTTACTGATGAAGGGCAGCAGCGATCATCAGTACCAGCTTAAGGCACAGAGGAAATTATCTTGAATCGGCTTAAAACTGGACTACCACAAGCATGACTGAAGTGATGTAAATAGTTGTGGTACTGCGATGGGGAATGCAACGGGAAACCTCCATCATTATTCGCTAGTTTATTGATAATGGCACTGACATTGATAAGAAAAGGTATATTGATCATAGTCCTCGGACACCAAGATCCGGTAGGAGAAGACAAGCATACAGGGCTTCCCAGTCCAATATGCAATGAAATCCCTGTAACAATAGAAAAGAAATAAGAATAAAATCAGGTAGAGTTAAACAAGTCTACTAAAATGTCTAAGGTTTCATCATTTATGCATTTTAAGCTTTCTACTGTGATTTGGTCTGGACCTACTGCTTTGCCATTTTTGCTGTTTTAAATGCCATTTTATTTGCTGCTTTATTTTCTTTAAACAACTCATTGATATATTATATCCATCTCTTTAATTTTTCTTCAGTATTCAACACTAGTTTCACATTTTTATCTTCCACTATTTCCGGTTTTCTTTTTCTATTGTTGTTAGTTAATTCATTAATTTTTTTGTTTGTTTAAAAACTGCCATGTATTTTTGCGCATAGTTCTTTTAATCTTCCTTTTTTTGCTTGCTTAATTTTGTATTTTATTTGTTGATCCACTTTTTTGTACTTTTGATTAACTTTGTTTTTATGTTGACGTCTTTCTCCCATTAAATCTAAAATTTTCTTCGTCATCGATTATTTCTTTTTATAAGTGGTTGTTGTTTGAATTTTTTTTGACTTTTATTTACTTCTGTCATTATTAATAACTATTTTGTATCTGTTTCCGTATCATGCAGAATGTCTCATTTTTTTTAACATTCTTTAATCGATTTTTGATTTCATCTGTCAGGCGTAGTCTCATGAGTGCGATCGATTCTTAATTTACTTCTATCGATGTGTGCATCTGTTGTTCTTTGTTTTATTATTTTCATTTTGAGCCTAATTTTGGTCACTACTGGGTTGTGATCTGATCTTATGTCGACACTCGCATTTTCACTGACATAATTCTGTATCTTTTTCTATTACATAGTCTATTTGGATTATTATGAGTCTAGAGAATGTTTATTGGCTTAATAGTTGAATTTAATATAGCATGGTAACATTATTGTACCATTTTAACGTTGGCAACACCACCCTATCCGCTATTTTTAGGCAGCATTGCGTCCTGTCAACTAGTGTGCATTTTATAACCTCAAATAATGTCTGTGACAAAAGACGAATAAATCTTACAAATAGGGCATACTATGGACTCCAAAAGCATTTCCACTCAAGAAACATTCAAAGAAGAACTAAAATTATTATATACAAAACATTGCTGAGGCCGGTCCTCACATATGGAGCAGAAACATGGACTCTAACGCAGAAAGATGAAAGACTTTTAGGAATATTTGAGCGTAAAATACTCCGCAAAATATTTGGAGCTATAAACGACCAAGGGCAGTGGCGCAGAAGATATAATTTTGAATTGTATCAGCTCATTGATGAGCGAGATGTCATAACGTTCATTAAAACACAGCGACTTAGATGGACTGGATACATAATACGAATGCCAGAATATATAATATGATTGCTAAAAAGCTAACCATAGGAACACCTGTAGGAAGAAGAAGCAAAGACCGAACGCGAATTAGGTGGTTAGATGGAGTTGAAACCGACTAACGGATATTAAAAATCAGAAGATGGCAACATGTTGCCAGAAACTGAACAGAATGGCGACGAATCTTAGAGCAGGCCAAGATCCACAGAGGATTGTCAAGCCAAAGATGATGATGATGAATGTCTGTGAACATTTGAATTCTAAACGGTTTTGACCTGAAATTTTATTGCAGAGATTGCGTATATTATCTCGATATATATATTTATTATTAAGCTTTACAATTATTTCGACATAGCTGTTTAATTTTGTCATTGCCAACTATTTCACAAAATTGTTTATAAGAAATTGTTGTATTTTTATCAATAAGTGTTGGCAAATCTTTGTGCTCATTTAAAATCCACAAGGAAAATAATTCCTGTAGCTGGCTGTATACCACGTATAACAAAAGAGGTTAGTCTTTGTATGTGGGTATATTTTATTTTATAAAAACCCTTAAAAGGGCAACATTACAAGCACGAACGTTTTCGGAACAACTGTTCCATCATCAGGTTAAAATGCAGGTTGCCAACCGTAGTCCGTTTGAAGAGGTTTACTCTCCGGACACTGGAACTCATTTAAGCATGGCTGTATGTTACCTGAAGTAAAATCTAATTAAAATATTAAACATCACATAATATTATAAACATCATGTACATTCTTCGGTAACATTTTTCAATTTAAAGGGTTTTTACCCAAATATTTTGGTGGCTCAGGCATGTTAACCTGCATTTTAACCTGATGATGGAACAGTTGTTCCGAAAACGTTCGTGCTTGTAATGTTGCCCTTTTAAGGGTTTTTATAAAATAAAATATACCCACATACAAAGACTAACCTCTTTTGTGCTCATTTGTTTGCATTTTATAACCTCAAATAATGTCTGTGAACATTGGATTTCTAAACGGTTTTGACCTGAAATTTTATTGCAGAGGTGAGTGATTTATCTTTTTTTTTTTTTATTATTTTTTAGATTATAAACATATGCAGTGAATTGATATAATTAAGGGTATCATACATTTTTAGATAGGGAAAAGTGCTGATCTTTCACAAAAACAAGTAGGTCAGGTATTTGGACTCCTAAAAGCTGAACAAATATCTCAAAATGAAATAGCAGCAATGGTAGGAGTATCAAGAAGTTCTGTAAGGAATACAAAACAGAAAATTGCGTCTATCGTCAGTTTGGATCCAAAGCGTAAGGCTCACAGCGGAAGACATCGTGAAGAAATACAAGCCCGACTGTATTGTGCCCACCATCAAACACCCACCCACAAGATGCCATAAAGGTGACAAGTAACAAGTAACAGAATATTATCATAGTCATATATATGGTATGGATATGCAAGAAAAGCCACTGATAATAACTGGATTAAACAATAATACAGAGAAATCCATAGGTAGAAGGAAGAGAAGTCAAATTAAAAGATTCTGGAGAAAATATTGCTTAGACTATTGATTTCTTTATCAAAATATTTCTTTACAAATAAATTTAATCCAGTTCAATAATTTTCTAAGCGACATTAATATGTCAGCACATATCCAGATTTCAACAGATGCGTAGTGACTTTATTGAAATCTGTTCCAAATTCCGAACGAATTCCACGAGTTGTTAGTTTGTCGAAATGTATGATCGGCGAATCGTAAATGCTCTAATTATGTATTCGGACATCTAGAGTCCCAAACTAATTGTGTTGTAACTGCATACTGATGAGCGCTTTACACTGGTAGCACTTTCAAACAAGTTGGTTTTTAAATAAAGAGCAGCGACATGAGTGAAGCCACCAAGCCACTGCTGGAAAAATAGGTATATGAGGTGGTTGGTAGAGATAGCGATTTTAATCTTTGGAATTCTGATAAAGGGTAGACATTAAAATTATACAACTAAAATAAACAGATTGGCTTGAGTAGGCCGAACGAGCTAAATAAGTTATAATTGAACAAGCGTATATATTGATCATTCTTAATATAAATGTAAAATTGAATAAAATGTTATTAACGTAGCAATTGTTAATATTTTGATACGGTTTTTTATACTGGCACAATAATACCATATTGGCGCTACAAAGTTTCTAGAACATGGTTAATATTCAAAATTTTGTAAAATCCATACATCCTCAATACTTAAACCATGTCACCTACCACATCAAATAATATATTACCGGACACAAACTTAATTTAACTTCCAAATATGTATACATAAGCTTCTTCCTCTCACACAATGTTGTTTTTTTAGTTTGTAACCGGACATATTATGGAGATGTGAGCAAAACTTACGATCTGAAAGTTCTGAAACTTTCGGAAGCGAGATATCCGTTTCTCTGCCACCTCACATTCACTGCCAACGGACAAAACCATGGTGACATAATTCAGGTATGTATTAAGGTTATTTCTCCGATAATAAGTTTCTGTTTTTGTATAATACACGCTTAGAATTAGGTGATAAATATCTGATGTTATTTAAAATGCTTCTTGTTCCTTGGAGAATGAATGCACTCAATGATCTGTTATATCAAAAGGGTACTAATTGCCTAAATAAATTGCGTCATTTAATTAAAACCATATAGGGTAATTCAGAGTGATATGGTGAAATGGTAAAACGCTTTATTTCATTTTCCGGTACACGGATGTCTCCGTAAATCTATATGCCGACAGTTTATTATCATTTATGCAGCGAGCACGTTGTGAAAACCAACCCTGTTTTAAAAACCCTAAGTAATTTGTCCAGGCCGTAAAGAATGTCATGGTTGCGTAATTTGAGAAAGTGGCTTGGCTATACCACTAATGAACTCTTTAGGTCAGCTATAAACAAGGTCAGGATAGCCTTGATTATTTACAATCTCCGATAGGAGTGGCACAAGAAGAAGAAGAAGTAATTTGTGCAAAACTGTTTCCAGTTCCTGTTTCCATTAGTAGACGTTGCTTAAGGAAGCTTAGTCCACTAGGTATTTTTCGATATATTCTGCCTTCTTATATACAACATAACCTAGAAACCTTTGCCTTTAACATTGTGAACTTCTTGCTGTGCTATTCACCATTTCACCCATGGTAAATGGGAGAAATGGTGAACTTGGGCAAGGGCGATATGGTGAAGGCCTTTTCCAACGCGTATAACAGTAACATCGGATATAGCTTAGTGATACAGTATTTGACAACAGATCGAGAGATCCCCGGTTCAAAACCGGGGTTCAAACTTTACCTCAACCAGGTTGTTCGCACTGGCAGGAAACCATGAATTCCTCAGAAAAACCAACAGCAGAAGTAGATGAAGATCAGGAACATGAACGTAGACAAACTTCATTACAACTGAACTGTACGGAAATCCACAGGATATCATGTATTCTGCATCAGAAGCACCAGATCTGACTAACAATGTCAACAAAAAAATGTCAAACAACCCCTGGGAAACTCCTGGATCATATTTCGCCGATACCTATCCCAGATAAAATTACACTTGCAAAAACTATAAACCATAACAATATGCAATGAATGTAACAGTCAATGTGATATACCTATTAAGGAAATAAGTCTAAAGTAAATGTTCAAAATGTTCACCTTCAACGTCTATACAAAGCATCTCTTATTCTATTTTACATATCATCTGGCGTTGTTGGAGGCTTCTGGTATACAAGATCTTTCATATAGCCATACATGAAAAAATCAATTTTGGAGAATTCCGGTGATTGCGGTGGCCAAACAGTTGGTCCTGCTCTGCCTATACACCTCTCAGGAAAGTTATATTATTACTTACTAATTTACTATTATACACCCTTTCTTTCTTTATTGGTTTACATTTTTATCGAATAATATTCAAGCGTTACTCACATAATTTCAAAAAACATTAAATTAAGCAGTTATTCGACAGTGGTCTGAACTGTAACACACAGTCCTACCCACAACTATCCATTTGCCAATAAGAATGTAAACACTTAAATGTGGTTTTACCTGTAACAGGAATAAAAAACCTGCTTCACAATAAGTATAAGTAAGTTACACGCCCTTTCTTTCTTAATTGGTTTATCGTTTTATCGAATAAAATTCAAGCGATACTCACACACCTATAAAAAACAATACATTCAGCAATTATTCGACAGTGGTCTAACCAGTAAAAAACAGTCTTGCCCAAAACAAACAATTCACCAATAAAAATATAAAAACTTAAGTCTGGTTTAACAAATAAGTTGTGTTAAAAACCTGCTCCCCATTTTACTAAGTACCTATAACTAAGTGGCCTTTTTCCTTTATCGGTTTACAATTTTATCGAATAATATTCAAGCCTTACTTACAAACCTAAAAAAAAACAATACATTCAGCAGTTATTTGTTAGTGGTGTGACCAATAACACTCAAAACTATCGGTTCACCAATAAAAATTTACGAACGACAATCCAGTTTTACTGGTCAGTAAAAGTAGTTAAAAACCAGTTTCTTATTTATTTGACTAACACCAAGTTTTTGCATGAATGGATGATTTTTGTATGGATTGCTCTGAAATTTTGAGATTTTATTAATCACAAGATCCAACTTTGAATGCAATATTAAAGATTTAGGCCGATTTTTATAAGATTTGTAAATAAATAACTATTTTGCTATACCTAATTTTTGTTTAATTAAATTAATATTACAACTTTCTGAATTGGCTATTTTAAAATTTTAAAAAACGGTCAGAGACAAGTGGGGACAGGTGGCTGATACTCATTCGCTCTGCTCGTGCCTGATCGACCAGTGGTGGAGCAATACTGAAAGAGATGAGGGCTTGCGGCTTTCTAAACGATCAAATTATTTGTCATATTCACGTGTTTGTCAAATTTTTTGATAGTATATCGATGTGTTTGACGCGTTTGCTCATAGTGTACCAATGAGAACGTGAATTTTGTATATACAGGGTGAGTTTTTAGTGTGACATCAGTCGATAACTCTATTGTGATATCCAAAAAACTTATTTAGAAAAAATGTAGGCAATGATATTCTCCATACTTGGAAATATGTGAATTCTACAGGGTGATTAATAACTACATGGTCTAGTAAACATACACTTTTTAAATGGGACACCCTATATATTTTTTCATATTTATATCCCTCTCATAATTTTTGTTATTATAATATTGTGCTTTGCATTACTATACAGAGTATTTAACAAGTTATGATCATTTTTATTTCGAAATTCCCATGAAATCAACACCATGTATTATAAAGAGTAATGCATAAACAATTATTTATTTTATATAACAAAGTAAACAGTATATTGTAGTTTTTAAATTTAGTTTATTTGAAATCATTGACTAAAATTTGTATACAGGGTGAACTACAAAATAAAATTACGATTTTCTCAATTTTTTTAAATGGATCACCGTATATTTTATTTTTTAGAAATATTGTAATTATGATACTCTTTCATTTTTATATAGCATTTTTATACGTACAATCATTACTTTCCGAGATATTTTTAGTTTTCTTCAAATTTCGGAAGTATATTCAATTTTTGTAAGTAGAAATAAGTATTGAATATTTAGTGATAATATAACAAAATTATTGTTACTCAATAAGTAATTAACAAAAAATATAAACCATAATAATATGTAATAAATATAATAATTAATGTGATAATAAGGAAATAAGTCTAAAATAAATGTTCAAAATGTCCACCTTTAACGTCTATACAAGTTTGCAACCGATATTCAAATGACCGAGCCACATTTCTTAACATTTGTAACTCAATTTTATTAAAAGCTTCTTTCATTAAATTTTTCATATCATCTGGCGTTGTTAGAGGCTTCTGGTATACAAGGTCTTTTATATGGCCCACATGAAAAAATCACAGTCGTTCTGAATTAATGGGTTCTGGTTGCTCAATTTCTATTTCGTTTTTTCGATATCTGGTAGAACCCCTCCTTAAATCAATTTTTTTAAAGCTTCATCATCTGCAAAACTTTTTTTGTAAAAACATTGGAACTCGTGTTCTTGGGTGTATTTTAACCACTTTATTTGCATCCATGGTACAGCTTCCCCATCATCATTCCTTTTACGATGTACTAATTTTCCTGATAGTACGCTACTAAAATTTAAAAAATCTTTTTGTTCCATCTCTATTGTGTCGGCCTCCATATGGATGTGGCCAGGTTCCATAACTTTATGATGTACCTCTTTCAAACTTTTTCCTATTTTCTTCATTTCATGCATCACTAACAATATTATTGTGGACACAAAAATGTTTCTTTTTTGGCCAGAACATGAATCACTGTACAAATGAAGCATTTCTACTTCCATTGGTAGCGACAAAATGAATTTTCTTATTCTTGAAGCTATTTTTTGCTTACCACGACCAGCCACGCTGTAGTAGTCTCAAACAGTGTTAAGTTGTAGGTCCATAGTTGCCTTTTATAAAACAAAACACCGTTCCGGAGGTATGCGGTTGTAGACATTTTTCTAAGTCAAAAGAAGCAACCACAAATGTTTGGTCTATTTTCCTCCGTTGTTTGTCTAACGGCTTTTGCTCATAAGCACTCTCAGCAAAATCTACATGTTTTCCCTCTAAAGTAAAAGCTTTCCCTGTTCCTCTTCTTCTTCTTGAGTTAGTTGCTTATTTTCCATACTTGTTAGACTTACATTAAACTGGTCACACTTAGCACAAGTGTCATTTGCAGGTCCGTGAAAAGAAAGATTAAATTCTTCATTGAATATTTTTCTATACATTGACTTCTTTTCATGGTGTATATTATTATTTCTGCAATATTCACAATAAAGTCGATACATTTGTTTCACTGAAAGATCGGGACTTAGGTATTTTTTGGAATTACGTTCCCGGAAATAGTGACTATTATACGCCGGAAAACTATTGATATGCTTCCTAATCACATCTTTGCTATCTTCCTGGATTTTATAATGTTTGGAATGGTTTCCTCTGCCAACCATTGGGCAGATATTAGATTGACTAGTTCTTTTTTCTCGACAATTGTCCGTACTTTTTTAAGTTAAATCAAACGTTTGAATATAAATCGCTTGACATATTTCAATAGACTCGTTTTCATCAGTAGTTAAAAAATAACTTATGGTAACTTTCCTCCGGCTAATGCCGTCAGGCTTTTCACTTTCCTTTCTAATTCTTGTTCTTCCTTTTATCGTTTCTTTGACGGTTTCTGCTATATACTGATCTTGTCCATCTTTTGATAAATTATAAAAATCTTCAAACAATCTTTTTCTTTGTTCTTCAGTAAATTTTTGATAACATTTTTTTCGACAATCACATGGACGTTTCATTTGCTTTTCCTTTTTAGTAACTCCTTTTTTAGATACATACTCTTTCCGTTTTTCTTTCAGTTCTCTTCTTTTATTTTCCTTCCAGTATTTACTATTCCTCATTCGCTTCCTGGTCCTATCTTTTCCTGGTGTCTTTTCTTTTTTATCTTGTAACATTTCATTATCAATTATCTTAAAACCTGCTGTAACCGAGTATTCTGTACCACCTGAAATATCTGATGGCACATAATCAGGGTCTCGAAATGAATCATCATCACTCTCAGGAACATGCTCTATTTTTTCTAGGCCACAATGGGACTGAAAAAATCAACATGTTACCTAACGTATAGGTAGTTTGCCATGGGAAGTTTTTGTCAGTAGGTAAATAATAATTTACCTACCTACCAACAAAAGCTTTTTTGTAACCAATAAATTTTATGAATTAAATTATTTCCTTAAAGGGAATTTCCTTTAGTGTTGTTATTTCTTTAGTACTTTGCTCTCCAAAAAATTCTTCCTTGTTAGAAAATACCTAAAACGTGAATCATGAATTTTCCACACAAAATAGAAAAGTAAATTATTAACAAACAACTAAGAAGGTACACAAATAGTTTATTTACTTACCCATTTACTAGGAGTTAAAGGACGTAATGGTATTATACATATTATTATTGACGGTACAATCTAAGTCAGGGGAGAGACAACTTGCGGGCGTTAATTTACTTGTACTAGCACCTTCGCTAACTAAAATAAATCAAATAATAATTTGTATTTTTACAAATAACAGTAATAACTTACCATTTTTAGAAAACAATCTACAGTTTTCTAGTACTGTTAGAGTTCTTTTACTCATATTGTACTATTGTACAATAATATACTCTTAGCAAGAAATGCAAAACATCACACCATAGCCTGGTAAATTTTTTCAGGTTAGAAAAACAACTGTTTTTTGATAAATGTATTAAATTGACCTATTTCTACTAGTGGTGTTAACTTATTATAGCACATTTTGGACATTGGCTCTTTTTCTACCAAAGTACAGATATATTATAAGTAATATATTTTGCATATATTTAGATTACATGTTTGATATATGAAAAAAAGTGTCAGAAAAGTATATAAAATTGTATTCATTAAATATCTGAGATATCTAACGAATACCTACACAATCCTAAAAAATCCATAATAACACGTTTTACAAAAACCAACTGACGTGCGAATCTCGCGCCGAAGAGGAAGCAGGAAAATTTTCTATTTGTTAATATCGATCTCGATTTGTTTACTTTTTCTTTTGTTCGCGCTTCGAATATTCTCAGTATTCTTTTCATGCTCGAATTATTAAAAGTAATTCTTAGCTTCTTTGGTAGCTTTTCAGTATAAGCAGCAGGAGTTTAATAACTTGTTCAGTGGCTGTGTGACGACTTCGCCGAGCACCAATATAATAATAGTTTTGGAACAATTTTACACAGTCTCGACGATAAGATGGGCAAAAATTGCCGATTTAAATCGGAGATTTCTGTAGAAATCGGAAATAAAATGTTCTACGATATATTACATATAGAACAATACTGTTGTGTAAATAATTTAAAGCTCACTGTTTGATTTTTATCATAAATATTAATGTTATTTACTTGTTTATGATTTTTTTTTTTTTTAGTGTAAAAAACACTAAAAACTGGAGTATTAAACCAAGGATCAGATTTAATGCCCGATATAACAAAATCAGAAATCAAAGAAGCCCTGAAGAAAATGAAAAATAATCGAACCCCGGGTGAAGATGGAATAGTATCAGAAGCACTAAAAATTGGAGGGGATGTATTACTTGAAAAAATTAAACAACTTTTCAATATCTGCCTTCACAGCGCCAATATTCCAACAGACTGGAACAACGCTACTATGATTCTATTACACAAAGCAGGAGACAAAGCAAATTTAGAGAATTACAGACCGATTAGACTCCTCAGCCATATATATAAGTTGTTTACGCGAATACTAGTTAAGAGAATGGAAAGAAAATTAGAGACTTATCAACCAAGGAAACAGACAGGATTCCGAAAAAGTTACGGAACAAATGACCATCTACAAAGTATAAAAACCCTAATAGAGAAAGCAGTGGAATACAATAAACCTCTAGTTCTAATATTTATCGATTTTCACAAAGCCTTTGACACAGTTGAGCTAAGCAAAATATTACAGGCGCTTAAAGAATGCAGGCTAGATTATAGATATACTAAATTATTATACAAAATATATCTGCAAGCAACAAGCTGTTAGACAAGGAGACCCAATGTCACCTAAACTTTTTAATACGGTGCTAGAACATGCTTTTAAGAATTTGGATTGGATGACAAAGGGAATAAAAATAGATGGAGAATATTTAAACAACTTACGTTTCGCCGATGATATACTTATAATAGCTGAAGATCTAGGTATGGCAAGAGAGATGGTACAGGAACTCATTGTGGCTACAAAAAGTGTAGGTTTAGATATAAATATCTCGAAAACAAAAATCTTGACCAATTTGGTACCCAACCAGAACATCAGTATTGGTGGGAAAGAAATAGAACTCGTAGATAGATATAAATACCTGGGACATGAAATTATGATTGGCAGGGATAACCAGACTCATGAACTGAAGAGAAGAATCGGCCTTGGGTGGGCAGCATTTGGAAAACTGAGAGAAACTTTTAAAGGTGAGCTGCCCACATGCCTAAAGAGAAAGGTATTTGATCAGTGCGTCCTCCCAGTCTTGACGTACGGAGCAGAAACACTTACCTTAACAAAAGCAGCAGCTACCAAACTGAGAGTCACGCAGAGAAGAATGGAGTGGTCCATATTAGGAATAACTCTGCGAGACAGAATAACCAACGAAGACATCAGGAGAAGAACCGGAGTGACTGACATCATCGAGAAGATAGTCAGGGAGATGGGTAGGACACATAGCCAGAATGACAGATGGGCGATGGACAAAGAGGCTATTGGAATGGAGGCCAAGGGAAGACAAGAGAAGCGTCGGTCGACCACCTACAAGATGGACTGACGATTTAAGAAGACTCAATAAAAACTGGATGAGAGCGGCGCAAAATAGATGGGGTTGGAAACATGAGGAAGAGGCCTATGTTCAACAGTGGACTCTTGAGGCTGGATGATGATGATGATGTTTATGAATTATATCAGCATTATTTTACTTCCTCCTCTTCAGTCCCAATCCCTTCTGGGATATGGTGACACCATCAGGCCCTTACACTTTTTTCACGATTTTCCTCCATCCTTCCCTGTTCTGGGCTAGTTGTTCAACTTCGTGTAACCTTTGGTTAATCAATATTTTTGTTTGATCTACCCAACGGCTTGGAGATCTTCTCCTAGGTCTCTTTCCTTCCACTCTACCCTCGACTATCAGTTTTTCCATCGTACCTATTCTTCTAACAATCTATCCTTTACTTTAAGTTGTTCTAATATCGATACGTTAGTGCGATGATCAATCCAGGATATTCTTAACATGCGGCGGTATACCCACATTTCAAAAGCATCTAGTTTATTTTTATCCGCTTTCTTTAAGGTCCACGTTTCGGATGCATGTGTGGCTATGGGAATAATGAGTGAACTTACCAGACTTAGTTTTGTATGTATTGTTATGCTAGAATTTTTCCAAATTGTTACCATTTTCATCATAGCTGTTCTAGCAATAGTCAATCTTCTACGTATCTCTCTGTCACACCCTCCATCAGTTGTTATTAAGGACCCCAGGTATATGAACTACTTCAAAGTCCCCAATTTCTTTAATGTGTTGAACATTATTCCAAGCTCTGTCTACTATCATGATCTTTGTCTTACTCCTATTTAGCTTTAGTCCATATGTTTTGCTTTTCTCCTCCAGACATCTCATTACGTCTTCCATTTCTTCTTGATTTGCCGCGATTATTAAAGTGTCTTCAGCATATCTCAAGTTACTGATTTTTTGACCTCCTACTGATATTCCACCCTTCCATCCGTCTAGTACCTTTTGCATAATGTGTTCGCTGTAGATATTAAACAGAGTTGGCGAGATTATGCATCTCTGCCTGACACCTGCCTCTGTTCTAAAATGATCGGAATGGGTGTTGTTTATTTTTACTGTGCACTTATTATTTTCATATAGACTTCTAATTAGTTGAATTAAGTGGTGGGGTGTTCCCATTTCCGCTAGTATCAACCATAGCTGCTGCTATTTGACTTTATCGAAGGCCTTTGTGTAATCCACAAAACACATAAGCATAGGAGTATTGCATTCAGGAGTTTTTTCGATTAGCTGTCTGACATTAAGGATGTGTTCTCTTGTTTTTTTTTTCTGTGACAAATCCCGCTTGTTCTTCTGATATCTGAGGCAGTAGAAAAGCTTTTAGTCTTTCATGTATTACATGAAGTAGAACCTTAATTACATGGGATATTAGGGTTACCGTTCTGTAGTTACTGCAATCTAGTGGAGTTCCTTTTTTGAATATAGAGATGAGTGGATGTTGTCCAGTCGTTGGGCCACTCTCCGGTTTCCCAAATCTTTTTGCAGATCATATGCATAACATTTACTCCAACATCTCCAGTCTCTTTTAAAAGTTTTGCGGTGATCTGGTTTGCGCCAGAAGATTCTCTATTTTTTAACTTTTTGATTGCTTTTTCTACCTCGGACTTTAGAACGTTTGGTTCTCTCTCTGCAGTAAACTCGTCGTGATTTGCATTCTGGGGATCATCTGCATATAGACTTTGACAATATTTTCTCAATACCTCCGCAATCCCTTTCTCGTCATTTATAATATGCTGGTTTTGATCCATTATTGTTTGTGTGATTGGTTTAAATTTCCTGCATAGATATTGGACTTTGTTATATAACTCATGGGATTATTATTATTATTATTATCTTACTTACTGCAATTAAAATATATAGAAATATCTCAGTAAATCGTTGAACAATACAAATCCTGGTCGTGGTTATAAGAAGTTTAAGAAAAAGTACAGGAGAATAGAAAACGGGATAAAGAGTGGCAAGAAAGTAGGTGTAACACAGATTTTAAAACCATAAAGTCATCCAGAATTTACCAATCAGCATTTAATACATTAATAAAAAACTACCACTCGAATGTTTCTAAAAAACTCAAAATTAATTATCATCTCCGGCTTTTCATTAGCTAATTTCTTTTGTAGGGTAAAATAAGAAACAAGGTAGAGTTGCAATGTATGTAAAAGAAAATCTTATGTATTCTTCTCTTAATCTAAATGAATATAATGTAGAGCAAAGTTCAGAGTTTTGTGTCCTTGCTTAGTAAAGCCAACAAACTGATCATACTTGGTGATTTTAATATAAATATTAAAATTAAATCTGACCCTTCTTTTGATATTTAAAATCTATTAACATATTTTGGTCTAAAAGTAACTATAAACGATTATACTAGAATCACATCCCAGTCCAGTACTTGCATGGGACAATTTTTTCTAAAAAATCTACAGAGTGGGCGTATTTGAACCTTGTTTTTTTGATCACCTAGGTTAATTTTTATTTATTGACTCTGAGCATAAAGTTCAAAACGTCCTAAACATATTACATTATTTATCTATGGTCATAAACGTCAAAAGCATGTATCAACCTGGTAAAATGCGTAAAATCCTTCAAGAAATAAGAAGAATGAATATAAATATATTAGGTCTAAGCGTAACATGGTGGCCTAACTCAGGATACCTTTCGACAGAAACCGGTACCTTATATTACTTGGGAAACATTGACAATCAGCGTAGACGTGGAGTAGCAATTATTGTCGATATAGAGGTCAACAAGTCAATAGAGAGTTTGTCCCAATCTCAGAAACAGTGATGCTACTACAAATAAGGACATAACACACAAAACTAATCAACACATCAAACACATCAAACACATCAAACTAACAAAACTAATAAGATCAAATCTTATTTAATAATTTTTAAAGGGTTTTTACCCACATATTTAGTGGCTACATCCATGTATTAACTTGTAAGTATTAACCACACTTTTACATTAACCTTAGTCAAAACTTAAATCTTTTCATGTTCTTTTTAATTAAGTGGTTAAATACTATTTTAGGACACTGATGATGGAATATTTATTCCGAAAACGTTTTGTCAATGCAACATAGCCCAACTGGGTTTTTTATAAACCTTTTTATAAAGGATTTTATTCAAAATTTTTAATATATGGTATACAGCCAAATACAGGAACTTTGTTTTCTTGTGGAAAACAAAACTAAATTTGATCCAAGTATATGCGCCAACGACGGATGCAACAGAAGATGAAGTAGAAACGTTCTACCAACAAATTAAAGATGCACTGAAAATGACAAAGAATAGGAAAATCGCGGTAGTTGTGGGCGATTTCAATGCAAAAGTCGGTAAGGGAAGAGCTGGAACAATATTGAAAGATCAAGGACTAGGGGAACGTAACGATAGAGGAGATCGTCTAATACAATTCTGCCAAGAACAAAGTCTAATAATCACAAACACGTTCTTTAAATTACCTACGGGACGGTTATATACATGGCGCTCATCAGCAGATAAACCGGAAAAAGTGATAAGAAACCAAATCAATTATATAATGAATAAAGAGAGATATCGTAACACCATCAAATCAGTTAAAACATATCCAGGAGCAGTTGCCACATCAGGCCATAACCCACTAATTGCTAATGTCACGCTTAAGCTTAAATGTATTAGAAAACCCCCAAGAACGTCTAAATTAGATGTAAGAAAACTGAAAGAAGCTGATATAAATAACAAGCTCCAACATAAAATATACGAAAACTTTGATAAATTAGATACTAACATCTACGATATAAACCAACAATGCAAAAAGATATTAAATTAACCGATAAGAAAGAGAGACAACTGGTAGACCGACGAAATACTCTGCAAAATGGCCCAAAGAGGACAAGCCAAGAACAAAGACAAATATACAAAGAACAAAGAACAAACAAAGAACAGTATACACTAAAGAACACCAGAAACGGAAAAAGCCCAGAGCCAGATCGACTGCCTATTGATATCTTAAAAATAATAGAAAATGAGTACAGGGATGTCCTCTTAAGCTCTTTAATAAAATTTATCAGTCGGGTGACATACTCAATAAATGGTTGACTTCAACATTTATTTGTCTCCCAAAAAGAAAAATGCTAGAGAATGCACCGATTACCGCACCATAAACCTGATGTCTAAAATGTTTTTAAAGATCATCCATAAACGCATTTACCAAATACTTGAAATGGATATTGAAGAAACCCAATTTGGATTCCGTAGAGGCGTAGGTTCCCGTGAAGCTCTCTTTGCATTCAACGTACTAATCCAGAGATGCTTGCATGTGAACCAAGATATGTACGTCTGTTTTATAGATTACAACAAGGCTTTCGATAAAGTCCTCTACAAAAAGCTTATGGACGTCCTCAAAGCAAAACAATTACAATACAATGACCTTCGAATTATAACAAATCTATATTATAAACAGCAGGCACACATACGTATTATTGAACACACATCAGAAGAGTTCGAAATTAAAAGAGGAGTGCGACAGGGGTGTGTGTTGTCACCACTACTATTCAATGCATACTCTGAAGAAATTATGAAAAGAGCTCTTGAGGGAGAAACAGCAGGAATCAAGGTCAATGGAACACCAATTAACAACATTAGATATGCGGACGATACTATCATAATAACAGACAACCTCCGAGACCTCCAAAAGCTAATGAACAAGATAGTTGAGTATGGAGAGGAATATGGATTATCAATAAACACCAAGAAAACCAAATTTATGAGGATATCAAAAACCCAAAATATTAATGAAAGCCTGACATAATAGTTAAAAACTATAATTATCTTGGCACAATAATTAATCACACAAACGATTACTCCAAAGAAATCTAAGTTCGAATAAAGAAAGCACGAACAAACTTCAATACAATGAGAAAGGTACTTTGTTCAAGAGAACTGAAATTAGACTTGAGAGCTAGACTGGCAAGGTGTTATATTTCCTTGACTTTGCTTTACGGGAGACAAGCATGGACACTTAACGCGTCGACTACTAAAAAGTTTGAAGTGTGAAGGAAGCATTTGAACTGTGGGTGTATGAAAGAATCCTGAAGATATCATAGACTGAGCATGTACCAAACAACGAAGTCATGAGAAGAGTCCACAAAAGAATGTAAATGTTGGAAACCATCAAGACATGAAAGCTGCAATACCTGGGGCATGTTATGCGTAAAGACAGATGCAACACACTTTAATTAAATATACAAGGAAAAATCCAGGACAAGAGAAGTGTAGGAAGGAGAAGAATCTCATGGTTGCGCAACTTGAGGGAATGGTACGGATGTACATCAATCGAACTATTCAGAGCGGCAGCATCTAAGCTCAGAATAGCCAAGATGATTGCCAACCTCCGTCGTGGAGATGGCACCTTAAGAAGAAGAAGGTAAGTATAGGCTATGAGGGATTCAATAAATGTCTACGCTTATGTTAATCTCTCGAATCACTTCTTAGAACCGCATTAAATTAGCGGTAACAACTAATCTGGTTGTATCAAATATTGTACAGGAAAATATAAAATAAAAATATGTTTCAAAAATCTAAATCTTTTCATCATCATCATCATCATTGGTGCTACAGCCCTATAAAAGAGCCTCGACCTTCCCAAGTCTATTACGCCAGTCAGTTCTATCCATTGCCAACTGTTGCCAGTTTTCTGCGCCTATTTGTCTACCATCCTCATCTACACCATCCCTCCATCTGAGTTTTGGTTTACCCCTTTTTCTACTTCCCACAGGTTGTGACATAAGGATTCTTCTAGGAGGGTTGTTCTGCTGTTATCTTGCCAGATGTCCTGCCCAACTTAGTCTTCCTATTTTTATAAAGGATACTACGTCTTTACCACCAAATATATGTTTATATCTGTGTACCTCCTTCTCCAAACACCATTTTCACAGATGCCACAAATATTCTTTTCAGTATCCTTCGTTCAAATATAAGCAGGAGATTTTCATCTGCCTTGGAAATGGTCCATGCTTCCGACCCATATGTCAACACTGGTTGTATAAGGGTTTTGTATATGGTTATTTTTGTTTTTTGGCTTAAGTTTCTGCTTCTCATATGTTCAATATTAAGGCGCCTTGTTTTGGTACATCTCTCCTTCTTCGCATTTGAGATTCTAGCCCGAATTCTTGTGCCAACTAGAAAATGATCTGAATCAATATTGGCGCCTCGATAGGTGCGGACATCCATAAGGTTGGAGAAGTGTCTAGTATCTATGATCACATGATCAATTTAGTTGTTCGTTAATCCATCAGGCGAGGTCTAAGTCCCCATATGTATTTTTTTGTGTAGAAAACATGTGCTTCCTACGATCATGTTCTTTGAGGCTGCGAAGGTGACTGCTCGGTGTCCATTCGAATTAGTATTATTATGGAGACGATATTTACCAATGTGAGGTAGATATATTTCTTCCCTTCCGATTTTTGGGTTCAGATCACCGATTATTATTTTAATGTCATTTCTGGAACAATTGTCATATGTTCTTTCTAATTCATCATAGAAATTGTCTTTTTCTTCGTCTTGCTTGTCCTCTGTTGGAGCATGTACATTAATAAGGCTAATATTAAAAAACTTGCCCCTGATCCTTAAGCAGCTCATTCGCGGATTTATCGGCTTAAAATCTATAATCAAGTGCTTGACTTTATTATTGACTATAAAGGCTGTCCCAAATTCATGTCTGGTTCTATGGCAACTATAGTATATATTGTAGTTTGCTTTTTGGATTTTGCCATGGCCTGTCCATCGTGCTTCTTTTATTGCAGTAATATCAGCATTATATTGTGCTAATATGTCACACAGTGTGCGGATGTTTCCAGGTTCGTTAAGTATGCGAACGTTCCAGGTAAATACATTAAGATCATTATTTTTCTTTTTCAATCTTTTCATAACCTTGATAATTAACATGAAACTGTCTTTAATGTTGAGGAAAAAAGGTAAAACTGCTGGCAAACAAACGTTTCCACGTAAAATATGCAGTGCATATGAATTATATCAAAATTATTGACTGTAAATAACTTGTTACTACTGTAAAAAAAGAATATAAAAGCATTTTTTTTTATTTAATAAGAATGATTGATTTTTTTTTATAATGATTCAATTTTGTTTCAGTTGATATTCGACGAATTCAAAGTAGGTCGATACGAAGCCTCCGCTCTTGACGGCTGTCCAGATGGTTACATGCAACTCAGCGAACTGGGCCGACCGTTCACTGGAGGCTCCTGGTGCGGAACGTCATCTGGTCCAGCTGCTTACTACAGTGAAACATCAACAATAACAGTAACAGTCAAACTGTTCGGCTCAGCGGAAATTCCGTTTGCTTTTCGTCTAAGATATAGGTTCTTCTCCAAAAGAGAAGCAATAGTTAGGTTCGGTTCGCCGGTGTCTCCTTTAGAGAGAGGCCAGATAGCTCCTGGAACTTATTGTACTAGACAATTCGAAGAGTGTTATAGAAAGCCTTGTAGATTACAATCACCTAATTATCCTGGTATGTATCCCCGAAATGTTTCGTGTTATTGGAGTTTGAGGCAGAAGTTTGTACCGACTTGTAAACATGCTATGATTTCTGTGAGGCAAGAAGCTGTGCATAAAATGCAGATGAAGAGATCCATCAATGTTGCTGGCTTGAATAAAACTGAAAGAGTGCTCAAAGCTTGGAGGGACTGCACCGGCGAGAGAGATCATCTGATTTTTTACGACGGCGGTTCAACAAATGATGCTGTGTTAGCAAAATACTGCGGAGGTGACTGGCTTCCGCGAGTTGTTTCTCGTGGGCCTGAAATGTTGGTTGCTTTTCATTCGTCCCCGTTTAGTATACCGTTGCATTCGCCTTCATCTCAATCAACTTTAAGAGGATTTGAACTAGATGTTGAGGTTATTTTTGTAGACTCGGATTCGCTAGATTTTTCACGCCATAAAGTAGACTGTGTATTTCATATCAACGCTACTAGTCCCGATAGCGACGAAATTTGGACTGGTAGAGGCCGTAAAGGTAAACTTTTGAGTCCTAAGCATTCCTTGCCACCAAACACCACTTGCACTTATAAGTTTAGCGGATATCCCGAAGACTTAGTTTGGATTGCCTTTATCTCATACAGCCATAAGGCGTTACTGGTTGGAGAGAATGCGCATGCTTTGCTCCGAAACGATACGTCTAATAATGGTTGTTCAACGAGGATAAGTATTTGGGATGGAAATAGATTAGTAGAAGATAGATGTGACGAACCTCCCAGACTGTGTGACCATAGCGCGTTAAGCAATAATACTAGAATCACTAGACCTTGTTCAAGAGAGGAAAGTTACTTGACAGTAGATAAGAGTTTAGTTATAAGACATTATACAGAAGATGGCACTGCCTTGCATCCAGCATCGTTTAAATTAATGTATGAATTTGTAGATACTAAGTTAGGAGGAGAACCATGGCCTAAAAGATTTGAAGGTGGTCCTTGTCACAGAGTGTTCAAACATCAACATGTAGGAGAAGTAACATCTCCACGAAATATCTTCCTTTATGGTAGAGGCGGTGCGAAAGACTTAGACTGCGTTTATAGATTCGAAGCTAGTGTCAACGAAAGAGTGCGATTGATTTTAAATAATGCTTCTTTTGGAGTAAATCCTACTTGTGAAACTGTAAACGACCCTCATACGGGGAGACAGATATGTGAGTATTCATCAGGAGCTCGTACTGCCGAACTGAATATATTTGAAAAGCCTTGGGACGATATTAGAATTCATAAAACTTGTATCTGTGATAATGTAACACTTTCAAACAAACCGTTGGTATTCATTTCTGCCTCTAGAGTCCTAGAACTCCAATTTACTGCCAAAGATATGAACATAACCGAAGACTTTACTTTTATACATTTCCATATTCTGTTTGAAATAATAAAAATGGATGAATGTCCAAGAAAACAGAGGCTTAGGGGATATGGAGGCGACGTGCAGTTGCATTCTCCTCCCTCTGATAATGACGACAGTTTATGCCAAGGCATGCCTTGGATCGTAGAGGCGCGATATAATAGAAGTTTATTTTTGTTAAGTTGGGGAGCTTTTCTACCCTTAAAACCCCGACTAGAAGAATCATTTCGCTGTCCCACTTCGAATCGCATTATGATATATTCAGGACGTCCTCCAAAATTAGTACGAGTAGTATGTCCAGCGGAACCAGGCACTCGTCCTTTAGCTGTTCACGTATTCAGCGAAGAATGGTGGGGGGAAGCCCAAGCTCATATTGTTCAACGACCTCCTAATTTCTTGATTGACTGGATAGGATCTGAGAGTGGAGAAGCAGCTTTTAGTTGGTTAGAAATCTCCAGGTCTCGATCATCGCTCCTTCACCAACTGCAAGTTCCCATAAACGCTAGCAGTAATGAAACTGACTTGGAATGCGCTCACAAATGCCCTGAGTTAGATGCTTGCATAAGTTCTTCCCTCTGGTGTGACGGAAAAGACCACTGTCCGTCTGGTTACGATGAATCCGAAAGCCATTGCGGCGCCACTTCGAAGCTACTAAATTCTCTACCACTGAGTGCTATGGCTGCAGCAACAGCTGTGATATCTTCAATCATTCTTTTAGTTTGCTTAACGTTGCACAGGTCACGCGCTCGACGGAGACGAAGGCTGGCTAAAAAAAAGTTACTCACTGGTCCTAAATTATTGAATTCTAGTATAAGTTCTTGACACAAGACTCCTCCTGTAGAATATATACATGTGGATCGGGAGACAACCGTATGAGTTCAGGAGTTAACCGATTCATCCGTCCCAATGCTCACATTTTATCTACCGGTGCCTTTCTGTGATTTACAACGGTTACACGTGATATCTTCACATTTACACCATAATTAGATAAGACTTAGCAACTTTTTGTATCGAAATTATTACGAGTTTAAAGGCTTTACTATGAGAGTGGCTCAAAAAAACAGTAAAACTTTTTTATTCCTAACAGCTTTTAAATTAAAACAAAACGAAATATTTTAGTCAAAAATTTTAGATTCACAAAAGTTCATCTATTACAATGTAAAAGGTAAACATATAAAGATAATTTTCAAACATTTAGTTATGTTAAAACGCAAATCGTTATTTCCAAAAGTTGTAGATATACTTACATAAAATTACTTGTTGCACACGCCAGTTATATATAAGTCAGACAGGTATAAGTGTCAAACAAGTATGGGTAAACACAAAGCCCATCATTTAATTACAGAAAATCATAAATCAGTACGTATTTTGAAATTTTAAATAAATTACTCAAAAGTGAGCAAAGCTATATTTACTGGAAACTTTGAAAAATAAAAAAAATAGAAATTTCTTACAAAAAATTCAATTTTAAATAAAATCATAATTTTTTTAGTTACAATAAATAAAATTAGATTAACCCTTTCGGTCACGCTTTTTGTTAGTGTAATGAAATATATTTTGTTAATATTTCCAAATTATTCCCAGTTATGGTACTCTTTTGTAAGGTAATGTCTTTTGGTAGGAATATTAGCATTTTTTTTTTAATAAAATAGGGCCCGTTTTTGATGTTGTCAATTGACAAAATTGTGACTAACTGTAATATTTACTTAAACGAAGTTAAAATTCTTGTGTCGTCAATTGATGACACAGTGACTGAAAGGGTTTGAGGGTGCTATGGCATTAAAATTAAGAGTTGGTTCTCATTCTTTTCACTGTAGTATTAGATATCTTGAATTCAACACAATCATTTTGATCTCAGTTACTCAACAATAATTGCAAGAAGCCTATAGAGAATGGAACAATTCAATACTTTTATCTGTAACATCATTTATGTTTATCTGTAATTTTGTTGCTGTTCCCTTATTGCTAATAACACAAGGTTTTTTTTTCAAATTATTCTCTTCACTATTTTACCTCTTTGAATGAATTTTTTTTTCGTAAATGGTATTCTAGCGATTAACGTAATCCCCGACCTGGATGACACTTACATACAGGTACATGAAATTAGGTTGGAAATACAACTCTCAACAAATTGAGATAATGAGAATTGATCTAAGTAGATCAAGGACAAATCATCTGAGCCTCAATACTCTCCAGACACTGTTGATAAGCTATGAGAGACTACTATGATAATATCTAATGCTTGTCACCAGAGAGTCCTGGGCAACGAGACTTGCACTTGACGTCTTTTCCGCGTGATGTCCAGGACAGCGTGAGTCTGAACACTTGGATGGAAAATAGGCTTCAGTGGTCCGGTTCTCGTAGTGTTCCATTGTGGGCAGCTTAAATCTTCTTTCTGCTTGTCTTGTAGATCCGTTCCTATGTTATGCCAAGATGTACAGTATGATACTGTTGATGAGCCTTGTCTTGTTCTCAATGATAATTTGCTTCTTCTCCCAGTTACGCTTCTGATATTGGCTTGTACCATTTTTGCCTTCTGTAGTGTTCTTATAACATGAGATGTAAATGGTAATCTCTTGTTCAAGGTGACCGCAAGGTGCATTGGTTGATTTAACCATCCGATGAGAGTGTCCAACATATCTAGTTATTTAACTGGTACGCTGTATCTCTTTTTAAACATCACTGCTTGGGTCTTCTCCGAATGTACTGCAATATTTTACTGTATGCACTATTCTTCTATGGTGTTGAGTGGTGTCTGAAGGTTTTTGGTTGCAATGGCTTGATTTCTGTGCTTGACAACTAGTGATGTGTCGTCCACATAGAGGCTGATCATGATGCCTGGTGTTCTGGGGGCATCACCTGTTCATATATTATAGAGCAGCTTAGACAGAACAGCTCTCGAGCTGTTATACGGCAGCTTATCCTATCCATTCCTCTCGAGATGAATATTAAAGTCAAAGTAAAAAACTGAAAATAGAATCTTTTTAAATGTATTTTATAAAATTTTGGTAAGTTTTATCTTCTTTATTTTTATTATATTTCTATTTCGATCGATTTCTATTTATTTTTGATTTTTTGTTTACGCAATTTGTAAATATTATACTAATATAACCTTTTTCTTTAGCCCTTATTTCGCATTTCGCGTCAATGTACAACATTTTATACTTCTCAAAGCTCTGTTTTTTGATATATTTGCGCTTAGTACATTATGGATCGTATAAAAACCTATAAAAAAATTAAATAATTAAATTTTTGTTACCTTAAGCAATCAGCGCGAAGTGTCTAAAGTTTTACATTTGAAAACTTAGCGTGAAAGAATTATTTGACTAAGTATTGAGTCTTCGTTTTTTTGCTATAAAAGTTTCAAATTGCTCAAAAACTTTCAGAGACATTAAACTATGTTTTTCTAATTTTAACGACGATATTAAAACGCTTTTAAAGAATCAATATTAAATTAATTAATAAAACTTTAAATATATAAGGGGCAGTAGGTGGATTATAGTGACTTAAAGTTTGGTTCACATTTACAGTTGGTTTAAGTTTTAAAAAATGCTTATAAAAACGATGCTACATTTTACTCACTGCTAGTAGTTCTTCTTTTAACAAAGATATTAATGAACAAGTTTGCTTCTTTAGTGGCTTTCTACAGTTTTTATCTGCTGCTATTCAATCAGATGATGGCAGATTTCACTGAGAAGTGAAATATTGCATCCACTTTTCACCCTTCTTCTTAGGGTGCCTGTTTATTTCGAACGTTGGCGATCATTCTGGCTATAATGACTTTGTTGGTTGCTATACAGAATAGCTGTGTTGAGGTCTTTCTATTCTATCTTAGGTTAGCAAGCCAGGATATTCTTCTTCGTCCTGGATCCCTTTTTCCTTCAATTTTACCTTGCAAAATGCATTGAAGTAGCTCATGTCTGCCTTGATTTCTCATTATTTGTCCCAAGTACTGCAGCTTACGGCCCTTCACGATGTTGACCAAATCCGCGGTTGTGTTCATCCTCCGTAATACTTCTTCATTGGTGAGTTTGTCTTTGGTATCTTCAGAATCCTTTTATATAACCATAGCTCAAAATTCTGAAGTTTTCATAGAGTTTCCGCCTTCAATGTCCACGTTTTACTCCGTACTGAAGCACTGACTACACATGACATTTAAAGAGCCTTACTTTTGTTTCTATGGTGAGATCATGACTCTTAAACACAGAGCTCCTAGTCAAGAATGCTCTTTTTGACTTTATTGTCCCACAACTCATTGATTATAGTTCCCAAGTAGTTGTACTATGAGACACGTGCAATTCTCATTTGATACAGATTTGCTTCAGTTATGTTTTCCTTGCTGATGATCATTAGCTTGGTTTTGCTGTTGTTTATATCCAGTCCATACGTTCTACTTGTTTTCGTTTTATTATTCATTCAGTTTTGCAGCCCTTCTATGGTATTATTGACCTTCATTTATTGAGATGCCTTCATCAATATCTTTTATCTGATCTGTATATTCTCCATCTATTCGGAGCACCGCTGAATGATTCCAATACGGTTTAGCTATTATTTTTAGGTCTCTTTCGTCAATCCCTGTCCATTTTAGCACTTCCATCATTTGTTGATGCTTGACTCTATCAAAAGCCTTAATTGCCCAAAGACTGATGAAAAATCAACTTTGACAGAAGAAATTTAAAGATTAATGAAACTGTGTTAATTTTCCTCATTGAATGGTTTATGGTGTGCTTTTCGAAGGTCATACCTTGCTTTAAGGCCTGTAGTCTCTTCTACAAGTAGGATATCTATGTTTGTTTACTAACGTGGTTAGGTGGACGAAGATTATTCAAAGTTTAATGTACATTTTTTAAGAACTGTAAGGCCTTGTAAGACCAATTAGTTTCTGCTTAAGTCTTCAATGTTATTTTAATTAAAGAACTGATATTTATGTCAGAAATGTCTACCCATACGCCGGTATAAAATCAATAAATTGCCCTACAAATTATTTACATTTTTACAGCTCGGTTACACGGTATTACACGTTTTAATATCATCACAAAATATTAATGCTCAGCCTTAGGAGAATTTTAACGATCCCCACAACTTTATTTTTATATCCGTAACGATATACAGCATTGAAAAGCACTTTTAAAAGTTAACGATGTGAGAATTTTTATCGCTAAACAGTTAGATATAACATCTACACCTTTTCTTATTTTCCCAGTTGAACATAAAACGTGGATATACTTATACCTGTAAATTTAACCATAATATTAAGCGGAAAAGTTTATGGTACAACAATAATTTTATCTTGTTTGTTTAACTGTTTGTGGCTTTATTTTATTTTAGCTACGAAGTAAATTATATGAAGGCATAGACGAATTCTACGTTCCCGATAAATTAAGACTGGTTATGGCTACAATGCGTAAAGTTGTATGCAAACAGGGTGAACAATCACAAAAGTTTAATTTTCTTAAAGTTTTAAATCACAATTTTTAAATATAAAATAGTTTTATCAAATCCTCACAAATTATTTCTTATGCAGATGATAAATATGTCCACCATGACTAGCTTTTGGTGTAAAAAAGATTTTGTAACGTTATAAACGTCACATCTCTATTAATTTATATTTAAATAATTATTTCATTTTAATTTCTTTATTAATTTATTAATTACTTTAACTTCATTTCTCTTTTTACTATTTTTTATTTAAAAAGTAGTTGGCGCCCTCTGTTTTTCTTTTCTTCCTCTGTCTTTCTTTATTCTCTCTTTCTGTCCAGTAGAATGAATATTCGTCCTCTCTATTTCTGTCCCGTAGACTAGATATGTAGATATTCTGTTCCATATTGACAAAAGCTATTTCTATCATAGGCTTACGTCCTATGTCATCTGTGCTAACTTCATTTCAATCTTCCACTTAGTTTCTTTCAGTCAACTTTTCTAACGTAGTGGGAATATAATTTTTTGCCTCTTTTTGAAATTTATAAAAGAAGGCAAACATTATTATAAGTCTCATTTCATGGTCTACTAAATTCTCTTGGGGTAAGTACTTTCATCGTAATCTTTATTCTATAATTCTGACAACGTTTCGGATATTCATAACCTTACTTCTTTCGAAACCACACTTCTTGAATTAATTATAATTTTTTCTTAGTTTTGTGCAGTAAAAATCTTAACAGAATTTAACTAAGTGTAAGAATAATTCTATTTCATTTTATGCTTGCCATCTGCTATTTGTTTCATTGTAGTTTTTGTAAAATGGCAAGGAAGTTAAATCCCTTTTGATGTGTCTAGTGCAAATTGTTGTTGTATTTTTAGTTTATTGGGTTTATTGGGTTTATTAACAACATTCCAATTTTATTAAAAAGTTTGAAAATTTATTGACCACGTTCGAGTTTATTGGCTGGATTTATCAAATCATGAATATTTATTAACCATTGGAGGACCTAACCTAAATTCTTAACAAAATATGGAAATTTATTGACCATTGGAAGACCGAACATCTACAACTCACAAGCAGCCCATTGAAGTCATAAGTATTAATAATTATTGTTAAGCTTTCGCAGGGTGGATTATTATTTGTTTTTTATTCTTTTTAATAAATATGTTTAGTTAAAATTTGTCTTATTTGCTATCAGCTAAGAGTTCAGGTTCAATCCCTAGTTTAAAAGACGAACTCACACTTGAGATACTGAGCTAAGCAAGGCATAGACGATAAGCTCCCATGGTTGATTGAGTATACACTTAAAAACAACAGTTTTGTTTATTTTGTTTTTTTGAAAACATACACTTAGTTGTTTGTTAAAAACCTTAAATACCTAAAAATATTAAACATTTTGAGTAAGTCAGATAGAATAAAACATGATCTATGCAGTATATAGACATCATGTCTTTCTTTATCAGTAAGTCGATTGGGATTTCTAACTGGAATCTGATCCCTGTAAAAAAATACTAATAAAAATGTTTATCTACATGAAAAATAGTATTATTTATAAAGAAAAATATAATTTGTGCCATAACCACCGGGAACAACACAAATAATAAGCAGCTAATTACGATCTTCTTAAACACCGATTCTAACGAAACTAAAACCAGTTGTAAAGCACGTTCTAGTGATATAGGCGAGCTGTTTACCCATATAAGCAGAGCATCAACCGACTAAAATTCTTTTTGCATTTCTAATGCACCAAACCTTTTTTATTCGATTCTATATATTTTTCCAAGATGAAATGTATTTTTTTTTAATTTTTACAAGTGGGCCGGCAATTGTTATTAACAAATAACTTATACAAAAAAGCAATTTCACCGAATTGTTTCGGAATCAATTTTTTTAGGTGTATCTCATCAAAATAAACACTTTTTCTCTCTTGATAATTTTTCGAAAAATGCTTCCTTTTCGAGTTATTTGCATTTTTTTGTTGAAAAAATGCCTTAATTAGTGATTTTTGGGATTTTTTTTCTAAAAAACTACTAAATGAATTGCAATTCTACAGATAGCTTTATAATCTTTTAACCATCGAGTACAAGTTAGAATATTTTGACAAGGATAAGTGGACCCAAATATTTCGAATATGCCTTTCGAGAGTATCCCGCTAAGCGTGTACAGCGGTTGAGGTGTTGTAGGCGCTAAAAAAAAATGCATCTAATGAAAAATTACCACCTTCGAAATCAGCATTATTACAACATTACTTAAGAGCAAAGTGGCAAATAAATGAATGGATTTAAGCAAAAAACAATATTATTTCATCTCTTGATCCATTAACCCATGGTTGGACAATGGAAAATAATTGTTTCGATTTTAATTATTTTGAAGGCGAAACTAGTTTAGATATGTTACAAAAGTATTTCTGCTCATGTACCGGAAAATGTTCTACGAAAAATTGTAATTGTATTTCCTAAAATTTAGAATGCTGCGCAGTATGTGCATGTACACCAGAGAATTGTAAAAATGTTAAAGACGATTTATTGAAGACAATGAAATCAGCTTATTAGATCGAAATCCTGTTGCTGTTGACGAAAATTTTCAAATTATTGACAATGAAAACGATGTATAATTAATATTAAATTTTAATTTTATTATATTTTATAATGAAAATTAATTATATATTGCTTAATGTATTTCACTGTAATAAAACATTCAATAATATAGTCACCACCTATATTAAAAGAAAAATTACATTATTATAGCATTGTAAAAAATTAATTTTAATTGTTTTAATTATAATATGTCTATATAAAAATAATTAGAAATATCTTTTTTTTTAATAATTTGTACGTAATATTTGTATTGAATTAATTTTTTAAATTTAAACAAATATTTCTACGTGCCGCACGCCTGTATCGCCGCAACCGCTGTACACACTTAGCGGTAGACTGCTCGAAAGGCATATTCGAAATATTTGGGTCCACGTTTTTAGCAAGAGAGAAAAAAATTATCCTTGTCAAAATATTCTAACTTGTACTCGACGGTTTAAAGATTATAAAGCTATTTGTAGAATTGCAATTCATTTAGTAGTTTTTTAGAAAAAAAATCCCAAAAATCACTAATTAAGGCATTTTTTCAACAAAAAAATGCAAATAACTCAAAAAGGAAGCATTTTTCGAAAAATTAACAAGAGAGAAAAAGTGTTTATTTTGATGAGATACACCTAAAAAAATTGATTCCGAAGCAATTCGGTGAAATTGCTTTTTTGTATTAGTTATTTGTTAATAACAATTGCCGGCCCACTTGTAAAAATTAAAAAAAAATACATTCCATCTTGGAAAAATATATAGAATCGAATAAAAAACGTTTGGTGCATTAGAAATGCAAAAAGAATTTTAGTCGGTATATTCTGTTTCTAAGCGTCTTTTGAAGGGTAAACCGCTCGCCTAATAGGTCAGATAGAAAAACAGGGTCAGTCTTTAAATTTTAAAATACATTTGCAGTAGAATTGTTATATCTGGCGTACAAAATACGCCAGCGCGTGTAGTTAAAGGTTCATTGAAATATCCTAAATTCAGTAGCAAAATAATAATAAAAATTATTATTTGTAATATTGTATAACACAAGTAACATTTTAATTACTGAAAAATTGTACAATAGAAAATATTAATCGATAAAGTACTTGAAAATTCTCTGCATTGTATTGATTTATCTCAAATTATTCTTATTATCCTACTGTAAACGTATTAAGGGATAGTAAAATGCAGAGCGCAAGAAGAAAAGGAAGGCCACGGAAAAGATGGGCGGATGAAGTGGCAGCGGACGCGCAAAATTTGCTAGACGTGAGAACCTGGAGAAGATCGGCGCGGGACCGACAAGGTTGGAGGCATAGTTTGGAGGAGGCCAAGGCCCGATTTGGGCTGTAGCTCCATTGGAGAGAGAGAAACGTATTAAGGATCCATTTTAATTGTGCCTACGGGATATTAATCCTCATTTTTAACTTAGCCAACTTCGTTGAATCGTTACTTCGATTCCTAAGTTTAAGCTACTATAATTTTTATTTAAAATCATTTATTCTTAGTAATCATTACAGTAACCTAGATATACTATATAAAATATTCTCCCCCTAAAGGGCTCTAAACTTGACAGACTACTCGTAAAACTATCGATACAAACAGTTGCAACTTAAAAGTTAACAAAGCAATCTTAGCGAATAATGATTAAGGTGAGCTTGAATTCATTGCAGGGCATTGATTTTGGTTATTAACTTTTGTCTAAGACGAAGTGATGAAATGATTTTATTTGTAATGTTGATAGTTTTGAGAAAAATCTAACAATAACTAATTTGGTGGGATAAAACTTAAAAATAAAAAGGTGTTTGAGAACATAGTTGGAGATCTGGTTGAGAAGGTTATTTGTGGTATTGAGAATATAAGTTACTTTATATTAATTATGTTAAATGAAGGTGTATAATAGTAAAAAATATATTTTCTTGAAATAAAGACAAGAGTGGTCCTCTATCGTCGCTGATCACTTACTTTAATTTACTTCTATCTTCGTTCTCTAGATATAAGCGATATTACTCAGAGAAAAAAGTCACTAAGGTAATAAAAATGAAAAAAAAAGGATATTAAACGTTGGTATATTTATAAAAATAATCAAAAATAGATCAACTAAATATAAATGTGAAAACAATTAAACTGGTTGGGCAATATAAATATCTTGACTAAACTCGTTTTGAATTCAATATTCATCACAAGCCAGAAATCATGTACCGTATAGAAAAACGAAGATGAGTTTTAAAGAACTATCTCTAGACCTATGGTGTAAAATTATATATTGTCAGTGCTTCTGCATAGACTAGAGGATTAGATCCCCAAAAAAAGTATAACTAATAAACTGACATATTAATAAGGAGCGAAAGATACAACATCTTGAGACTCATAATTCAAGGAAAAGTAGAGGGTAGGAGAAGCGTAGGAAGAAGACGTGTTTCCTGGTTGAAGAACCTGAGAGAGTGGTTAGGTTGCAGCTCAAGGCAATTGTTCAGAGCAGCTGCCTCGAAAGTCAGAATAGCCATGTTGATTGCCAACCTTCGTCGCGGAGATGGCACTTAAAGACGAAGAAGATGAATAAGGAAGCTGGGAACTGAGTAAATATGACTTTAATGTAAACTTAGCAATCACTGAAAAACTTTTTTTTTATTTAATTAATGGATACCAGCATGTTTCTTTACCCAAATAAAAGAGATTTAATGATTTATTTTAAGTAGCTTTAGTTGATTTTATAAAATTTTGACAATAATACTGTTTTTGTATATATGCTTACGCGAATTATCTAAAGCAGACAACGCAGATTTTAAATCCGACAGGATTACTATTTGTTGATCAGACATTTTTTTCGCAATATGCCATTCCAGAGCTTGATATATTGCAAACAGTTCTGCGGAATAAATGAAACATTGTTGGTTTAATTTAAATATAATGTGTTCTTGATTGTTTTGGATATATACCGCACAACCAACTCCCAAAAGGTTTGATCCATCTGTGAAAAAATTTTCGACAAGCATATGATAGCGTAGAAAGAAGCCAAGTATGGAATGCCATGGTGGAGTTCTCAATACCAAAGAAACTCATTCGGATGACCAAAGTCTGTATGGAGGGTGGAATATCTAAAGTACGTGTAAATAATAAACTGTCTGGTAACTTTGAAATCAACAGTGGACTCAAACAGGGTGATGCGTTATCTCCACTACTTTTTAACCTGGTATTAGAGAAATTCATGAGGTCGGCCAAAATAAAACCAGAATTGCTATCCGTTCAAGGTCCCAAGCTATTACTCGCATATGCAGATGACATAGATCTCGTTGGAGACTCCATCTTATCTACGAAAGACATCTTCAACAAGGTGGAAGGAGCAACAAGTGAAGTAGGGCTGAAGATTAATGAACAGAAGACGAAATATATGTGTATAAACACCTTCAATTTCGAAAGAGTACAACGTTTTAAGTATCTGAGGGCCATAATCATAGCTGACAACGATGTTACTAAAGAAATAAAAGACAGAATCCATCTGCAAACCGCTATCTATTCGCACTGGATAAGCTCATAAAATCAAAAAATCTTACAAGAAGTTCAAAGATAAAAATCTATAAATCCATCGTCAGACCTGTAATAACATACGGATGCGAAACGTGGACCATGACCAAAGCCAACGAAGAAAAGCTCAGACGCTTTGAACGAAAAATCACCACAAACCAGTATAAGATCAGAACCAATATCGAACTAAAAGCACTCTACAATGACGCCGATATTGTCCAAGCAATTAAATCACAGCGACTAAGATGGGCAGGCCACCTGCACAGACTGCATCACGAGAGACTTGTAAAACTGGTATGGGAGGAGATTCTCACAGGTAAAAGACCACTCGGACGTCCCAGAATGCGATGGAGAGATAACATCCAAGCAGATCTCCGGAAAATGAACATTCCATTTGACCCTAGGTTGATGGAAGACCGAACAAATTGAAAAAAGTTGTACAGTCAGCCAAGACCCACCCAGGGTTGTAGCGCTACGTGATGATGCTGATGTGAAAATCCTATATGGCTTATCAAATTTGGCAAGTTGTTTCTGAAGTTGAATGGCGCTGTTATCATCAAAAGTAGGGAAATAAACTTTGGTTTGGGAATAAAGAATATTGAAATTAGATTGGAAGAAATTATTTTTAGCTGGGATTTCTAAATAGCAAGAAAGATTAGGAAATGATACGGCTAAAGTTGTAGAATTTTTGTTATGCCACCAGTTTTTATCTAAGTTAGACACAGATATGTCGTATATTTTTTGCAATATGTAGGTTTGGTTATTACTCTGACATTTAAATATAAACTTTTCAGCTAAAAAAAGACGTCTTAAATGTAATGGAGGTACTGGAAAACTTTGTCAAATTGAAAATGGTTTACAACGAAGAAAAATTTGAACTTACGAAATAATAAAAGAAATGAATCTCTAATGAAAAATAATGGATATGACACTACAAAAATCTGTGGTATAACTAAATTGTTTAGAAGAGTGCGTAGAAAAAACTTTACATGGAATTGACCTTATAACAACGCCAGAAATTACGAAAACAATAGTGTCAAAAATAGAAAAGCAACAGGAGCAGACCAAACAAATACGGAATTTTTAAGATATGGAGGTCTCTTGTTACACTTAAGAATCAAACATCTGACAATCTGACAAATCAATGTTGTATGGAATCCAAAACACATAAAACGGTTTAAGTCTTAACACTGTTTAAATAAAGCTACTGTAGCAATCGCGAAAACTGTAATCAGTCTGTTATCAATATAGATTATTGATAACAGATTAAACATATTACAAAGGCTACCATAGGGAAAAACAATACGGAACACAGGCTCCAAATACCTACACCTTGGGTGAAGAAGAGAAGACAAACTAGTGTTCAATTACAATTCAAATTATAGTAATTTCATAATAACTTCATTTATTTATACGAGGGTTCTCCTACAATTTCTGCATTATTCCGAATTTCGATCTTCACCTCTATTTCGATTTTTTAATTAATAATTTTTCTCCATTCCAATGCTGGACTATCCCTTTTTCTTCTATTCCTTGTACTACAATTTATTGCATGGTTTCTGCTACATTTTTTATCAGTTCTAGACACGAGGCATTATATTGCATAAAGAAAAAGAACAATATGTGTTGTATCTAATTTTGGGAATTAGTTAGGCATGATCTAACTCGATTTGTGTCGTTATGTTTTAATATGTGTACCTTAGTTAACACATTAATCATCCCTACGTTAAATTGTGGTTAAGAGAACTTATTTTCAGCTACCAATAAATTAGATTGTCTCCATACTCCTATAAACTCATATTATTTTCCATCGTTGGTTAGAAGAAGAACCTAAAAACAGCATTGAATTTATACAGCGAAATTTTCAGCGATGTGTATGTATAGGCTGCTAGAAGAAATAGGAAATGTATAGTTTGTTTCACGAAAAATGGTTAAGTGCTTAATGGTTACCTGAGTTGATCCTATTGTGTATAGAAGAGTTTCTCAATAAACTACCGAAGTACACAGGGTCGCACTTCAGAAAGTTTGTTATTTAATATATTTCATTGGTAGCTGTGTAATACACAATTATAAAAATTTATTAAATTATTTCATGTTATTTTCAGGTTGTTCAAGTGAATATACTTGATAATTGAACAATTTTTAACATGAAGAAAGTAGTTTTTTTGTTCTACGTGAATAATTGTAGTATATGGACCTAAATTCAGAAAGGTACTTTCCTTCACACTTTTTACAGGCTTAGGACTGTCAGCAAAAAACTGGCGTGTTTAAAAGTTTTTGCTCTTCCTAATCGGATATCGTTAAAAATGTACAGTAATAATAGTTTTATTTACAGTATATACATACAAACGAATACATAATGTACAAAAAATAGATGAATTGAAAAAAAAATATAGAAAAATATATACAAGTTAATATTTACAAAAAAAATACCCAAAATAACCAAAATATATTTATGAATTCCTAAATACCTAATTCACATAAATTTTCTACGTTCATTACATGGCGTACTGAATTTTTCCAACTTTCTGGGGAGATATCATCAACACATTTCCTTCGTAGAAACGTAGAAGTAAAGTCGTAGAAACATTTTGTGACCTAACATTTGACTTTAGTTGGTGCCACATATGCTCTATGGGATTAAATAAACAATAGTAGGGCGGAAGCCGTAACACTGTATGTCCCATGTCCTCGGCCAATGCGTCACAAACATACACTTTTTTAATAGAAAATGATTTTAACACTTCTAACAGTTGATTTTTTAAATAACTTTCTTCAAAATATATATCGTTTTCTAACAGGTAGTTTTGAATTTCAATTTTCGTGTTATTTGCACTTAGAGACTTATGTAATTGACGACTGTGGTAACTTGCATTGTCCATTACTATCACACTATTTTGAGGAAGGTTAGGTATAAGACAATTCTTAAACCATTGCTCAAAAAGCTCTGCCGTTGTATCCTCATGGTAGTCCACAGCAGGAGTCTCTAATGTTCTTTGCAGAAAGTCATAAGCCATTTGGGAGCCAACCATTTTCTGATCCTGCATGTAAAATTATTATTCTTTTCCCTTTGTTTGATGGAGCTTTTGTTTGACACCTGTTGGAAGAATCGGACCATCCTTTGGATGGTGTTTCATGAGTGTCAAACCATGTCTCGTCCAGATAAATTATTGGTCGATCTTCTGTACGGTACTTTCTTATGGAAGTTATATATTCAGTACGCAACTTTTGTAAACGATGGGACTCCATAAGCACTTGCCTTTTGTCAATTGTACGATATCTGAAGCCCATTTTAGACAAAATCCTCCAAAGACTAATGCGGCTACAGTTTATTTGTGTATCATCATTAGTAAGCCGTTGTACAAACAAGATAACGACACTCCACAGGAGCTTCAATTTTACCTGAATACTTACCTGCTATTGTTGACTAAGCTGGGGTACTTGCGGTCGGGTTTTATTGCAATCATTAAGCACTTAACCATTTTTCGTGAAATAAACTATACTGTAAATTATATTTAGAGTCAAGAAAAAGCTGTAGTTCCTGATCATTTCCTATAAACCAAAATATGAGACATTATGTTTAAAATGCCAGATAGAAATTACACTTCAAACAATTTTAGAATACCTTCTATAATTTTCTAGCTGTGAAATATGTCAAAATCATTAAAATTGCCGTTACTGGAATGATTTTGCACATTTAGAATTATATTAGAAATAGGAAGCGATTATAAATTGGTATTGTGCAAAATCCGAATGAAAACACATATACGTGATAACAAACCACCAGAATACACCACAAAGATAAAAGTCGAAAGCTAACAGGATGACTCCACAAGATACCTATTCCAAAAAAGAATAACCGAAAAAAGCAGAAACACATATTATATCACAGAAAGTGATGGAGTCGAAGAAAGCTGGGCAAAAATTAAGTCTAATATCTTAGCCTCGGCCAAGGAAGTTGTTGGTGAAAGAAATATAAATAAAAATAAATCATTTCTAAGGCAAAGAACTCCATGGTTTTGTACAGAAGTAAAGTAAAAATATAATGAAAAGAAAAAAGCTTACCTGAAATACATGTCAACCAAAACATAAGAGGCATACCATAATTACAAGACAATTAGAAACGAAACACATCCACTTGTAAAAAAAATAAAAAATGATCACTGGGAACGCTTTTTGAAAGAAATGGAATATGATTTTTACGGTCTGCAAAAGCTTACTACTTAAATATTGACTACTTAAAAAAGCTCTATGCAAAAGAAGAACAAACAACGCTAGAACCGGCAACACCAGAAATTAAGACAAATGAAGAACTTAATATAAATGTTCAGAAAGTCCGGAATATACTTGCAAAACTGACGAACAGATAAGCAGCAGTTAAAGACGGGATACCAAACGAAATACTGAAATATAAATAAATACTAAATAAATACATTATAAAACACCAATTCTACTAGCCAAAAAAGGAGATAAAAAACAGCCAGAAAACTACAGAGGTATAAACTTGTTAAATACTACGCTAAAACTTACAACGAAAATTTTACAAGTGCTAATAAATCAGAGGATAAGTTTAGCAGATGAACAACAGGGTTTTCGTAGCGGAAGATCGTGAACAGATGCAATATTCGTTATAAAGCAAATTACTGAGAAATCACTAGAGTATAATGGACCAGAATTTCTGTGTCTGATTGACCTAAAGAAAGCGTTTGACAGAGTAAGACTCAAAGATGTAATCCATCTTTTATATAATAGAGAAGTTCCCCTAAACATTATAAAAACTATCGAAAACATCTTTCAAAATAACAAAATGGAAGTCAGAATGGATGAACAACTTACAAAACCTACAGAAATAGTCAGCGGAATAGAACAAAGGGATTTACTGAGCCCCACGCTCTTCAATTTAATCATGGATGAAATCATCAAAAGCATTAATAAAGGATCCAGAATGGAAAATAACGAAATAAAAATACTCTGTTACGCAAACGACGCAATATTGATAGTCCAAGATGAAGATGGTATGCAAAGACTGGTCAACAGATTTAACATAAGGGGAAAAGAATTTAATAGGACAATCTCATCTCAGAAAACTAAAATAATAGTAGTCAGCAAAGAACCAACCAGATGTAAAATAGAAATGAATTGCATTAGTATTAAACAAGTAATTGAAATAAAATACCTGGGAATTACACCGTTTAGCTATGGATACTTGGACAAAGAAAAAGGAAATCGCTTTCCTAATTGCACTGAGAGTTATTTCTGGCATGAGTTCTGAGCCTTGATTTAATATTGTTTTGCTTATTGCATCTTTTAGCTGTGTTTGGTTCATCCGTCTGCTTTTATAACCATAGAAGTCTTCTACTATTGTTAAAAGCTCCTATCTATTTGTTGTTATTTCGCCCTTTTTGTTTTTTAATTTAATGATCTGACTTATTCCATTATTTAGTTTTCTTCGCAGACTGTTTAGGTCTTTATTATTTTCTATGGTTTGTTCGATCTTTAGTGTATTGTACTTTCTTAAGTCTTTTCTTATTGCTTTCTTGACTTCTCTGTTTATCTTTCTCTTTTGCTCTCCATTTCTTTCTGTAATAAGATTTCTTTGTTTCATCAAATTCTTGGTTTCACTTCCATCAGTTTCATAAATTCATTATTTGATTTAAATAAGTACTATTTCATTTTTGTTTCTTAATGTAGATTCATGACCGTTATCAATGGTTGAATATCGTGATGGCGCTCCCATGAATACGTTTAACTCACGTGCCTGATCCGAAAACACTTAAGATTAATAATAATAAAAACTGAAAAAACAAAGCAAGTAACACATCAAATTGATGGAAAATCCTGGAAGAAGCCAAGTCTCACAGTGTTGCTGTCGAGCTAATGATAATAAAAAAGCTCCCCAATCCGTTTAAGAATTCTTCAATTTGCACAGAGCATATTTCATAGTTCCAGTATAAAATAAGGAAAAAATTATCATATTTTTGTTTACTAATTAACAGACATATTAAAGTCTTGTTGATTTTGATCGTTGAATTAGGTATTTTATGAATTATGTAGGAGTTAAATTTAATGTGCAAGTAGAACAATAGGAAAAGTTTTATACTCTCGCCAAAAAAACGCGCACTTACAAATTAGCTCATAAACTCACAGATAAATAAAATTAATGGTTGCTTGGAAAATTATTATCCAATTTAATGTAACGGTAAATAAAAATATAAATTATCGCGTTAAAAAAAGACGATAAAGGAAAGCCGTTTGGCCATAAACGTTTAACAAATCGATATAAAAGAGATAAAACACGAAATATTTAATGAGTAATATTAAGTTGTAGAATTAAAATTCCACTATCGGTATTTTTGTACACTTATTATCATATAAACTGGTAAATTTATAAATTAATTATTTTTACACAATTGAAAATTATTGTTACTAATCCTGTTGTCCAAAAAAGGCGATAAAAAAGTACCGTAAAATGGGGTAAAATTGATCACCCCTGTTTAAGTGAATGAAAAAAGCATATTATGTAATGCCGGCCGACCATGTTCACCACACGTTATAAATATTTTTCAAAAAATGTAAGCATTTTGAAAAATATATACTAGGGCGAAACTAATCATTTCAATTTAAACCACAATTATTTGCTTTTTTACAGATTTATTTTATTTACACAAAAAACAAAGATATGGTAATACGCTCTAAAATGGGGTTTCTGAACCAAAAAAGCCATATTCATTAAAAACTAATATTTTCTAAAAATTAAGCAGCTGAATACCTTTTCTCCTTTAGAGAATATACCAAAAGGTTGTCGATTTGGTCGTCTATTTTTTCATCTTCTCTAGGTAACTTATTTAAAACTTTCTCGGGGGAGAAAGGGTAAATTCCCATGGCTGCAAAGGAGGAAACAATAATTCGTTTTATAGCGCTGTTTTCGTCCGCTGTTTTTATTTTTTGTCCATGTGCTGAAGGGTAGTGTTTAACAAGTTTGAAAAATGTTTCTTATCTATTGTGGTTAATGTGGGGTGACAGTTTTTCTAATCACCAAGAGTTTCCCTCCAAGCCATCTGAAAGGGACGGAAAAACCCAACATCAAATGGTTGGGTTAAATTTGTTGTTTTTGTCTAAACATATAAAGCCCACATTGTTTTGTTCGCATAAAAATATCACCTCATCGGCAAAATTTGAGAAAATGTTATCTCCTATGATGGTTTTTCGCCCTTCAAGACGTTTTGCATGTGGTAAAAAGGTCAAAGTAAACCAATCCGTAAATGTCTGTAAATCTATACATCTGTGATGGGTACAATTATATCGACAACCTACAGAGCAGCATTTGTCAGTACAGTAAGGTGATTCTTTTGGACCATTTTCAGTCCACATGTGAATCAAATTTTTTTTACTTTATAAATTATATATGGTGGTAACAGTAATCTTTGAAAACTTTGAAAAAGTGGAGAGTTTTAAATATCTCGGAGCAACAATCACTGCAGATAACGATATCGCGGAAGAGATTAAAGGAAGAATACAGGCAGCAAACAGATGTATGTAGAGCCTCCACAATACTATTAAATCTAAAACCTAACACGAACATCAAAAATTAGAATATATATAATGGTGATTAGACCGGTGCTCATGTATGGGTGTGAGACGTGAACCCTGACCAAAGAAACTGAAAGAAAACTTAGATGTTTTGAGAGGAAAATCCTCAGAAGAATGAGCAGAATGAGAACAAATGCTAAGGTCAAGCAGATGTATAGAGTGAGCGATATAGTCCAAGAGATTAAATCCCAACGTCTAAGATGGGCTGGCCATGTCCATAGACTCCCTAATAACCCCCTTGCCAAGTTAATATGGGAGGAAGCCTCCAAAGGAAGAAGGCCCTTAGGACGAAAACCTCCTATGAGATGAACAGATGATCTGAAAAGGACTGCCGGGAAAAATTGGCTACAAGTAGCGTACAATAAAAACCAATGGAAAGGAAGACTTGAAGAGGCTTATGTTCAGATGTGGACGTGAATGGCTGGACGAAGAAGAAGAAGAAAGGTCTTGTCTATGCCGTGTATGTTAATATAGGTCTAATTGCTGCTTTATAAATTATTGTTTTTTGCTTTTAAGCTTTGCTGTCGTACTGCTTCTTCAACATCTCCGTAACGAGTTATATCTATTCCCAGATATCTAAACCTTGCTTGCTGCTTTATTATTTTCCCATCAATTTCGATTTACATATAGTGGATATTTCGATCATAGTGGATATTTAGATGTTGGCATATATTTGGTTTTTTCTGCTAATATTATCACATTGTATCTCTTGACTGTTGTATTGAAGATACATGCTTCTGGTATCTTGCAGCGCAATATTAGTTTTTGTATAAATTTTGTCATCTCTATGGTTTATACTTTCTCCTCCGTGTTTTAGAAGCTCGTTGATTATTCCGTCTGGTCCTGGTGACTTTCTATTTTTAAGTGAATTTATATCTATTTCTACTTCTTGAAAACCGATTTCTATTTCGTGTAAAATATTTCGTAAAATAAAGGCGAGACACATAATAAAAAAACACAAAACAAAAGGGGAGGTTTTTGGGAAATATTGCTAAACGTCGAAAACGTATAGAGTTTTAATATTATTAAATGAAGACCGTATCTAGCTAACAGAAATCAAGGAGGACCAAAGACAAAGTAATATGGAGACCTAAAAAAATATCGGAACTAAATATGGCAAGCTCAAGACAGAAATAAGTGAAGAGTCACGAAGAAGGTAAATATCAAATTTTTGATACAAAAAGACTAAGAGGAAAAATGAAAAAATTAATTCTTCTAATACGTCTCTATTAACGCGATTTCATATTGTGTTTTATAATATTCGTGTTGCTATATTTTTCTTTATACCTTATTATTTGATTTTTAAAATCTACTAGGGTAACTTTAATTAATTTGTAATGATTTGTTTAAATTATTAATTTTTTTATTGTCTATCAGTTTAGTTGTTTTTAATACCATTATCAATACTATAAACACCTGTCAAGGGACATATACTATTCAAAAAAATATCAATTCACAACACCACGATTTCCTTCTCAGTTAATATAAATCAACTTTGATCTACATATAAGGAATAACAGATGGTTTAAAATACTTCCAGTGATCGACCTACAGTAAAAAGTGTCAGTTTTATCCCACCAATTTTACAATATTAGAGAGTTGATAGCTTTAAGATTTGTTAGAACACCTTTTCTATGTTGAAATTCAAAATTTCTGTATTTTATAAAAGTTTATTTGTACAAACTGGGTCAATTGTTTTTTTAAGATATAGATATGCGGGATGAATGATTTTATGTGTTTTTTAAAAATCGTTAAAGCTGAGTATCGAGTTTTTTTCAAAGTAAAGTATATTTGTAATAACAAATAGACTATTCTGATGTAAATAATATGATTATAAGTGGTTAAAATGTTTTATGTTTGTAAACGATTTAAGTTTTTAAGTCAATCAATGATAGAAGATGAGGTACGATGATTTTTGTCGTCCGTGTATTATTTAATATACTTATTTCCCTTACTTCCTACTTCCTGAGGAGCAAATGACGTTCAGGAGATTCCGTCATCTGTCAGGTTTCTCAGCTCGTTCCAAGTCTTTTTGTCAATGGTCCTTCTTCAGATACCTCGGACCTACCTTACCTTCTCGCTCCTTGGGGATTCCAGATTAAAGCTTTCTTTTTTATAGCAACATCTGGTTCCCTATAAGTGTTGCCAAACCACCTTCATTTCGGTCCTCTTATCTAGATTTTACTACTTATTTGTCCTGTCTATCATATTTAGTTTTAGGCCGCTAAATATTAACGATTTTCATGAGACTCCGATTCATAAACATCTGGAGCTATCAAGTTATTATTTTTCTATTTACTTTCTAAATTTCAAAGCGTAAAAAGAACAAACCTAAAGTTGGTGTTAAAGATGCAAAACTTGGTATTTATAAAGATGTAACTGATTTTTAACATCATCTAGGGCCTCTGCATCAACCATTACAATACTTCCTACATGTCGACTGCTAGTCTACTATCTCTTCTTTGACATTCAAGGAATGGTCGATACTTGTAGCATTCAAACTTATCTGCTTGGTCTTAGAGTGTTACTCCTCAGGACTGCAGCACCAGCTCCTTGCTTTACTATATTTATGTTTCATGTCGGTACACCTTTGCGCCATAAGATAAATGTCAGTAAAATCGAGATGATTTTAATGCTTCAATCCCACTGAAATCTTTCATATATCTCCCTTCTAATATTAATTATCTCAAAAGGTATAGAACCAAAACATCCTATAATACCTGTTGTTTTGATGTTTCACAAAATCGAAAGCTTTCTTAAGATCTATAAACGTTAGGTAAAGTTTTGCCCCAATTAAACTTTTTTTGTTGCCTATTATTTCAATATATGACTGAAGTTAGAAAGAAACGATTATCTTAAGTTTCATAACCGTGACATCTCTTTTCTGCCCAGAATTGTTTAAGACATATGTCGCCCTAATTATGTATATATACAAAAACACTAAGGTTTTTGATCATGGGCAGCTAGTACAGTTATTATCTTACACACCTGCTTCTCTTCTTGCTCTTGATTCAGACGATGGTTGCTTCTGGCATCTAGTCCTAAAGTCATTAAACCAGATCCTGTCCTTTCATTAAATTTCATCAAGTGATCCTATGCTCTCGATAAAAGCCAACTCCTTTTTTTACTGGGAGTTTCTTCCATGTTTCTTAGTTAAATACTAGTTTTATGATTATATATAGGGCCCACGTCACTATGAATTTCACATACACAGAAGATTTGTATGATAGTTTCATCCTCTATTTCACATTTTTTACCCCAATAAACATTCAATCCACCAATGTTTACATTGATTTCCACGTCTCTATGTCTTGTGAAAGGTACTGAGACAAATACTTATCACTAAATATATAATATACATAAACAACTTCAACGGGTAGGCCATGTATTTAGGATGAAAGAAAACTGGCTTTCAAAAAAAGTAGTTATTGAATACAAGAATGCAGGAGAAGTATAAAAAACTGATTTCGATAATGAAAGTTAAAAACCTTAGGGTACGTTGTTCATAATGAAGACCATCGAAGCGTATCCTCGCCTAGATCATAGAAGTGACAGTGAACGCTCGCATTTAAAATAATGCATTATTTTACCTCGCCATCGATAATATGGTACGATCCTATGGTCAGAGCGAGGGTCCGCGACTCGTTGTGAGCGACCCCTTAGAATTTTGAATACTATATACCATAATCAAACTGCGAAGACTAAAATAAATAACCAGTTGACAGATTTCGTGTCAATATAAAGTAGAATACGACAGAGATGCATATTGGCGCTTATTTTGTTTATTATATACTCCAAACAAAATTTTAAACATGCTGTAGAAGATCTGAATGAGGTAATTCTAATGAACAAAATAAAAACTCAACAATATTTGATATGCAGAAAATACAATTGTGTTTGTAAAGAATATGGAAATGCTAGAAATAAAAGGACAGCATTAATATCTGTACAGTAAGTAATACGTCATTGTCTCTTTAATATACCTAGTCAACCCTCTGCTATTTCATACGTTGTATTACCTGGAGAAGGCTATACATTTTACTGTAGAAAAATCTATTATATACGTGGCATCTACTGGAAGTCTTTATCCTTTTTCTCAGCATCACTTATTTGACTTCCGGCGGCTAGGTGTTAGAATGTTTGTTAGATTTCCCTGTTCTTGTGTGATATCTTGCATTGATTTTGTTAAAATAACTGTAAAAATCCTCTTAGAACATTAAAATACTTTAATAATATCATATTTTAGGAAACAATTGGTCCATTGTGTACCTCGTACCTTATGACATCAAGTTGTTCATTTGTAAATACGTAGAAAATTTTAAGGTATTCTCATCGATCATCGTACACATTGTCTTTTATTTTTTGTAGTTCTATGCACATACTTATAAAGTCTGTCGATGATATATAAAATAAAGTAAAAAAAGAAATTATGTCTACTTTTAGACGGGTAGAAAATCGTCAGAAATCACCTTAGGCGAGGTTTATGCAGCTTGAGTGGATATTTTTGTATTGGTTTTATTTTCTATTTGAATTTATAGAAATTCGTGGTATTGTTTTTTTATTGAAAGTTTTCAATATACTGAGTGTGTTTAGTAAAAATAGAAAAATCATTAACGAATATATAGCAAATTAATTTCTATAAATGTACTAATAAACACTTTCGAAGTTAGTACCGTATACTCTCACATATTATTTATTATGTTAATACCATATTCTTTTTAAACTTAACGTTTAATTACGTCTTTTACAATTTGCTTTTTTTATTATTTTCTTTAACTCGTAAGTACTAACATACTATTTCGCAGACGATTATTACTCCGCTGGATATAGAATACCTTTACACCCCATCAATTCTTAGTGTGTGTCGTTTACGTAATTTTAGTAAGTGTCAATACAGTCTGGAGGCCATTAGGAGGATATTCGGAAGAGCCTCGTTTGCCATATATTTGAATTCAAGCAGCAGGTACCATCTACTAGATGGGATCATAGGGTCAATGTTAGTTGTGGATTTATTTGCACACAATGGGGGACCCTGTTGTCCAAAGCAAGTGAAAAATTTCGAAAAGGCTTTGAATGCCGTTTTTCTTGGTTTCGGAAAGTGGTTTCTACAGCAAAAAATATTGGAGATCCTCTTAACGCGTTTGGAAGCTCTTATTTAGTGATAATAACTGTGAAATTGTTTTATAAAAGGCAAACGTTAGAAGTGAAAGAAAAAGAGCTAAATAAAAAAATCAAAATTCAGCAATGCTTAGAGATCTTACCGTCTTTAGCATTTGCGTCCTTATTTAAATCAAATAACGCAAATCCAAATACAATATTTGTAAATATATAACCACCAACGGTACCGGAAGGGAGATTATAAGGTGTATTATGTCAAAAGAAACATGTGCTTTCCTTTTAATGTTTTTAAGGTTTGACGATCCAGAACCCAGGGCTGCGGTAAAAGCAGTAAACCCAAGCACCCCAGTGTCAGAAATATTCGATATTTTTATTAAAAATTGCCAAACTTGTTATACGATTGACAAATCAACATTCATTGAAGAAATTCTTGTGGGATTAAGAGGTCGCTGCAGATTTAAAATGTCTATTTCAAATACGCCTGTGAAATATGATATAAAGATAATGTGCTGTATTGGTACCAGAACCAATGATCTTTTAAATGCATAGGTACATCTATACGGGCAAAATTTGGATGGAAATGGACTACCAGATGATGAAAAGAGACTCAATAAACCAACACAAGCCGTAATGCGACTTGCACAACCACTTTTTGGTTCAAATAGACCAGTAGCTTTTGATAATTTGCTTGAGTTGGTGCATCTCATGAAACAAAGGGGCTTGACTTGTATTGGTATTCTAAAAAAAGATAAAAAGGAAACACTTCATGTCCAGCTACAAAATTAACAATAAAAAAAATAAAGAAAACAGCTGAAATGAAAATATAAGGAAGTATTCAGGAAGTAATGTTTAAGGATATAACAAAAAGCTGCCGTATTAGAGAAAAGTGTAAGATGTGGTAGTATAGGGGATTAAAGCAGGCAGGAAAAATCGTGTTGACAGCATGTCAAAGGCAAGCTGGGCAACATAAACTGATACTGCAAATAGACGGAATCCAATAAGCAAACTAGCTACAAAAAAGTATGCGAACAGTATCTTAGCACCATAGAAAGAGTCTAAAGTAAATCTAAACATAAAGAAGTAACCAGGACTCAGTTTTTTTGCAAAAAAAGGAAGAAGGAAGAAAGGTTTTACTTTATTGATTACGATACATATTTTTCATCATCAAAAACTTGTGATAATACTTACAGTATTAAACTATTGCAATTGCTTACTTTTCAAATTTTGGGTTATCAGCTGATATTCACAAAAATGTAATTTTTTAATATATGTTGATTGATTTATATACCTCTTTGTTTGGTTTTATTCCACTACAATCAGGTATATTACGTCAGGAATGTATAAAGCCAGTGTAAGACCAATAATGACATATGCCTCAGAAACAAGAACCAAACCAGCCCCAACACAAAGGCTACTGGAAACGGCAGAGATGAGAGTATTGAGAAAAATTACAGGAAATACGCTGACAGATCAAAAGAGAAGTGAAGACATTAGAAGAAAATGTAACGTACAATGTATAAATAAATGAACACACTATCTAAAAAAAGAATGGAAGTCGCAAATCGGCAGAAAAAGTATCGGACGACCGCGCAAAAGATGGAGTGATAACCTTCCATAGAGGTATTAATCCGCCAATGAACAAGCAGAATTGCTTATAAAGATAAAGAAGAAGAAGAAGACAATAATCAGGTATATTAGGTATGTTCTTTTTTCCGAAATTTCTAATTTTAAATAGTTTTGTGTCTATAAGCTGTTTCAAAATCTATAAATGCCTACATGTTTAATTTTTAGTTTTTAGATTGTTTCTTTAATGTAAATCTTGTTCTTAGTTTCTCTTATGTTATGTTTGATATTGAATAAGTCTTTAACTCCTCTGTTCTCTTATAAATCTTCTTTTTTTGTTGACCATAAATTTCCACATAAATCTTTTTATAAATATTTTTCTTTTTAGAGATTTTTCATCATCATCATCAGTGGCGTTACAGCTCTTTATGAGCCAAAGCCTTCTTCAGAACAATCCTCCATTCGCCCCTGTCTCTGGCAACTCTTCTCCATGCTTTAATTCCGATAGACTTCAAATCATTTTCTAGGTTGTCTTGGTACCTAAGTCTCGGTCTTCCTCTTCTTCGTTGTCCGATCGGCCCTCTTCGGTCAAAAACTTTTCTGACTATGGCATCTTCCTCTCGTCTTATTACATGACCTATCCATCTGAGGCGTGCTACCTTAATGAATTTTACAACGTCAGGTTCTCCAAATCTTCTATACAACTCAAAATTGTAACACCTGCGCCACAAACCTTGTTCTTTTATGCCTCCATATATTCGTCTTAGTATTTTTCGCTCAAAACGTTTGAGCAATTCTTGGTCATTCTGTGTTAGTGTCCAAGTTTCTGAACCATATGTTAGCATTGGTCTTATTAGTGTTTTGTATACAGTCAGTTTAATTTTTCTAGGCATTTTTGAGGCCATCTGTCTTCTTAAGCCATAGTAACACTTATTGGCGAGCACTATTCTTCTTTTGATTTCTTCACTGACATTGTTATCTTTGGTTAGCAGCGACCTTAGTGAGCAGCGGTTAGAGATTTTTGAGTCCTTCCAATTTTTCGCTGTCTGGAGTGAAATAAGTAATTTCAGATGGTATCCATTTCATTGACGGTCCCAAGCCCGGATATGGAAGAGGTTTATGGATGTAGCTAATCCCCCCTAAGAAGCTTATAATAATTATAAAATTGATATAGCGTTATTTGTTCAGATTCAGAAGAAGAAGAGGTCCAGGAAGAAGAAAATGCTCCTGGTTGAAGAATGTAAGAGACTGGATAGGCATGGACACACATTCGATACTAAGAACAGCTCAAGATAGAGAGCAATTTGCTGTAGTTATAGCCAACCTTCAGTAATGGAGAAGGCACCTTAAGAAGGTTCCGTTATTTCGAGCTGCTGTGAATAGAATAAGATGGGTCACCAATATCTCTAGAAGATAGGCACATTTAGAAGAAGATCAACTTAATTTATGTACCTCAATTCATAAATTGTATCCTAGATTTTTCAATTTTTGTAGAAACTAGTGGATAAGAGATAACACGATAGCACGAATAAAGTCACAATTGGAATAAAATAAAAGCATTTTATTTAAGGCTCTTTAAGTAATGAAAACATTTGTTCCATGTAAGGTATAAAAACCAACAACCTAGGTATCATAAAGTTGTAACACATAGATAACACTTATATTGTAAGTAGCATTCACAAAAATCTATTTTCATCCTTAAAAAAGACATAAATAAACGTATTTTTTTTTTGGTTATGCTATTATCTACAAGTTTTTAGAAAACTATACTTATATTTTTTATAGATTTACAACAATGACTATCAAAAAATCATTATGGCTCTAAAAATCAACAGGTTTAACAATGATATTACTTTTGTTGTAGTTTTAAATACCAATTACACTTTTACATACTTTCGAAAGTTACTAAACCGACCTCAGTATATTGAAAATCTCACAAATTATTTTTAAGACGTTACACGTCATCCAATACGTTACCAGAACATGATAAATTAGTAGGCTTAAAATATATTATAAAATATAAGAAGATACCATACCAGTAAGTTCCTTTCAGCCTATTTATATTGGACAGAGTACTGATGTAAAAGTAGAAGATAGTAAGTATTTTAAAGTCAGCTATAAGACTTATAGAAACTCGGTAAGTTTCAGGAATACACAGGATAAAATCCTTATTGTTTTGTAAAATGTTTTTCCTTTCTCCAAAAACACTTTATTTATATTGGGTATTAAAAACCTTTGAAGAATAGGAGCTTATAACAACAAATAATTTTTACTTTCCTTTTTATTGCCTTATGTCTTTCCATCCTTCCTTTTTATTTCAGACAGTGAGAGATCAAGCTAAGCTATAGTTTATTTTATAGTTTAGTTACTTTTCTTTCGCCCTTCCAGGTCTAATATACTAATTTACTAATTCTTTTTAGTAAATTTTTACTAATATAACAATGTTAACAGTGATGTAGAATTAATAAGAATAGAGTTTCTACAATGTCTTTTAAAGAGAGACAATTCAGCGACCACTGAACTTGGTGAATGTGATATTTTTTTCAATATTTATCAAATTTACCAGCCAATTTATATAACTCCCAACTTGTAATGGCGAATGTGATAAAAGTCCGTTACTGTCCATTATTAAAGGTCTCTGCTGATGTCTATGCGATGATGCTATTGCGATCACATTTTGTCTACGATTCCACTTGACTAGTACCGATTCCCAGAGTAATATTTCCAACCTTGTGCTGGCTATATGTCTTTTCGGTACTTTCTTCTCTTTTATAAAATATTTAATGATGGCTGGTGTGCTCGAGCGTTTTAAGTGTGTTAATATTATGAATGAGCTAAATCAATCCAATAAAAGCATTCTCCCTATGCAAGGTTCGCATAATAACAATAAGTACCAACTCACACTAAGCCTTAGGATACGACTTGATCGATGGGAGAATCCTAAAACATCTACCCAGGAAATCAGTTCTCATGCTTACTATTATCTATAATAGAATGCTGCAGTTAAGTCATTTTCCAATACAGTGGAAATATGTTCATATTATAATGATTGGAAAGCCAAGTAAATTGCCTGCAGAATCTTCTTCCTATCGTCCGGTTAGCTTGTTACCCTTGATGTCCAAGATATTTGAAAGACTCTTGCGAAATAGAACAATCAAAACCTTTTTCCACCTTTCACTTAATTCAATCCGGAGTTCCTCAGAGAAGTGTACTCGGTCCCTTTCTGTACCTAATCTTTACTGCTGACATACCTATTACAGATGACGTCAACTCTACCCAACTAAAATTGAAGAAGAGCTTTAGACTCTAATCAAGACAGTTAATAACGTTTCTGAAAACACCAATAGCGAAATAGAAGACGATTCTGCTGTGAACAATAACAATCCATGGCAAAATGATCCTTCAACTAAAGTTTCATTTGAGACTCAGAAAGAAGATAAAGCAGTGGTGCCTTTGATCCAGAGAGATATTTTATGCAAGCAAGAACAAATAAGAACAAATAAAACGAGTTCTAAAGAAGGTTTAGAATCACAGCAAAGAAAATGTTAAAGGTTTTAAATCTTAAATTTACTAGCAGTGATACTATAAGTTAATAATGACGAGTGTTATGAGTTGGAAATAAAACAAGGAAGACTTTCATACTTGTATACCAGAAATCCGTTCACAATTTGTGAAGAACCATTTATTTTTCTTGGAATAATTTTCAGACACGGTATTTATTTTTGTTACATCATTTTGATAGTTTTATCTTTATTTACATAGCACATAGACTACTCAACTTTTCATTTGTGTAATAGTTTTAAATTTGCTAAACTTAATATTGTCAATATAACTCCAACTTATAATAAATTCCATCTAACTTTTCCGTACCTTCACTGTATTCACTAAACATAATTGACACTATGAATTAGGAAACTTTTGGTTAACAGATGCTTCTCTTTGAAATTATGTTAGTAAACTTTTTACCGGGTTATACAACTAGCGCTTCAAAAACATCCAACAATGTTTGCCACTTCGGTGCTTGAACATCGATGTAGTTTTTGTTTGTTGAGTTTCTTTTGTTTGAACGCAATTTAAAATATTTTATGAAACACTATTTTTACAGCTTTGCACGTTCAAACTTTTTATCCTTAAAGTTTTGTGGTTTATAGAAATAGTAAGATTTATCATTGTTAGGAATAAAATAACAAGCTTGATCAGTTATGAAACTTACTTAGAGATCAAACAGTCTGTAAGACTATAAATCAACAATATAAGTTGCTTGTGCTGAACATTATAGTAAAAAAAGAGAAATAAAACCAAAATATCGGAAAGAAACACAAAAAATAAAATGGTGGATTTTAAAAGATAATAAAGGAGGTCTATTCACGGCAAATATATAGTATAGTAGAAAAAATAAGTTGAAACGTGAAAGGAAAATTATTTAGATTGTTTTATCATCATCGAGCTTTCTGCGTCCAGGCCTCTCCTAATTTCTTCCAGTTGTGTCAAAAATTTAGAAAACTATTTTTTATTTACCATTGAGCTCCTCTTCTTTGTTCCATAATGGTAAACCAATCTTTAGATAAGATATTTGAAGATAGGTGAATAGCCAACTATCTTCAAATCTTCTAAAAACTGCATAAAATCGACCAAGACTTACCCAGGTGCCGATATTCGATCAGACTATACTCTACTGTATTCTATTCTACAATAACAGTTAGGCTAAAGAGAGTCTGTAAAAATCAGAAAACCTTCAAAATATTGTAACTTATATTTTGCTTATTGGGGAAAAGGGGGACTATACAATCACTGGGCTTGGAGATAGTTAGACCTAAGATCTAAGACAACGAATAGTTAAAAATGACTGAATGACACAAGACATTTTAGATCTAATGGACGCTCGGAGGCAGTTTAATTCCATAAACAGAGAAAAAGATAATGAAATACATAAATAAATCCGAAAAAGGATTAAAATAGCAAAAGACCGATGGCTACAAGAATCCTGTTTAGAAATTGAGAAACTGGAGCTGAGAAACTTGTGTCATCAAGTAACAGCTTGACGGTTCCAGCAGACGTTGCCGGCTTATGTATTCTTGCTGGCCCAGAAAGTCTTGGTAGATGTGATACTATATCTGATGCACGGGTACAGCTTGAGGCAAAAGCTATTTTCGACCATTTTTCCTATTTCTTCCATAATAGTAATTTTTCTGTTACCTCTTCATTATCAAAATTTTCGTCCTCACTACTCAAATCACCGTCCAGTATTTGATCATTCCTCATAGTATCACCTTGGTCATTATCATTAAGTTCAAAATAACCTGTTTAGTGTCATGATTGGTAATAATTGTTTTTGGCTTCAGAAATATCATCATCACTGTCAAAAAAATCTTCAGTTATCTCCTCTAATTTCTGCTGGGTCAGACGTTTCTATTTATCTTTTAAATTGGCGATTACTCTTTATAAACTATTCACCGAAAAAATAACACGTAAGGTATGGCGGGTCAAATTTGATCCGATCCACGTGTAACACCTAACAAAGTGGAAGATTACAGGTGACTACTACCCCCTACACGTAGGTAATGTACTCGGTCTCGTAGAGGAATAGCTGTAAGGTGAAGTTGCAGCATCCTTCCGTCCTTCTGAGAATTAAATAAACAGTTTGATTGGGATCAAAATTGACCCCGCCATATAAATTAAGGGTTAGCAATCAACGCAAAAAAAACAAAATGTATTGTGGTCGGAAAAATGAATATCGAAGAGGAATTGTTTCATCTAACTGCCAATCGAGAAACATTCCATCAGCTTGTTAATACAACAATAGCCAAGGTTGGAAAACAAGCACAGCACGCAAAGAAGAAATAGGAAGAAGTATAGCTAACAATAGTCCTTTCCAGTGGCCTCCTTGACCACCAGACATAACACCTCTAGTTTTTTTTGAATGGGGCTACATAAAAAATGAAGCAAATTCCCATTTCCTTACAACAAAGAAGATTGTGAACTTAAAGTTCTCAATGCATTCAATTCTTTCCCTGTAGCAATTATTATACGTGCAACAAACGAAGGGGTGATAAAAAGGCTCTATAAATGCTTGGAAGGTCAAGGACAAAATTTTGAATACTTCTTATAAGTTGTTATAATGTATGTTTCTATGTAGAATTAAACAAAAAATTGTGTGCTATACTTCTAGTTAAAAACAACCAAAATGTCTTAAATTTTCACGATAAAGCTCATGTTCTAGTATATGAAGTATATGAAGTAAATTTACGTAAGGTTATGGTGCATAACCAAGATATGTCTATGGAATCTGCTCTTGTTTGATATAATAGACAAATTTTATATACCTAAATCTCAAATTCTTCTGTTTTATTTACATTAAGCATGTAGACTAATAGCTTAATATTATTATATTTTCTCACTTTTCATTGATAGGACAAATGTCAAAGTCTACGAAGTTTTATGTCAATAATATTATAATTGCAGTGTTGCCACATCTCAAAATTAAAGCAGAGGCTCTAGTAATACCAACTTAATCAAAGTTAAGTTGAACAGCAAACATCTCTGTCATTTTTTAAGTTCAACGGTTTTGTTTTAAAACTGTAAGTATTACAGTGTATACAGCAATTTAAATTTTCTTTTTAATATAACCCATTGACTCTCACTTGTCATCCTTTTATCTTCCTCTGTCTTCCAGTTTTGTTTTCCTTTTTTTATTTATGTACTATATTTTTGTAAAATACTTTTTCATACCTTTACCAAGAACTAAATATGTTAAATATAAAAACCTTAAATCTTAAATAAACAGCATGATTAACTAAACAAACACCATTTTCCTCTTCTTTTATTAAGATTTGAGTATTAATAAACTGTTACGAGCATTGATTGAAGAATATTTTTTGAAATGTGTTTTTAGGAAAGTAAATAACAGTTTAAAATTTTAGCTAATAAGACTAAAAAAACAAATTTTTTATATATGCTTTTTTTAAAGGTACTACATTATGTATTAGACACGGATTAGCAGCAGTATCAAGAATATTTAAAAAATTTTTGAACAAACTGAGTAGAGTGTAAAGACCGGTTGTAACATCAAGATCGGGTGTTGTCGGATTAAGGCGTGACCTCGAGACGTCACGAGGGCGTTGCTATGCCACCATTGGCCGGGACGTGGCTTCAAGACAAGAGGAAACGTAAGCTCACGTTACGACACGGGCCGCCATTATGAAAAACGAACCCGACCCGAAGATACCCGACAACACCCGATCTTGATGTTACAACCGGCCTTTACACTCTACTAAATTGGAACAGTGAGTCGTACGGAAAAAAGAGTTATAGTTTCCTTCTACTAAATGTTAGTATGGGAGAATCTTAGGAATTTAAATGAGATCTATTCTCACCATTGCATTTGTGTAATACGTCATGGCCTGCAAAAATTCATTTAACTTGTAATAGAGACTTTATTGATTTTACTTGGTGAACTTTTAATGATAAAAACATTTGTTATCAACGTTCGTGTCGCCAACTTTTAGATAGGTACTTTATTTCTCAATATTTCAGTCATAAAATTTACTGCTTTCATGTTTTATGCCATAAACTATATGGAAATAATATCAGGTAAGGAAGGTGGACACAGTAAAGGAACTAATTTTATTTCAAAATCATCTTCAACACAGAGATTAATAAAACTTCTCACTATTTTCATCATATTTAAAAAAAGTTCCCTATTATGTATCTGACTTATAATATTCTTGAAAACTGCTCCAAATATATTTCGATTTATGTTTCCAATGCATCGGAATTGTTAATATTGTAATTTCTCCTTCAAGTTGATGAAACAAGCGACTGCCATATTTTAGAGGAAACTTTTAATCGTTCTCAGCTTACTATATTTTACTTAGGGACTTATACTAAAATAGGTTTTGTTTGACTAAAGAAACAAAACGTATTTAGACTCAATGGGAAGAGTGTATAGCATTTAGACAATCATTTTATGAACTGTCGCTTGTGTTATTTACTTGAAGGTGGAAAACTATAACTGAAAATTGACGTTTGTGTATTCCTTTTTGTAATTAGTTCTAATATTTCACCAAACTTTGTGAACTAAGCTTAGCTATATAAACCTGGTCTTAATTGTACATAAATAAAAGCCATTTATGAACAGGTTTTTTTATTAATCGTTTTCCCGTTCATTTTCTTTAAGTTTTGCGGTTCAATAAGAAAAACACAATTTTATGGTTTGAAATATCCTTTATTATTATTTAGTATAGTCTCTCTGAACATTAATGCCTTTATTCCAACGCAATGTCAACTTCTGAATTTCATCCCTGACTTTAGAAGCCGGAAGGGTTGCAAAATACGCTTCCACAGATGCTATGAGCTCATCATCATCATGAAAAACGCTTTCCATGCATGAATTTTTTAAGTATTAAAACAAATGAAAGTCGCTAGGAGCCAAATCTGGTAATATGAAGGATGCTCTAACAATTCGAACTTTAATTCATGTCATGTTTAAAAAGGTTTTTTTTTTCTTCTGCAAGCTTCTTCTTTCACGAATTTTTTCCTTCAGCTAGTTTCAAAGGTTACTTCTTCTTCTTCTTCCTATGCCGTCCCCATTAACGGAGGTTGGCGACCATATTTCTAAAAGTTTCTTTGTCTTTTGCAACGTGGAATAATTCGTCTATAGTCATTTTGTATTCTTGCAAAACAAAGGTCTTGAACAAAGGTTGCAGTAATATGTATTTAGAATTTACTTCTTTACCAGTTTGCAAGTAATCCAAAAACAAAATTTCTTTAACATCGCAAAAAACTGATACTAACAGCTTTTTGGTCGATTTTTGGACACAAACTCGTTTAGGAGCCAAAGAACCAGGTTCACACCACTTTTTAGCCTCTTGGTCTTAATTCAGGATCATGGTGATAGACCAAGTCTCATTCATAGTGATAAATTCAGAGAGAGAAGTAGTTCTTGGTTCATGAATAGGATCAACGGTTTCATTTTTTACTATAGTTCCATCAGTTGTATACGATGGTTAAAATTTAGAATCTGGGAATATGTTCAGATTAAATAGACAGATGCATGTTGCCTCAAATCCACTGAGTCTGTTGTTTTGTGTAGTAGTAGCAGCTGTTCGATCCGATTTTCCAAACAAGCTAGCTATATTGTACAGAGTTAAGACTTTTCCAGGCTTTGTTTTAAGCCATAAAATAACTTCCCCATTAAAATGCGCAGACCCATCAACAATATTAGATATGCCGATGATACTATACTAATTGTAGAGAATATACAAGATCTACAGACACTTTTAGATAATGTAGTAAATGCTAGTGAGGAAAGCGGACTAACGCTTAATACTAATAAAACAAAATTTATGACAATTTTCAAAACACAACAACAAGACATTTTAAACATAAGAGAGGTTCTAATAGAAAAAGTAAAAACATTTAGATATCTTGGTACAATTATTAATGAAAATAACGAGTATACAGAAGAAATAAAAATGAGAATTGGACAAGCTAGAACAACATTTAATAAGATGAGAAAAGTATTATGCAGTAGAGACCTTAGTTTGCAACTCAAAATAAGAATATTACGTTCATATGTGTTTTCGGTACTGCTGTATGGGGTGGAGGCCTGGACCTTAAAGAAAGAGGTGAGCGATCGACTTGAAGCATTCGAGATGTGGACCTACCGAAGAATATTAAAAATAAGTTGGGTAGACCGAATAACAAATGTTAAGGTCCTCAGAAAGATGACAAAGGAATTGGAAATCATGAATACGATTAAGATAAGAAAGTTACAATATCTCGGCCAGGTTATGAGAGGGGATAAATATGTGTTGCTACAAACCATAATGCAGGGAAAACGAAGTATTGGAAAAAGAAGCATCTCCTGGCTCAACAATATGAGAAAGTGGTATAATTGCAGTTCCGTTGACTTGTTCAGAGCTGCAATCTCAAAAGTGAAAATAGCTATGATGATTACCAACCTCCTTAGAGGAGACGCTACCTAAAGAAGAAGATTAAAATGCGCCAATAGGACCCTATTTTCAACTGAGCACTATGTATGCTGTTGAAAATGATTTAAGAACAGAATAAAGGTGTCAGATTTTTTAAGAGCCAAGATTTCTTTACGCAAGAAATAAAGATCTTGGGTATTAGTATAACTAAAACTAGATCCATACCAGAGGCCAACTCTATCAAAACTTCGGGCTTTTGAGCTATGGTTATACAGAAGGTTCCTGAAGATACCATAGACAGACAAAGTCACCAATGAAGAAGTACTACTGAGGATGAACACACCCGCTGATTTGGTCAACATCGTGAAGGGCCGTAAGCTTCAGTACTTGGGACATATAATGAGAAATCAAGGCAGATACGAGCTACTTCAATGCATTTTGCAAGATAAAATTGAAGGAAAAAGGGCCCCAGGACGAAGAAGAATATCCAGAATGATCGCCAACATTCGGAACGGACAGGCACCCTAAGAAGAAGAAGATGGCCAAAGTGCAGAAAAGTACAAGTAAACAATCATAGTTTTTACCATTCTGGAAACGACGGTCCTAGCCTTTATAATGCTGTTGGTGTTATGATAGATTCTGATTCTAGAATAGGTCCTTCATTTCGTACTACTTTCTGACAGGGCAATGGTGATGCAAATGATACAAGGTAGTACCTAAGAATCTAAAGATCATTCAAGTATATGCCCCAAGAGCTGATAAACCAGAATCAGATATTAAATCTTTTTACGCGGAAATATTACACGAATTAGAGGCATTTGAAATGTGGTTCCACCGAAGTATGTTAGTAGTCATATTTATATACACCATACAACTAATATAACTTTTCTCCAGATGCTAAGAAAAGACAAAGAAATTATTATCACCGTAAATAACAGAAAATTGGCTTACTTTGACCACATTGTGCATAATAGTAAATACCGACTTCTACAGTTAATTCTACAAAGCCAGATTGAGGGCAAGAGATTACCTGGACGTAGAGATATATCCTGTCTGGCTAGGAAATGGACTGGTCTAACGTCAACTGATCTATTTCGAGCTGCTGTGAATAGAATAAGATGGGTCAATGTGATGGCCAACATCACTAGAAGATAAGCACTTTTAGAAGAAGAAGACGCGGAAATAAAACGATTGCTATTCGAAACCAAGAAGGATGAAACCATTTTTATACTAGGAGACTTCAGTATAACAGTAGGAAAGGAAAAATACAGAAAATCATTCTTTATTATGACTAAAGCATGTGACAGGACCTTGTTCAATATTCTGAAATGAAAAGATTTGGACTCCAAGGATCTAAAAAATAATTACACATTTTTTTTTGGACTTTATTTCGACTATACAAATAAATTTCGATTTATTTATGATTTTTATATTTTTAAACAGACCGTATCAAATTAGGAAAATCAATAACCAGAATAACTCCAATTATATTTTGAAATGCGTAAATGGGTCAGTCCAATACTGCTACCGAACACATTTTTTCTTCAATTCATAATGACTGGCATGTTGATATTTTTTGTTTGTCCTATTCTAATACACAATCTATGTTATCAAAGCGAGAGAGACAACAAAGAAAGAATATTTTGATTGTGTCTCGATTGCTAATGGTTTAATCGGACCATATCGGACACAGATTTCATAGGAAAATATGTTCAATTGTAGAGCTACGTTGCGATTCTACAGGCTGTTATTTTATAACTGGTCGGTATAAGGTGTCATCAAGTGCCACCAATCACGCACTTCGATGTTCATCGCCCTTCCTTCTGGAACACATAATTAAATTTAATTGGTTGAGAAATGAAAAAGTTTCATATAAAAGTTAATTTATCATTAAATATGGGACATTTTCAGATCTCAGGTCAGTCAAGCATAGTCAAGTATAGTGTGTGTTTTACCCGTGTAGGGTAGCTCCCTAGAGCACTTTGCTCGAAGGGCTCAGTTTCTTTCTAAGACTCTGAAGCTGAGTTTTTTTCTTCTTAGAAAGAATGTGTTTTATTTCCACCACCTAATAAAACCACAATGGCATTGTCTCCTCAAGATAATGCCACAATAAGAGCGTACCGGCCAACTACGCAATATTACACCATATTGCGCAATAGTTGGACAAATTAATAAACATGGAAACTTGCACCAAGTTGCAATCAGTTTTTCATACGTTTATTAATTACACCGGAGACGACAAAGGACTAGTGAGGAGGCAACTGGCCAATTCTACATGAAAGGAGGATTCTATTTGGATTCAGTGCTTAATTCTTACTTTCAAAATTATATTTCCAGACGCCTAACGTGTGCTGATGATATGAGTAGAAAACAATGAAAGGGAATTAGATGAAGAGCTATAAAAGTGAAGATCTTTTTGAAGACATAGTATTAAAGCGTAGTATAATAAAAACAGTATCTATGATTCCGTTACAGAGTTACTAGTACAACTAAGATGATTTGGATCAGGAGATGATTGTGAAAAGTATTAGTTTTAAACATCAAAGATCAATATTTAAAATAGAGCGTCCATATTCGTTGGTACTACAAAGCAATGGGAAATTATTGAAGGCGTGTATAGTAGTTAGGGTAAGATGGATCATATGGAAGGCGAGTGGTGAAACTGAAAGCAAATTCTATAAGATGCCATAAATCCAGCTATTACGTACGAAACTGAATATTGCGCAGCTAAAAAGAAAATTAAACAAAGACCTGTTGCGGAAGTGGATAAGTGCAGTGACCAAATAAGACGCAACTTGTTTAGTTGCAAGTTTCTGGTAGAAGTAGGGAAGAAATAAACTAAATTTAAAAAATCACTGCTATTTGTCAAAGTGACAACGAACTATCATAGTTGTTATCGGTTCTGCTCCTTCCAATAAAAAACGATAAGTGGCCATCTCTATACAGTTTTGTTCATTGTAGGAAAATCGTTTATTACATTCTCGATTATTCCGATTTTCCGTGAAGCATCGAAAAAAATCATTCGAGTTTTCGACTAACCGATGACAGCCGAGCGATGGTCGACAGGCTTTGACGTAATGACTTTTGAAAGCAAAAGTCATTGGATCTGTTTGACGTCTTTAAATTCGTTTAGTGAGTGATTATTTGGTACGCGTTGTAACTAAATTAAAAGAATTATTTTAATACTATTACCAACACCAAGTAATCCATAACAAGATATCATGAGCGAGTTAACTCAAGAAGAAGTAAGTTTCAATCAAGTATATTAATTAAATTTGCTAATTTATGATAAGGATATTGCCTGTTTACATGTACTTTATTATCACAAAGGTGAAAATCATATAACCATAATCTCAACTGTTTTGTATGAAATATTTTTAACTAAATGGCAAACAGATGTTTCTTTACCAATAATTCCGAATTTCATACATTAGTATCCTTTCTCTTTAAATTAATGAATTAATTTATTTGTGAGTGAGAACAAAAGATTGTACTTAATGAGTTTGGCATGACCATTCATTTATTTGGAGTTATTAATATAACTAACAGCTCGTTTAATGAACTTTCTTTTTTACTCTAATCTTAGTCATTACTTAGTTGAGAACAGTTTTCTTTGTTTGGTTAAAAACTATTCCTCAATTTTATTTGATATATTCTTCTTTTGTGCTAGGTAGGTGTGTTTTTTCAATCTTTGGTGCAAATTTTACATTTGTGTATTGTTAAACTATCTTTTTAAACACCCTTTCATTTAGTGATTGCTATAAATATGTTTTATGTTGTTATTCTTTGTCTATGTTGATTCTAATGTACTGAATGCCTTTATGTACCCATTAGTTAATGTTTTCCATTCAGCATGCTCTTTATATAAACAAGCTTCTTATTCTGAGTATTACAGCTTCTTGTTCTTTATATTTCTTCTTCTAGTAGTCAATCTATGTGCTCTAACAATAGGTATACTTTACCAGTTACAGTGAAAGTGAAATGAAGTTTTCTCTAGTGTATTTGAATAGCCATAATTTTGTTTATAAATATCTTGTTTGATTTCTGTAAATAACCTGCTACGATACTTGCTTAATTGGTATACTGTTTTAGTGCTTTAACCTTTTTAGACAAGTTATTATTATTCTCAGATTATTTATCTTTATTATGCTTATTTATCTTGCTTCTTCACTGGAAGAAGTTTGGTAAAAAGGAAGAATTACAAAAAATGATTGAAGATACCAAGCTGGCATATATTTATGGCAATTTACAGAGCTAAATAAAGAATATCAGAATGAGGAAGTGACAAGAAAGAACAGACTACCTTGATATATCCTTGTATTTTCTTAAGTATAAAAACTACCCCTAGCATCTAAAAACAAAGTTTTTTAATCAGTGTGTATTACTTATTTTCTAATGTTCCCCTCAAATATGAACATTTATCAAAGACAAACACAGAAAATCTAGGGAAAACAGAATAATTTACAGAGAGACAAAAACTGAACATCAAACTGTGAATAATTCTAGATTTATGGTCAAAATAAATGATGTTTCAGCCCTAGTAACAAAAGTTAAATGGGAATTTTTTGGGCATATCCTACGATAGAAGGAGAACAGCTTGTATTGAAATACAATATATTTAGAAACAACAAAGAGAAGACCATAACTGAGATAGTTTGATGACATAAAACACAACAATAGTTGTCTTGACCAAAACGAATGCATGGGGCCCAAGATAGAGAACAATTAAGTAAGACAAGAAGGAGAGACCTATGTCCAAAGATATATCTCTGTCTGAGAATACAGATGTATTTGTACTTTACTTTTTTTCTACCATTATATTACAACTTTTTGGTTGTTCTGTAGTTATTAGTATGTTTGTTTTTGTTTATTGTATTTGTAACAATATGATTCATGTAGTGCATGACTAGATGTATAACTTTTTCTAAATAAACATGTTTTGGCATGTTTTTAGAAGACATTATGTATGTACAGACCAAACAAGCATCTGCGGTTGCTAGTACTCTTTCTATTGACAGACTAAATAATTGAATATCCTTCTGAAATAAATAGAACATACTAATTTGAGTATTTTACATCTTTAGTTAGATAGTTTACTTCCGCTCATCCACTCATTCGATACATTAATAATGTGAAGGAAAACTTATTTTATAAACCAGATCTAATATATTATTTTTATTATTTAATATTTACTTAAGTAGTGATGATCAACCTAATCTGTGAAAATTACATTCATTTGGTATTGAGTAAAATAAGTATGAAGATGTTCTAATAAATTGACATAATAAGACCATTAAATACAACTGAAAAAGACTAGAATATTTTCACCAAAGAATTTAACAACTTGTCTGTCCAACGAATTATATGTGATACAAATAATCTGAATGTGTTCCTAATATGTAGGTTCTTGAATCAAATATGATTCAAGGGTAGATGTTATTTTAATATTAAAATAGTGTTGGATGTGGTACACCTACTATATGTTACCATTGGGATAGTGGAGTTGTTAAGATATTGATTGGTCTGTAATTTTTTCCATCATTAATGTTTCTAGAAAATATATTTGTTTTTAACACTGTCGCCGCCAATGATATTTTAAATTTTTTCGTCATGCGCCAAAACTATATTATTTTGTTAACGTGAAACGCTGTAAGTGTACATTAATGTTACACATTTGTCAATACAGAGTGCACATTAATGTTACACTTGGCGGCGAGAGTGTTAAAACTCAGTTAAAGATGATGATTTGCAAAGATACTTCAAGATGGTCTACACATCTCTTAAGACAAATATGTATAATAACACAAATAAATTATGTTTACTAGTACATTTCATAGATTCTAATCTCTACACTGGCTTTGATAGCATCCTCTGTTAATTCAGCAAACATACAAACATCATTAAAATAAGATGTTTTCATATCCCTCTTCTTCATCTCTCTGAGCAATTCTGCTTGTTCATTAGTGAAAGTTGTCACTCAATCAACAGATCATTTGAGTGGTTGGTTATACTTCTTCTATAATTTATCTTTTGACATTTTGACAACTCTGATCTCCTCCATTCTACTTATATCCTTTTTTTATTTAGTAAGCCTTTATTTATGCCTTATAGCTTAACATTTTTTTCTTATGTCACTTCTCTTTTGGTGTATTCACATACTTCCTTTAATTCTTCATATTATTGTTATTTCTGCCATTTCCAAGAGCCTTTGATCTATAGCTGTGTCAGGTCTTGTTTCTGATGCATAAACCTTTATGGATCTTGTACTGGCTTTACAAATTCTTAATTTTATCTGTGTTAATATTTTGGCTTTGCTGTATAGTGTTATTAGGACATCCTACCAGTCTATTTGCTTTTTGTACTTGATATTTCACTTCTCTCTGCAGATCTCCATTGCTGGACAGTGTAATTCTTAGTTATTTTATTTCAGTTTATTGTTCAATGTTGTGGCTGTTGATTTCTAATTTACTGTAAGTTTACGAAAAACTTGTTTATTTGCTTAGCTTTTCCTCTGATTTTTGGTTGTAAATTAGAGGGTGGTGTTTAACAAATTGATGCCTCTGTAGTTTTGTCTGTTTTTTTGTCGCCTTTTTTGAGTAGTAGGATTAGTTCTCCATTTTTCCAGTACCTACTTTATTGTTGTATGATTTAGTTAATTAATGGTGTTAGTTATTCCGTCATTTCTGCTCCAAATTTTTCAGCAGTTCATTTGGTATCCCATCTTTAATTGGAGCTTTTCTATTCTTCAGCGTTTTCTGATGCATGTTTATATTAACTTATTAGTTTGTGGTTATTTCTGGTGTTTCTGGTTCTAACGTCTCTTGTTACTTAACATGAATGAACCAAATGAAGTTAAGAGCACTATTCAAAGCTCCAGTTCTAGAACAGACATTTTTTGTAAATGCTAAATGGTATTTTCTGGACATATATAATCACCTATCTCCCTCTACCAAACAATATTTTAAAGGATCGATAGAAGCTACAATAATTAGGTATCATGATAAAACCTAACCTATTAAAAGATACCCTGACTTATATTGCACTATATCATTAACATGACATGCCATTTAAGTAAGCTAAAGGTAAAAAAAGATATTAAACAATACAAACTATAGTATTACTTATAATCCTTAGAATTACACAAGTTCCTAAATGAACAACAGAGTGGATTTGAAAAGCACAGAAACACTGTAGATAATATAGTAAATTTTGAATCAACATAAAAACTTAGTAACAACCTCAAAGTCTTAGCAGTCTTCTTTGACATCAATAAAGCCTAAAATACAATGAGGAAGTATTATCTAATTATAGTTTATTCGTCTTCCGGGTTTGGACCGTGTCATTTGTGAGTGACCCAAAAGTGGGTTCATCTCGACGTTTCGCTACAATTGTATGTAGCTTCTTCAGGAGAACAAAAAAAGAAACAAAAGACAGGAAGATGGGTAGTTAGCAACGGTAACTCAGTTACTCAACGCAACCAGAGGCGAATACTAACTACCAAGATGGGCATTTGGTCACAGTAACTCAACTACTCAACGCAGCCAGAGGTGAAAACCAAATGCCAGGACAGGGATTCACGTCCAACAGCTCAGAACACTAACGCGTCGAGAGGCAGGGAGTGAATCCTAATCCTAGCAGGGAGTGGTCAGTCAGATTAACATTGAATTCGGCTTGTGGTGCCCATACAATAGAGGCATACTCCAATTTGCTTAGCTTTTCAATTAGTATAGAGTGATCAATCTTATCAAAAGCTTTGGTACAGCCGGTAAAAATGACATCCAGCTGTTTTATTATTTATGGTCCCAGCAGCAAAACTTGTAAAAACGCACAAATTTGACACAGTGGGCATCCCTGGTAAAAAACCATTTGGTTCTGGACAGAACCTATCTCCAAAGTAATTCAAAATATTGTTATAAAGCACATTCTCAAATATCTTAGCAATTGAATTGATGACAGATATAGGCCTATAGTTCTCAGCGTTACCAGTATTACCAGATTTAAATATAGTTGTTATAACTGCATGCTTTAAGCTATCTGGAAATTTACTTTAGTTAGGGGACAAATTAAAAATTAGTGTGAGAGAGACAGAAAGAGTCGTGGTTTTAGTCTTTTAATGCTCTGGAGAACATTCTTAACTGTTATTTTTGAAAAGTAAAAACCCCCCTGATTCAGTGTACCATTGAGACTATTTGATCTTTGAAATACAGAGCCAAAGTATTCTGCAAAAACATTGGCAATATCATGATAGCCACTTATGTCCACACCCCTATAAGAGACCTCTGTTGGAATCATATTATTTACACCACAGGATTTTATAAAGGACCAAAAACTACTAGGGTCAGTTTGTACATTACATATTCTCAATATTTTCATTGTGACACCTATATGCTTTCCTACTAAGCTGTTTCACCTCCCGTCTCAGTGATTTATATTCAGCCAAAACCAAAGCATTTGCAGATTAATTTACCTGTCTATGAAGACGATTCTTACGTTTAATCTTCGATATAAGTTCCGAAGTAAAGAAAGTAGGGTGCCTGTTTGTGGGAAGTATTTTTTTGATTATGAATTCTTGTGTACGTAATATATGCATTAATCACACTTGCATCTAAAAGAAAGAAGAACAATCTCATCCACGATTTTCTAGACTTTCTACTTATGGAATATGATGCATTAAAGTGGTCAAAGTGATCAACACCTCCCATATTTAGTGTATAATCTGCAATAACTTTTGGGCACATTATATCTTTCTCTGTGCCATCTCTTTGTGTACGTTTTATCATGGTTACTTTATGTAGTTGATTGGCAATAATTGTACTAATTGTGACTTCTTTGGTATCCAACCACTGACTGTTTTTTTCATTAGACTCCAATAAGTCATGTAGCCTCAACAAAGGTCAACTCACTATTACAATATCGGCTGCGAAACCTGGATGCAGACTTCTTAACTGTTAAGCCCATTAATCAGGTCAACAACAACTGTATTGCATAATGCTGATGACAATACACCGACTTAGGGCACCTTATAGTTGCCCTTAGCTTTATGGCACCTTCATACGTATCTGTGGGTACTATTCTGCTCTTAATCATCTGAATAATCCACTTGTTGTGCATGTTGTCTTGTTGATTTTATTCCTCATCAGTGCCCTAGCCCTAGAGTATTGACTCGATAAAGGTACTATCAAATGCACCTTTGATATCTAAAAGTGCAGCAAGGGTAAGTTCTTTTTGGTGTAAACTCTTGTTGAGTTCCGACACCAGATTCTGCAGGCCCCTTGATTTCCTCCTCGATACGCCCATTGCTGCTGGTAGAGTTGGCTTTTATTAAGAGTGTTTTTCTTGTTATACTCATTCAAGATTTTTTGTATGGTTTTCAACATGAATGAAGTCAGACTGATTGACCTGTTTGATGTTACTAAGGTATAAACCACCCTTGTTCTTCTCCAAGCTTTGGGAATGTACCCGAACGCATAGCTAGCTCTAAATACCCCATGTGACCTTGTGCGAACCAAAGATCTCTTCAGAGGTTAGCCAGTCAATTCTGGTTGGGCTAAAGTTGAGCTGGTTGAGCTACAGCCTTCTTCTCAGTGTCTGTATATTTCCCATTGGGTAATTTAACTGACTTGGGTTTATTAGTGTTATCTCTTGTGAGAATTCTGTTAACCGTGGCACTGTAAGGTGCACTTTTAATGTTTTCACAGAATTCTTTCCAGGATCTTTTCTTAGAGGATAGGATTGTCTTATTCTAGATTTTCATTATATTTTTATAATATGCTTCTCAATCACCTGATTTCTTTGCCCTATTAAAGAGCTGTCTTGTTTTTCATCAGACAGTTGGTGCCATAAACTATAATGTTTTTTTATTCTATAAGCCAAATAAATAATGGAAAACTATCCCAACCAACCACAGTAATTTTAGCCATAAAAATAGCATGTGAAAGAAGAAAATTCTCTTTAGAAGAAGATTCAACCAATAAAAGGCTCAAACAAGAATTCTATCCATCCTCAATAAGAAGTGTAAAATCAGGATAAAAAAGTTTTTATCCGATATATAGCCGTGTACTACATACCTAGCTAACCCCAGGTTTATTTTTCAGATACGAAGACGACGGCTAGCTAGACTTACTGCCAGAGAGAGCACATCACCATCAAGCTCTTTATCTCCACCTATCACACCAACCTCCCAATCTCCCATTAACACAAATCTCATTCAAATTCCCCCGAACTTCGACGCTAACGTCAACCCAACCGACGATGCCAAGCCAGAGTCCCTCCAGGAGAACAAAGCAAGTGATCTGGCCAAGAAAGCAGACGTGTTCAAGGAGCCTTCAAAACCCATCGATATTAATATGCCATCGAGCTCGAAAGGTAGAACTAGAGCTCCTCCACAAAGGAGCGATTCAGAGACGAGTTCGATTCATATGGAAGTAGATGATATCAGCGTCAGCGCAGATAAGATTAGTGCCAACACTGATATTGATTCTGGGTTTGAGAATATGGAGGTGAGTATTAGTTATTTCTTGAATCATTGTTGTGCTTTTCAATGATACTTCGAGTAAATTATATACAGATTGGACGAAAAGTCTGGAAACGCCCAATTATCTCTTAAATGGATGGTCTGAATTGTACAAAAAGGGGGATACATGTATTTTGTTATATGAAGATTTAAAATTTGATGTTTGAAACGTTGCCAGATTTACCATTTTTTCCGATTTCATTAGTCACTTTGATTTTTTAAATATAACACTTTGTATATGGTACCTTATTGAAATCTCTACTTTAATACCAGTTCAACGGTATACAATACTTTCGATTTTATGCAGCCAGGAACATCTTAAACAGATAAAACAAACGATATATTCAAAGTAGATATACTTTGTATATCTACTTTGAATATAAATTATCCTTAGCACGGTAGTATTTGTTTCAAAACTATAAACAACGGGTTAATGACACATATATTTATTTTATACCTAAAATTTAGCAAAGTGTTAAACATTATGGAGAACACCAGTGCAGTTTACCGTGCCTTTTACTACAACGAAATGTTTTCTGCGAATTCCGTTAATCGTTTAGATGTGTAAGTGGGTTGAATGTACTCTAGAAATGTCTAATCGTCTTAATAAATTTTTTTATTCTAACTATGTACAACTAACATCTTTCTCTAGAAATTAATATGCATTAATCGATAATTCTCTGTCTTAGCTCTGTAACACTTGGTTAAGTTTTAAATATTCTACTTTTCAAGTATCCACAATAAAAATAATCTTTAGGATTCAAATCGGGTGAACAAGGAGACTATTCAATACTATCTAATCTAGCAATCCATCGACGAAAGAATAGTCACAAGATAAGTTATTTTCTATAGACTCTTAAAATGTATCAAAAATATCGATCTGAAACGATTTAACCAACAATTTTAATTGAAAATATGTCAAATCTGACAAAGAGTTTAAAACAATTTAAACACTTTCGAATTCTTTGTTTTCCAATAAGAAATATAAATTTCTCTTGCAATTTATTTTGATTAATATACTATATAATCTTCATTAGAAAGTAATTTCAGATTTTTGCAAAAAAAAATTAAATTTTAGGCCAGTAATCACAAATCACGACAAAACCAAACTACTTGTGTCGTGTATGATTCGAAGAACACTGACCTCTCTTTATTTTTGTAACGAATGACTGACCTTAACATTGTTTGTACAACAGATACTGTTACTGTTCTAAAAAATATATATTTTTTTTAAATTAATGTTTGTTAAAAATGGCGATTTGCCAAAATATCTGTAAACACTCTGTTCTGTTGTTTCTTGTTTATATGTTTGTGAAAATAGAAGTCAAGGACATTTTCCACGTTTTTTTTTATAAATTACTACCTACCAGGAAGTAAATATCTTATTAAACAAACTTTGCAGTTGATTGCTTGGAGAATATTTGTTGATTTAACGCGCAATGGGAAAAATATATTGATGCCAAGTTCAACAAGACGACACAAAATGATTTTGCAGAAACAAATGTTTCTAAAAGGACAAATAATAGAGAATTCTAACAAAAAAACCGTAATCTTTGTGTTTCAATAGAACTAAATTCTGTTTAATCCGTTTCTTTCTGACGTTGAGCTCTCCAACTCTAGTGCTATCATCTTCATCGTTTTTTGTAAAATTCTTTATTTAATAAAGTGTCCAAAGTATTTTTTCCTTCATTTTTTGACATCATTTTCATAAATTTTTATTTTCATATTATATGCTTCTAATATGATTAAAATATTTTGGTGTCTTTGCTCTGTGTTAGCTCGACCTTAGTGCAGGATTCAATCGTCGTACTCCCGGCGATAGTTCCCGAGGTACTCTGCCCTCTAGTCTACGCCTACCTGCAAACGACCTTCCTCTGTCATCCAGCGATCCGGAAGCGGAATGGCCGCTGTAAGGCCGACATCACTTCCGAAGCAGTACCTTCATTCATTCACAGACTTTGCTATGCTTTGCGCCCTCCAAATTGCTTTGGCAGGACCCTGGACTACCTGGCCTGTCGGCTATACGTCCGTTAACGAAACCTCTGCCCCTACGAGTCCGACACTAAAGTGAAGGTGCCACGCCACGTATGCAAGAAACGTTTCGTGGGGCTCCACCTTTCCCGTAGTACCTGTGTTGCGAGTATCTCACCTACCCGTTATCCTGCCCCCGGGCGGATAGGTTTGGCAGGCGGAGGAATTTCCACCTCGCACGTAGACAGGTCGGCGCCGAGGATCTCTCCTCTACCACTCTTGGATCTCCCGGTGGGTACGTGCCGGGGCACCCACACCACGCCTGACACAAGGTCAGGAGAGGTATGTACGGGCCCAGCTCATTCAACCTCGCCAGGCTCTTTTGGAATGAGAGTAGAGTGGTCCCACGAGAGTCTCGTCTCGAATACTAGGAGTGTAGACCGGTGACCGTGTCGCCGAAGCGACCGTGTGCGTTTCTACAAACCCGACACCTCCAGCGACGGCTCTCCACCTCCCGATTCCTACCCATTAGTCGCCTCTTACGACAGGCAGAGCTTTCTGACCCCGGCCGTATTCTTATCTCCGCGAGCCGGACGGACAGCAAGTTAGTCAGCAATGTCTTCATCCCACCAATATGGCTTCCTTCATTCGGTTTTTTCATATTTACCCAGGGCTTCTTCTGCTGCACTTTTGAGAGAATGTTTTATGTAATTGTAATGGTGCTCAACACTATCAAAGTTTTCTTGTAAGAGCTTTTCATTGAGTCGCTTTTTGTACAGTGCCTTTGTGCTTTCATGCTTGAGGCTATCCAAGTTGTATTTGGTTCCTATTGTTTTTTGCTCTTGTTCCTCGTTGTGTTCTTTTTTCTTGGCTAGTATGGTGATTATTTTAGCCTTTACTAGGTAGTGGTCGCTTCCACATGTGCTTCCACATTACGTCTTGTATATTACAAGACGTAAACCAAATAATAAAATCTTAAATCCATCAACTGCGAGTACATTGTTAACGTTAATAATTGTTATCTTTTAGGTGGACGATATAGACACACAAAAGAAGGACTTACACAAGAAACAAACGACGACATCTACCGAATTAACTCTTCAACAACTGCATTCGTCTGTAGCTCGAGTTTTACTCTCATCATTCAAAGAACCATCAGAAACACGCCTATATCTTCCCGAAACAGCTAAATTCCTTCAAGAAAATCAAAATATATCGACAAGAGATCTGGCCTCGAATGCTATAATGGAAATTTTATTCAAAATTGTTACGGAACAAAACCCCTTCCAGAACTTATCCCAGGTGACTTCCGATATGTGCGAGACTGGCAGCTTGGGGTCTTTTTCGGCCAGTCCGTCAAATCTCAGCCCGTCTTCGGCTAGTCCTGCAATGGGAAGTTATCCGGTGGCTCCTATAACTCTGAATAGTAGAAATAAAACGACCCAAGACTCGATGACGGTGGCTATAAACTTTTTGATGGATTCTTACAACAGGGTTGGGGTTGAAGAGAGGAATAATCCGAAGAAGTCGAGTGTTCCTCCCATGAGCGATGTACTTACCGAATTAAGAGCCCAGATTATTCAACATACAACTCTTCTAGCTCAAGGTAAGACATTTATGCGTTTCTTACTAAATACATAGTAAGATTATTGTGTTTTAGGTTGTATAATAACATCCGAACACAGACTCGAATCTCCTTTACTGCACCCAGTCCTGCAGCAATCAATACCCAGAGGTTTCCTAACCGAATTGATCACGAGGACACACACAAACGACAATCTCTTCTCCAGCGTCTTCAGTCCGATTTTGCAAGGTTTGTTCAAAATCATGCAACAAGCCAGCATGGTGGGCGATGAACATCGAGTACCGATCCAAACCCTTTTCGAATTGACTGATATCAGATGTGGACCGAGGCCGATATGTACGTTGCTCACCAAACAGGCGCAGTTCATGCCTCCTATTTGCACGCCTGCTGCTGGACGCGAGATTATGAGGTGTTCCTATCTTGGGCCGTTCTTGAACGTTTCTGTATTCGCTGAAGATGAACCCAAGGTAAATACTACCAATAAAGCGTTCTACATCAAACTTTATGTGTATTTTTATTAGGTGGCGGAGAAATTTTTTTCGGGAAATAGTTCTAATGACAAAAGCTTGATACAAGTGCTGCAATCCGAGTTGGAAAACACGAGAGGCTTGCAACATCGAATATTTCATTTCATGATGGCAAATCAAGACAGTAGAGACCAATGTCTGAATTATATCGCTCAGATTTTAAAGTACAATGATAAAAGGTGAGTTTCTACATTTTTATAAACATTTTTTATGAATACATCTACTGCGAAATAGAATCTATTTTGGTAAACACAAGTTTATAAACCTTAATATGAGCCTTATTTGTTTATTTACACTTATTGAACCCTCCATATACTGAGAGGGACATTTTGATCACACTGGTCACTAATCAATGCATTACTGCTACTGGGAATAGCGGACGGTTCATTTATACCGTCGATGGTGACGTGGTTTGGGTGGAGGTTGTCGTGGGGATTGGCGCGAACATTTTTGACAGTAGGATTTTGATTGGCAGGTGGAGCAGACGATATTTTCACAGATGGCTTCATTAGGCTGTGTTGTTCGAGCTCTTGCATAGATGAAACGACACTAACGTATTGCATTCGGCTATTTGCTGTCTGGTGAGGAGAGCGTCAAGGTTACACATGTGAATTGCCTTCGTACATTTGGTTCTCAGGGTCCAGTGAAGTACGAGATTGTCAAGATCATTCGGTTCGATCGAGAATGGAACAATTTGGACTATTAGTTTACAAAGGAATAAGGGATATGATGGTTCTTATTTTTTATGCATGATAAGAGAGTGAAATGTTTGGCTCAAATTATCGATGTCGGTTCTTTTATTTAGGGAATTTGGATGTTTTAGAACTTGGCACATTTCAAGGAGGGATCGCTTGTGCTCACAAGCTCACCAGAAAATGATTCGATTATGACTTGTTTTTTGCTCCAAATCCTTCTTTTATGTATCCTATGTTGATGACACGCGCTTTCCAGATTTATTCCCCTAAAGCGAAAGGACAGTCCTCATTAAAAATTTGTTTTTTGTTAAGAACAAGGTAAACTATTTTCTTGATTAGATATTTGTAGAAAAAGTAATCTTAAATTGCAGATGTAAGTTATTGATAAATTTATAATCCTACCCGGTCATATCTGTTTTTAGATCTCAATTACAAATGGAAGAGAGAACTTTGGCTGGAGATGGCTTTATGTTGAATCTGTTGAGCGTGTTACAATTTCTGTCAGTTAAAATAAAGCTAGACAAAATGGATTTCATGTACCCATTCCATCCTGAGGCTCTTGTGTCCATATCAAACGATACAAGACTGAAATTCACTTCTCAGGAAGTTGCTGATTGGTTACAGGAGTTCGGTAAGTATTTAATTGAAATAATTGATAAATTCTGAAATAGCAAGTGGCCTTGGAGACTACTTTTTCTTACTTGCAACTAATATGAATAACTGACAAAACTTCTGGTTCTAAGTGTTGATTAGAATGTATGATTTTTCAGGCAAAACCCACGAAAACCAAACCCCAAATTTCTCAACAATATGTTGGTTCCTAACGTTGCACTGCCACCACTTGTCACTGTTACCTGCACTGCAGAAATACCAGCGACGACTACGAGCCATCAAAGATCTTCAAAAGTTACTCGACGAGACTGTGGCGGCGGAGGCCCAATGGCGGAATACACCGTTTGCCAATAGAAATAAGCAGTTTATCAAGAGGTGGAAACAGCAGTTGAAGAAACTCAACAAGTAAGTTAAATATACGCTTTATTTCAGTAATTTTCGAGGACGTTATATTAGCTGTTTCGATTTTTATTCAATTGTTTGCATTTTCATTTATATTAACAATGTCTCTATTTCAAATTACATGAAAAATTATGTATAAGATATGACGTATGACTAATGAAAAATGATAGCTTTAAAGACAGCTGACAATTTACTGGTGGGACAACTGACAGTTGACGTGAGGTCCTACAATTGAACAATTTATTGTTGATATAATTTTTGTATTATTATTGAACATCTTTCCTTTCAGATCTAAAATATGTGCCGATGCTGGAATATTAGACAAAAACCTAATTCGACGATCTTTAGTCTTTTATACAACAGTTTCAGAGTATTTGTTAAGTCTGATGACGAATTCGCCTCCCGGTAGTACCGTACCGAATTTACCACTGCCCTCGGAATCGTCTGCATTTTCTTCTTTGCCGGAATGGTACATGGAAGATATCGCGGAGTTCCTGCTGTTTGCGTTACAGTAAGTAATAATTATTTTAATTATTTTTTAAAATAGGATTCGAAGTTGAGCAATTTTGACTGTAAAATAGGTTATTAAGTGTCATTTCAATTTTTTCTTCTTCTCGTGGAATTTTTAAAGTAATTACTATTTTAATGGGAATAAGCCACAATTGACGTTTAAAGTAGTTTTATTGATGTTTCAATTTCCACTTCGGAAATCGTTTTAACAAAAGGAAATGTTTCTAACAAAAAAACAAGATTCAGTTTATTTATCACATTTCAAGGAGACTGGTAGTGGAACCACCTAATTCTCAAAGAAATACGACGAAGGACTTCAAATGAACTGCTGCTTCTGTCAAACCGATAAAATGAGCTCCAATTCAGTTTTTTAAAATTTTTTTTAATAAACTAAGAGATGTAGTTTACTGATTACCTTTTAAAGAGATTGATAGTGAGAATGTGTGGGAAATGGTCCATATTTTATGAGAGAACCGATGTAGGAGATGTTTAAACAGTATTTGTTAACGGTAACTACCCGGCTCGAAGGACCAAAATTGACTTAATACTATTTTAATTGTAAAACCAGTAAATTGAGCGTCAATTCAATTGTTTCTTGATTTTTTTTTATAAAATACGCGATAACGTGTATCGATCACATTCCAACGAGATTTAAATTGGGAGGGCGCCGATATTTAGTATAATTCACCATCTATACACGGATCAACAATTAACTGTTAAATATTTTACGAGGAAACTTTTGTTTCTTTTTTAAGACTTTCATTTTGAATAAATTAAATGATGATTTTAAACTATAAGCGATATAAACAATGTATACAATTTCTATTTACAAAAAATAATGCTCTTCTTACAAAAGTAAACTAATAATGTATAAAAAAGATAAATTTGAGCACCCAAAGAGTAATAATTGAAAATATAGAGGAAGGGATTAACTATTACAATTTTCAAATCAGATTAAATCTGCAAAGATTTTATTTTTAAATTGTAAAGTTTTTCGAACATCATTATACGAGGTTATTCTCTTAAGTGTACTTTAACTTTTGTTAATATCTTCTCTGATTATAAAGCTAGACAATAAACTAGAGGCGTAACGTAATTGATTAATTTATACAGTTTTTATAGCAAAACGAGATGCAGGTAATTCATCACTTTCTGAAGAGTCTAATAGTGAAAGTCCGCCGATATTTAGTGTAGTTACCAACCAATACGGGAACTAGAGAGTAAATGTTTCATAGTTCGCAAAGGAACTGATAAAGAGAATTTTTAATCAATATTTATAATCTAGAAATATCCGGTCCGAGGGACCACAAATGGACTGGTGCTATATTGACTCTCAATCCAGTACAACGAATTAAATTTTTTCTGAATTTGAATTTATGCAAATTACAAGTCACTAAATACTTAATTTGATTTTACGATTGTCAAATTACATCTGTTTGCTCTGTAGACGGTTGTTGTTTGTTTATTTTCGTTGGAGGACTGTAAAAGCCAGCGGTTATTGTTACTTTAGAGTTTTTAGATTCGTGTCGAGATTTGTAGGATTTAAATGTATAGATTTATTTTTATTAAGCTATACGTGTCGAATAAGAGTAACAAGGTTGGTTTTTAGATCAAATTAATAATTTTTGGGGTGTAGTTAGATGGGCTCTAGTCAAGTAGTATACCATAAGGAAATACAAGAGTCGATTTCTATTCGTCCATTTTAATATACGGTTATAACCTCACCAACTTTAATTATATTTTTCTTACTTTAGCACTTAAATACACTAGAGGCTGACCCCGTCAATTGATTTAATTTATAAAGTTTCTACAAAAAAATGATATATAGGTAATTGATTACTTTACAAAATTTACAAAAATACTGAGAGTGATAGTACGCTTAGAGATAGTTTAATTCACCGAAAAATTGGATATTAGAGGGTAAATATTCCATATTTCACTAAGGAATCAATGAAAAATGTGTTTAAATGATACTTATAAGCATTAAAGATCCGGATCGAAGGACCACGTTTGTACTGACGAGTACATTGAATTATAATAAACTACCAGTTATTAAACTTTACCTTGATTGAATATTTTTATGTAGTATGGCTTGTTTTACAGATATTTCCCGAACGTAATCGCTGATAATATGGAAGATAGTATGATAACGTGGTTATTAGTGACTATATGTTCTTCCAATATGGTTAAGAACCCTTATTTAGTTGCCAAACTAGTTGAAGTAGTATTTGTGATCCTGCCTTCAATCCAGCCTCGATGCGAACTCATATACTCTCGCCTTATGAATCACCATATCTCGCAGACCATTCTGCCCAGTTCGCTGATGAAGTTTTACACGGAAGTCGAAACTACAGGGTCCAGTTCGGAGTTTTACGACAAGTTTTCCATACGGTATCACATTAGTTTAATTATTAAAAGTAAGTATTTGATTTTATATTTTTGATTGATAACGTTGAACTGGAACAAAATCTCGGCTTATCTGTTTCTTTTAATTGTTTTTTTTCTTTCACATTCAAGTCAGTTGTTACCTTACAAAACTGTTGGTTGTTATAATTTTTTACACATTAAATGACAAGATAAGGGCTGGTTCTTAGTTGATCTCAGCGTTGAAACGGCACTGCCAGGTACCAGACTTTGCCAGACAATTCCGAGTTCCATCGGAACATCTAAAAGATTATAATACTCATGTTCGCCTGTCTAAAAATCTGGTGTACTGACATTAATGGATCCTACCGTAAACCGATAATCTCAACGGAAATAAGGCCGTGTGCTATTTCATACCTATTCGCAGTGACAAGAGATGAAGTTATGATTGAACCATTACAAAGCTTTTTAGTGAATTTTATGACATTTAGACATTTTCCCCTCTTTTTCACCCTTTCGTGAAGGGTGAAAAATGATTCTCCACATAATGATTTATCATAAAATTTTGGTTAACGGAATCGTTTTTAGCACTCAAGAAACGCCTTTACAAAGATTTTCAGAATTTCAGTCATTCGTCCCCACTTCCACCATCTAGAGTGAGGGTGATACTTACGCAGTGACTGGTGATAAAGTTAAGGTTAACAGAATCATTTTAACCCCTACAAAAACCTTTTGCACATTTGTTTTAGCAATTTTTCTGGTTTTTAGTCAGTCGACACATTTTTCTCCCTCTGGAGTTAGGGGATGACAGTTAGGTTAGGCTAGGTTCATTCCTCAATGAATGTTTATAAAATTATGGTCCATAAAGTCGTTTTCACCACCCACGGAAATCTTTTATGAAGTTTTTCACCAAATTTTTTGAATTTCAGTCACTCACTCCATACTACAGTGGTGGCAGTGGAGGGGAGATAAAGAGGAATACTGCACATAGTAATTGGGATGAGGCCATGATTGACCGAATCAGTTTAACCACCTACAAAACTCCTTTACAAAGTTTTTAGCGAATTTTCTGGTTTTTATCATTCGTCCTTTTTTCCACCCCCTAAAGTGAAGGGGTGATAATTAGGAACCCTCTGCACTATGTTTTTTGATAAAGTTTTGGCCAAAGAATTGTTTTCACCTCACAGTGAAAAACTTTGCAATGTTTTTATGTGAATTTTGAATATTTAGACTCATTTTCCACTCCAGAAGTGGACGTGGAGGGGTGATAAAGGGGAATATTGCAAATGGAGACTGAGATATTATGGTTGACAAAATCATTGATGCAAACCATGAAAATTCCTAAAGTTTTTCACCGAGTTTTCGTGTTGTTAGCGAATCACGGCCAAGTTTCACCCCCCGACTGAAAGGATGATCCTCTATACAGTGATTTTTAGTAGGTTTAATTGACAGAATAGTTTTGACCATCAACGAAAACCTTTTATAAATTTTTTTAATGAATTTTTGGGTTTTTATCTATTTATCCTTTATTTAAACCCCTAATTTAAGGGTGGATGGTATCCTTATGAATATTTTCTTACTCTACAATAAATTTACTACAATTTCAAAGAAATTGTATCAATTTTTAAAAAATTCTTAACTTCATCCTTATTTGAACTCACTACAATGAGGGATGTCGTTCTTTTTACATATTTTTCTTTTATCAGTGTAACATGCTCTATTAAAAAAATATTAGGTTATCTCTCTTCCTCCTCATTTTGTTAAATGTTAAATAAAAAAGATGTAGCCTGAGCTGTAATGCGCCATCTATTGGAGATCTAAAAAAACTAAATACTTTCGCGCGATTACTTAGCAATTTTTTGATTTATTTTGTTGTAATATTACTCTATGGACATCCTTCGTAAGAATATTGTGCTAAAAGGTATTTGCGCAAAAGTTCGAATAGATATTACCTGACTGCTTACGCGGCTTCTGTTCGCAAATATGTTCCTCATGCTTTAAACTCAAAAAAGAAGACTTTCTTCAGAATGTTTTAGAATTTACAATTAGTTTAATAGTAACACTACAATTTTCTGCTCATCTTCAGGTCACTGATAAGCTTACTTAACGGGTAAAAGAAAAATTACATTGTTGTTATAACTTTAACTTTCAGAAATCACAAGTTCTGTTGGTGCATATGGATGTCAAAAAATTGCATAACTGCATTTTTAAAGTAAATGCCTTAAGCAAACTGAATTTTGAAAGGAAGAACGAGAAGACTGATTCTATTGATGTTTTAGAAATGTGGTCATCTCCCGTCCATCGCCAAACTCTAATCAACGAATCTCGCGAAGGATCGCAATTCGTCAAATTCGTCAACATGCTGATGAACGACACTACTTTCCTGCTCGACGAGTCCCTAGAGTCACTCAAGAGGATCCACGAAGTCCAGGAATTAATCAGCGACGACGAAAAATGGTCGAAATTGCCGTCGGAGCAGCAACAGAGCCGAATGAGGCAATTAAACTCGGACGAGAGACAATGTCGGTCGTATTTGACGCTCGCTAGGGAGACTGTAGATATGTTTCATTATTTGACTGTAGATATAAAGGAGCCTTTCCTGAAGCCGGAATTAGTAGACAGGTAAGCATCGTTTTTTTTCCTTGGGTTTGTATGACTACGGACCTTAGGGTCTGCATTCTTAAGTTTTTCACAATTTAAGTCTATCCCTTTCAGTCATGAGTTATGAATATGTTAGATTACAATTTTGTGCTTGTGGATCTATATCATATCATTTTTTTTTATAACGTTTTGGTCCTAACTATTAGAATTTTGTACAAAATGCAACAAAACTACTGTCGATGATACAATTTGTACACTTTTTGTTCTTTTTATTTAAACATTATTCAGCGCATTAATGCCGGTAAATGATCCATTCCTCCAAACGTACTTCAGTAATTGATTTCAATTGGAAATTTTGTGGATATTGAGTTTAAAGAATTGTCCAGTGTGGTGGAAAGACGACCCTTCTTTCTTGGTGCTGTTTTTTCATCCAAAATTAAAGCTTATATGCAATATAAGTACGAAAGTGTATTCCTTTTTTGAATAACCTAATAGGGATGTTCACTAATTTTTAAATATAGTTAAATTCAATTATATTCAATAGATTATAAAATATATAAAAGTATAGTAAACATGAAATTGTTTAAAAATATATATTTTTAAGATAAATCAATTCTTAATTTTAATTTTGATGGAGGCTAGAAAAACGGCTCCTCGCAGCGAGGCTACGGTATGTGACGTCAGCAGTCGTATCAACAACTTGTTGTGTATACGTATTTACGAAGTGTAACCAGTTCTTTAAGTATTTAATCACTGATAATGAAGCCAAATAAGTGGTGTTTGCTACAAAGACAGGAAAAAACTAGAAAAGGCAGTTATTATGCAAGTTAGAAAAAAAATAAATGCAAATCTGTACCTCGGAAGGAATCAACACTATGTTCATTTTTAAAACTTCACAGGAGAGTAATTTTAAACTTTTTTTCACCAAAAAGTATTATTACTGCAGCTATTTATTAAGATAAACAATATTTTAATAGAACATTCTATTTATTGTTATTTACATAATACATTTGTTATAATTAAAACCAAATTTGTTCCTGTGTTTTTTAACTCTTAACGGACATGGTGTTGTATCCATCTAATAAAGTTATTGTACTGTAATAATTAGTATGGTATTCGTATTAGTATTCAATAACAACTACAATCCTATTTGACTTTTACTGACAAAATTTATTTAACCATACAATTTACCTTTACAAATACAAATAATATATCTATATATTTAACCAAAATTGCATTTTAGGTACAAACCACTCAGTCATTTTCAAGTAAGTCTCCTTCTGGATAGTCACTATTGTAGGAACATATGACAGTAATGCCAACAGATCGTTATACGTTTGTTGTGATATAAGTATTGGACTTTGTGATACCAGTTGCAAATCTTGTGGCAATGTACGGTGTCGCCTTCGAAATCTAACAAGGTCAATCTACTGGTTTTCGTCATGAAAATTACTTTTAAAAACAGAGTTCCAATGCTGTTTTGTTTAACTTGCAGTTAAATACAGTTTGACAGAAGAACTTGTTGTTTGTTAATGTCTCTTTTTTATTAATCAAAGGCGGATTGTAAGATGTTTTGATTTTTAAAATCTTCTAGTTCCATATTATGTACGGTATATTTCCTTGAGGTCTGTCTGACTAACTGCTGCCAGTCCCAGGGCGTGTAAATAGAAATGTTAAGTTTTTTTCTCTTTCGCTCTATCAGCGCATGGACAGTGTCCGCCTCCATGTGAGTATTACTCTTTAGTAGAAACTTCTGGATGATAATTTTTACTTTTTTAAACAAGTAGGTATTAAAGCTAACATTTTTATTCTGGCCGTAAAATTTGTAAGACCATAGTATGATTTCTTCTATGTTACTGTCAGAAATGACGGTATCTGCCCATTTTAGTAATGCAGATCTTATTTCATTTCCACTACGAATAGTTTATCAGAACTTTTGTCTATATCAGACTGATCTTCGCTATCAAAACTCAAGGCATCTCTAATAATATGCTCTTCATTTAAAACATCATTGCTTGGTGTATTATTTGATTCTGAAATTAAACAAGGCGTATAATATTGGTTGTAAAAGATTTAATAATATTACTAGTCTAAGGTTGGTATCAAATCACTACATTACCCTTTTGAGGTTATGTTTTTTAATAATTTAAAAATAATGAGCAAAAAGGTAGCTTACCTGTAAATGCAGTAGAAGAATTCGAAGAACTTTTTAGTAGGTACTTCAAGAATCTTTCTCCTACGAGAATTATGGTTCATTGTTCTTATTATTAGTAACAAACCACTGTAAACACACCATAAATGGTAAAAGTATTATTATTAGATCACTAACAGTCTACCTCTCATCATAGAGATATGCGCGACGGTAATTCACATGCGTAGAGGGACAAAACGTTAAGTCCACATGGTGTTTTATCCCTCTAAGTAAAAATGGACTTGGTGTTCTTTTAAAGGTCACTTTCTTTATCAGTACATGGTTTAGGACCTAGTACTCTATTCCTTTAAATAAAGTTATAAAAGTTAATTTTTAATCTGTAAAAGTGTCAAAATTGAAAAAATGGACATAGTCTTGTATCCCTCAGGTACAGATATAAAAACCTGTGGATTGACAATTTTAAGTGAATATCGTGTTAAATTGTTTGGAACTGTAATAAAAATCTTCTCAGAATTGTTTTTAGATGTATTTAGACAGCCAGGAACAAAACACCACTTATTTGGCTTCATTATCAGTGATTAAATACTTAAAGAACTGGTCACACTTCGTAAATACGTATACAAAACAAGTTGTCAATACGACTGCTGACGTCACACACCGTAGCCTCGCTGCGAGGAGCCGTTTTTCTAGCCTCCATCAGAATTGAAATTAAGAATTGATTTATCTTAAGAAATATATATTTTTAAACAATTTTATGTTTGCTGTTTTTATATATGCTATAACCTATTGAATTTAACAATATTTAAAAATTAGTGAACATCCCTATTGAATAGTTCTATTTTTGTATTCTAACCAGGCGTTTACACAGGTCAAGTCTATAGCGTGTGTAAACATCCTGAGGGTCCAGTTCTTTGAGTGATTGAAGGTTCTATATATAGTTATCAGGAAAATTTATCGACTCCTCCCATGGGTGCGTTGAAACCAGTCGACTGATTATCGTTGAGACTCAGTTGGCTGAGTGTCAGAATATTTTTAAAATTCAATATTTTAAATATATAACATAAGGGTCATTCGATCTCTTTAGGTGGAGTTTTAACTACACTTTAGAGATTTTCTGTTTTGATGGTGCAATAGGACTAAAAATGTTCTGAAACTTTTAATCCTTTTGGATAATTTAAATTTTTTTAATAAATATATACCATTTTAGACTTTTTTAGTGATATACGTTTTAGTAAGTTTTTTTTTGCTAGATACATTTTATATGTATTCATACTAGTAATATTTTGTAGGTTAGCTTCGATGTTAAACTTCAACCTGCAGCAGCTTTGCGGGAAAAAATGTAAAGATTTAAAAGTTAGGAATCCAGACAAATACGGCTGGGAGCCTCGCAGATTACTTAGTCAATTAGTCGATATATATTTGCACTTAGATTGTGATAAATTTGCCGAAGCTCTCGCTGGCGACGAGGTAAGTTTTAAAACTATTCTTTAATTACAATATAGACAAGATTTTATACTATTTTAATGTTGACTATGAAGTGAATGCTATCTTATACTTGTCTTCTTTACAGCTTCCTTTACTTTATATTATTTGTATTTTTGTAGAGATCGTTTAGAAAAGAATTGTTCGAAGACGCAGCAGCCCGTTTAGAACGTATCTCTATAAAAACAGCTACACAAATCGAGCAATTCCGAGCGTTAGCTGTGAAAGCTTTCCACATTCTTGAAAACAATCAAAAAACCGATGACTGGTTAGCGGACGCCCCTGACGAGTTCAAGGATCCTTTGATGGACACGCTTATGTCGGACCCGGTGCTGCTTCCTAGCGGACAGATCATGGACCGGTCTGTTATAATGCGGCATCTACTGAATAGTAATACGGATCCTTTCAATAGACAGGTGTTGACGGAGGAGATGTTAATACCAGGTAAGATGTTTCGGCCGCCCAATAATTGTGATTAGTTCGGTCAAAATTCGGAAACGGTATTTTGCCCATGCCATTTTTTTGTGTTTATACTTTATATCTTAAATATATTTTTGATATAGGGAATTTTACCATTTTTTATTTGTATAATATTTGTACTTCGTTAATATTTTCATTCCATATTGATACCCATCAGTCTTTTTGTCCTTTCACTTTGTGTTATGAATATCCCATTTCTGTTTTTTTTTGAATTTAAATATTTAAAAGCAGCGTCCTTTTTTTGAAGAGTTATTCTTTTCCGTTTTCTTTTTTGTTGACCCTGCCCATAAAAAGTAAACTAAAATTCGTGTAGCCTTTTGGCTAAGTCTAGTGTTAGGGTTTCCAGCTCACGCAAGCGCTCCTATCATGACTTAACGACTACTTACGGGACCGGCGGCGTTACGCGTCCTCCGAAGCATGGTGGCAGCTAAGTAAATTTAGAAACATTTGTCAGTGCTGGGAATTCAAACCAAGTCCTTAGGCTTGTCAAACCAGTAGCATAGCGAATGAGCTACTGTCGCCACCGGTCATAATCTACAAGGACTGAGCAACAGTGCATGCGAGTCACATAGTATATCGGTGTCGTAAGTTTACTTCTTAATCCGTATTCATTTTACAAATTCCCAATTGTCAATAGAAGCACGTGAAAGCCAAACAGGGTCGTACTGATGTGTATCATATGATTTTTAAAAATATTTACTTTTGAAACTGTTAGTGTAAGAATTTCTTGAACTTTAATCATTATATCACAATTAAACTAAACTCTAAAAATAACACGACCAGTAAATAACTTAACAATAACTATAACATAAATATAACACAATATATTAACTTAAAAATCAACACGATACAATTTGAATTTAAAATGCTGGCAAGTTTGGATCTGTAACATGGGAATCTATCTGGCTTAATTTAATAAATTATATTTAATAGCCTCTTGACGAATGAGACGTCGAATATCAACACGTGCTCATATCTACAGATGGGAATTTGCTAAATGAACGTACTTTAGTAATTTATTTCAGTGTGTATGATACAGGGTGTGGACGCGAAATCAACTAGGTACATTGGAAGCGGATGTCTTCAAGGGGGCATTATTTCTCCCTTCCTTTGGAATATAATGATGAATTCATTCTTCGGAGAAATAGAGGTATAGAAGCTGTGCTCAGGCATATGCGGATGACCTTGCTGTGGTCTTTAGGGAAGGGAATCTAAATACATTGTATAACTTTCCACGACGAACACTTCGAACTTTGGAAAAGTGGAGTAGAAACTTCTCATGGAGATTCAGATCAAAGAACTCAGAGGTCGTACGCTTTACGTAGAGGAGGAAATTCCAGTTGGAACCGCGCATCTCTCTCTCTCTCTCTCTCTTCAGTCTTTACCCCCGGAGGGGGTGTATTAGTCATCGTGATGTCGTCTCTAAAGATCTCTGTCTCTGGCAATTTCTTTTAACTCATGCATATGCCTAATTTGGTCGATCCATCTTGTTGGGGAAGGAAAGACAGATGAAACAACTTATTGCAGGTGTTTTGACACGCACGCGCCAAGAACGATGAAAACGATTATATATAGTTTGTAAATATCTGTGTAGTTTGCTTTCATTTTTCAAATTGTTGATAACAGTAATGTATATTTATATCTTGTTTGTTTCAGCCAACGATTTGAAAGAAAGAATACGAATATGGAAGTCAGAGAAAACGTCGAAATCAAACTAGCTTTAGTTAGGTATATTTTAAAGGACTGTATGAAAGTGTATTAAGGTTTGTTTAAATCCTATATTTAATTGTGATACATGTGTAATATATTTCATTTTGTACTTTTTCTACGATTAATGACTTAAAAATTAATTTATATTTTTAGTTTGATAATTTGCTGGTTGTTTCAGCCCGTGAAATTTGGAGATACATCGAGCATTTATTTCACTATTGTTGATATAGTAAAAACTACAAAATGCAGCTAGTGACTTTTTTTTGTTTATGTGCAATGTCAACTTTTAGTTATTTGGTTTTGTTTAGCCTTCAAATAATTTGTGTAGATACCTGCTATTGTTTCAATTTCCACCAATAAATATTTTGGACGACATAAACATGTTGAATCTCTTTTTGTTTACTAATAATTAGAAGTAGTCCAAAATTTAACCATTTCAGGTTTTTGTCACATAAGTAAAGGGGCTAGGATAGAACTGGGTGAACGATAGAGGCGCTCCTTGTTTTTTTATGGGAAAACGTCAAAAATGACAAAAGGTGCATTTTGGCTATTTTGGACCCCTTTCAAGGTCACTCTCGAACCATATATCGGATCGCTATGTATGAGGTATCGTTGTACCTTCAAATGTTTGACATATTCAACCCTTTATGGCGCCTAGTCCATCGTTTTGATGCGTATTTGACGCTTTTTGATGCATAATTGATAATTCCTGTTTAATAATCGACGATTATTTTATGCTTTTGATGTATAATCGGCGCATATGAATTGAAAACGTATTAAAAGGGTCGAAGCCTATGCAACAGTGCGTCATACGTAGCGATCAATTCGAAAGTGACCTTAAAAAGAGCCAAAAATGCTCAAAACCAACGATTTTTTGACGTTTTCCCAAAAGAAATAACATGGTCTTTCACCATCCGGTTAGTTCTGTCATAGTTCTTTTACTGAAATAAATAGATAACCACGACGATTATATAATCAAATATCCGAAGCAAAAAACAAGATTGGATTAGCTCATACATGGGTAAACTGAAAAAAAAACAAGGTGTGGGATCTCTGCGTTGTTCAGAATACTATTCAGCTGTAACTTCAAATGGAGAAACATGGTCGCCACTAGGTGTTTGTAAAGGCCGTAGAGATAATGTTCTCCAAATCCAAATTTGTGAACAAGATGGATTTTTATCTGGAGTTACTTCAAGATCTTGCAATACTGTCCAAAATAGTAAACCTTATCACTTTCCCGCTGCTGGTTGAATGTTGCATATTACACAAAAAGGAAAAATCGAAAAAGCATTAATAGGAGTTAGTAGAACGCGAAATCGGATTTTTAACCTTGTTTTGCTTAATTGTAACACTTGTCAACGATTTTAAACACATTTCATCGCCTTTTAACATATTTTAACACGATTGTCGCCGCTAAAGTGAGTTCATAGGTATTTGAAGTGTTTAAAATGTAAAGCCAATATGTTCAAAGCGTTTAAATATAACTTTTTAATTGTTAAACGTTTTTGTACTACTTTTCAACGTTTTTTGACCGTTTCCAATGCTTATAACGCTTTTCTGATCTTTACAACACATTTTTATCATGTTTCCGTTGTGATTAGTGGTTAAAGCTTTTGTACGTGTACATTAGCAGAATAAAACAGAAAAACGCTTTAAAAGCATTGCCAAATTGTCAAAAAAGCTTGTTAAGAGCATATTTGTCATGTTTTGTATGGTTTTAACAGCTTCCAATGCTTTTTAATGCTGTCTAACGCTTGTATATACTTTTTTACAACGCGTTTCTATCGTTTTTAGTCTTGTTTCAAAGCTTTTAAATGCTTTCCAACGTTTTTTTAACGATTTTATTATTTTACAAAATTTTCTAGATGCTTACAACGCTTTTTCATCGTTTTCCGTGGTGATTGGTGCTTAAACCAATTACTATTTATTCTAGAAAACGGTTCTCTCCACATTTAGAGAGAGATGGTCCAATAGGATGTATATATGCATTAGACAACGAGTAGTCAAACGATTTTTTGTTCTTGAAATGGCTTAAGCATTTCCAGAACTATGTAACATCAACTGAAGCCGATTTTGCTGGTATTGGACAATCATTCAAGCCAAAGATCATTGGATATTTATATTTTCTGCAAAGAAAATTACATTTTGCCTCGATACGTCATATATATTGACCTCATACGTCAAACCACCTCCAGCCCCTACATTAGACATTTTTTGTGCCTCTTAAAAAAAGCTCTCTTTGCCATTTATGATTCTCATATGATTTCGACTGCACATGAGAATATCGTGGTGTAAGATCTGGCACGCTTGTTCAATCAAGCATACATAAAGGTAGCAAGTACGGAAAAGGAAATATCAGGTTTCAGATCAACCGAAATATTTCCTTTTACTAAACTTAGTTTTCGGAGGAGGACTTTGCACTAGCTGAACAGTTTAGAGAACTTGTTCTAGTGGCCGATCAAGGAGAAAATGAAAACATTTCTGAATTAACACCATCAAGAGCTACTGCGGAACAGAAACCATCGACATCAAGAGCTACTGCGATACATATACCATCGGCATCAAGAGCTTTACCAGAGCCAAAAGCTGGTCCTTTACCTTCATATTCAGGTGTCGTTAAAGAATCACATGTAGCTCCTGTCCGAAAGAAATTATTTAAAAAGTCTACTACAAAAACAAAGAAACAACAATCAGAAATTTGGATTGCTACACCAGTGAAGGATATTTTCGTGGACAAAAAAGCTAAGCGCGTCTCGAAAACTGAGAAGCAAGAGGAAAAGAGCAGAATGGTGATATAAAAGTAAAAAAAATTGAAACGAAAAGTTTTGCTAAGAATAATACAACTACGGAAAATAAAAGACGTATTGAAGATGGAGATGATTCTGAATAATCTATAGAAATGGATAGTAGCGATTCGGATCTCTGTGAAATCGAACCATATCGCAAGTCTCCTGTAGCCAATGAAGTATACGTCATATGCAATGAATTTGGAAAAACAAGGAACCTTTGTATCGCTGCATTAGGTGTGAAGTATGGACACATGCAGCTTGTAGTGGTAGGGAGTCAGCTGAAGTTTTTCAATGCGAATGGTGCAAAAAAACTATTAAGAAAGCAGAAGTATTAAAACGACATTTATTTTAATACAATATGCACGTATTGCGTATTTGTAGAATATTTTAGAAATATATTTTTTATTTTTTTTTTTTATCTTGCACATCTTAAACCAAACATATTTGTCCAGAGTTCACCAATTTGTCAACTGTTTATTGTGTAAATTGTAAGTTTCTGCTTATCCGCGCGATATTACCCTCCTCCTAATATAAAGTTACATTGATAAAGTAAGTATGTGGACACCACCTTTGTTTGAAGTCAGAACCTCTCGCTTTATGTTCCATTTATATTTTGTTTCTTAGCTTAGTAACCTAGTAGTTTTTTTTTTTCGATTATCTTAGGAACCGCTCGAAATTTGATTATGCATTTAAATTGATCCACTAATTGACAACTTTTAATTTGACCTTGAGTAACGACTGTTTACTTTTTTTTAACTATAGCATAATTAAGAAATCTATTTATTTATTTAAAAAAGATTTTTAAATAAAAAATATTTAAAACTTTAGTTTTTATTATTTATTTAACAAAAATAAGACCGACTTCCTAATTCTATTTCCGTCTAATCCACAAAAATCCTTTCTGCTGAAAATAATCCTTGATTTCACTAAGCTTTTCGACCTCGTCTCCAGTAGAATTAAATATAAAAACAAATAAGCTGCAAAAGTGAGGTTCCTCCGAAAATCCAGAAATCCCTACAACCTACACCAAAATTGAAGAACATAGAAGTCAGGCCGCCGGCTACAGTTGTCCGTCAACTCCAGGGAGTATTAGGAATCTAAAAGGTATTAGTTTCAAGTAATTTCCAGTACTTGACCAAGGATAGAAAATAATTCTGTAGCCTGGTTTCAAAGATGGCCAACTCCATTTTTTTGAAAATTCAGATATTGACGGATTCTTGTGTAAAATAACATGGAGAATCCAAATCTAAATAGTTTTGGTGTCAAAAATGGCCAGAACAATGTTAAAACTGCATTTGAATGGGTACTATTCAATGATTGGTTACAAAATCGGCCAGCTCTCAAATATGTTGGTGACAAAAACGGCCATCTCCACTAAGCACCAATCAGATGGCTTCATTCTGTCACGTGGCCTCACCGCCTCAGGTGAAACAGAAGACAGCAGTGAACTGAGCTATTCTGGTGTGTTGTGACTGGCGTTGTTTTATTGTTTAGTATTTTAAAGTTTTACTAATGTACTAAAAAGATATTACTGTAATAAACCTGCAGAAATAACATGGAAGGAACTAATGTTAAAGAATCTCCTTTGTTGAAAGGAAGAAAGAAACTACCAAATCCTTCAAATTGGAAAAGAGCCAAACAGAAGATTTTGAGGTTAGTATTACACCATAACCTAACATTGAATAAACTAATAGACAAACTTAAATAACATTCATTTAAAATTACTATTACTTAGGCCTAGGCCTAGTTATTATATTATATTATATTAGAGTGAAAATGGAACAATTTCTAGTAGGCCTAACCTATTCACACTTCACATTATTTTTATTTTTCTTTAACTTATGTTAGAATAAAATAAGTTTCCCTGACATAAAACAGTTTGTATTTTGGTTTTGAATCCAATGTTTGTTTTAGGTACAGTTCAAAGGGATTACCTGGTGCTCCTTCATGTGGCCACAGAGGGAAGAAAAATTGCAGTTTATTGAAGATGCAAGATATTAATAGGTTTCATAGTGCATTTTATTCTGAAAAGACAAAAGCCAGCCAAGATGCTTTCATTCTTAAGTATTGCACAGCAGAACAACCAAAAAGAACCAGACCAGGAGACGGATCAAGACATACTAAAGGCGTAACCTACCAATATTGTATTGAAACAACAGCAGAAAATAGATTAGAGATATGTAGGAACACGTTTATTAATGTATTGGGAATCACAAAACACAGAGTTGAAGGTGTTTTCACAAGATTTAAAAAAGACGGATGTCTCATCCCCGTGGAAACTCGAGGTGGTTATAGGAAGGCTAACATATATCAGAAAAAAATTGATTCTGTAATACATTTTGTAAAGCAGTTTAAAGGCACAGAATCACATTACAGTAGAGCGAGGAGTACTCGTATTTATCTTGATTCCACCCTGTCTATTTCTAAAATGTGGAAGATGTACGAAGAATCCGTTGTTGATGAATTTAAAGTTAAAGAGTCGTTTTTCCGACACATATTCGTAACTAGGTTCAACATTAGCTTTAAAAGGCCTTCGACAGATGTGTGTTCAACCTGCCTTCAGTACAAAGAAAAAATTAAAGTTGAAAAAAATGAAGCAATATTGCAAACGCTTAAAGCAGAATACACTGTTCACACTACCCGTGCTAAAGGGTTTTTTAACCTTTTGAAAAAAGATGAACCTAATGTTGCTATAATGTCGTACGACATGCAAAAAAATATGCCTCTGCCAAAGCTCCCAGATCAGAGTGTGTACTATTCAAGACAGTTATACTGCTATAATCTGACGATAGTTTCTGGATGTTCTACTGGAACCGAAGCTTTACGCAAAGAAAATGTATCAATTTACTCTTGGGCCGAACACGAAATGAAAAAGTCTTCGAATTAAATAGCCTCTGCAGTATTTGAAGAACTTGAGTGCAGATCTAAATCTGGTTACTTTGAAGGAAAAGACACCTTAAGGATGGTAGCTGATGGGTGTCCAGGCCAAAACAAGAATACTATTGTATTAACGATGTGCATTTCTTGGCTGCACAGGACTAAAACTTCAATCACGACAGTGGAGCTTGTGTTTCCTGTTACCGGTCACTCATATATGCCTAGTGATAGAATTTTTGGTGGCATAGAACGAAGTTTAAAGAAAAGAGATACAATTGTGCAGCTTGAAGAGTATCATTCAGAATTTAGTAAGCATGGGACAGTCAAACTTTTAGGAAAAGACTGGACCAACCAAGATTGGAAGTCAGAAGCTAAAAACTGTGTTAAAGACCCAAAAAATCTTCATTTCAAAATTTCACAAGTCAAAAAGTTAATTCTGACCAAGAAACAAAAGTCAGTAACTGTCAGTGGCGAACAAAACTATAGTTTCCCAATTAATTCAAGTTTGAGTGTCATGAGACTAGGGAAAAAAGTGTGGAATATAAACCCAACTGAACTTACGCTTGGAGTCAAAGTGAATGCGTTAAAAATTAAAGACGTGCGGGTTTTATTACAAAAACATTATGGTGAAAAATGGAGTGAAATGGAAAATGTGAAATGGTATCACGAAGTGATAAACAATAATGAAATGATGCCTGAAAATCCACTTCCTGAATGTGAGTGCTCAAATAATGCAGACTGTGATGAAGTCATGGAAGTCAACCAAGTTGTAGTGGACTTTTGATTCAGAATTATTGTAAGAGTCAGATATTGTCCACCGATCAAGCAGGTATCTAAAGAACTTTTGTAGTTAGTGTATTGATCGGATCGGGTTTTTAAATTTTATTGAAAAATATTGTATTAGCCCAATAAATTAATATTTGTAACACATATTTCAACTTTTTTTATTTTCACCAAAAAAATCTTCAGTATATTACTGCTGACTTAAGATATCAGCGACACCATCAGCAATATTTTTGGTGACAAAAACGTCTATCTCCACATGTTGGTTACAAACACGGCCAACTCCATATTTCAACGTTAAATATCCCTTTAACTACAGTAAAAAGCATAAATATTATTATTCCAAGATGCTCTGGAAATCATTATTAATCAACAAAAAAAAATTCAACTGTACCCATTGTGTGGAAGTAGTTTAAACAGTTTTTTACCTATACTGAAAATTTTGCTAAATGGAGTTGGCCATCTTTGAAACCAGGCTACAGAATTACATTCTGACAATCGTTAAACTGGTTGCATACCTAGTAATTAGTGTATTTGCAACCTGCTGTTAACAATACCAAAAAAGAAGATTACGGTAAGTTGACAGCTAGTTGTAAGCGCATGGAGGAGAAGCGATGACGTGTTTCCGGAAATAAGGTTACTTTCGGACAGGTGGTGAAGAATAGAACATGGCGGTGTAACAAAAATAAGTAATTCCGATTTTATCTTGGCCGTCCGATTTTTGGAAAATAATGATTAATGTGCCGTACATAATTTACAATAAAAAATTTACTAGTGCATTGTCTTGGTGAAAGAGCACTTTTTTGCGTTCCAAACCGGGGCGTTTTCGACGCAATTCTGCATCGAATCGATCCAATAATCCTGCGTAGTACTCACCATTGATTGTTTTTTCTTTTTCTAAGTAGTCGATGTGGATGATGCCCTTCGCATCCCAGAAAACAGTCGCCATCACTTTTCCAGCCGAATGTGCACTCTTTGCCTTCTTCGGCGGCCCTTCGCCGCGTTTGCACCACTGTTTCGAATGTTCTTTGGTATCCGGTGTGTAATAATGCACCCAGGTTTCATCAATGGTGATAAATCTTCGAAAAAAATCCTTCGGATCGCGCCGTATCATCGCCAACAGCGTCTCCAAAGTGGTCACATGTTTTTGCATTTGATCGATTGTCAGCAAATGCGGCACCCATCGCGCAGGTAGTTTTTTTTTGTATAAATAATGGTGAATGATGTTGTGTACGTGTTCGTAGTAAATGTTTAGGAGCCAGTAGCGCACCTAGAATTTGCCTCTGGGGGGGGGTTTTGGTTGGTCACCAAAAATTTTTTTTCATTTTGAGTCCTTAAAATGTGTAAGTAACAGTGTCGGAAGAGGGTCCTGGGGGGGGGGTTTAACCCCCAAAACCCCCCCCCCCTCGGTGCGCCACTGTTAGGAGCTCTATTAACTCGCGGAGCTTAATTCGACGATCTGCCATAATCATGTCATGTACAGTGTTGATCATTTTCGGCGTGGTGACTTCATTTGGCCTCCCGGGACGCTCATCATCAAAAACACTGCTACGACCACGAATATTGCACATTCGTTTTACCATTTTTGTGAAGGAACTTAATCACCGAACGATACTCGACTTTTTCCATTTCTCCGAAAACACAAAATTTGCTTGCTTTGACGGCTGTAAAAACCAAACTAATTGTTTTTAAAACTTAAAATTTTGACAGACGTCATGTCATGAATGGCAAATGTCAACACCGAAACCAATTCGGTATCAAGTAGCGCCATCTATCAAAGGCTAGTTTAATACCAATCTATCTTCGTAATAAAAGAAAACTTTGTAGTTGACTTACGGAGCGAAAACCTTGACCATGACAAGGAGAACAGTGCAAAAGCTGGGTATGGTTCAAATTACGATGGAGCGTGCCATGTTAGCCGTTTCACTGCGAGACAAGATCTCAAACCGCCAGCTACGATGAAGATCAGAAGTAGCTGATGCTGTAGAGAGAATAGCAACACTGATGTGGAACTGGGCATGTCACGTGGCTCGAATGACAGATAACAGATAGGCAAAGCGGATACTGGAACAGAGACTAAGAGATGATGCCTACTGAAGCAGAGATCGTCCACTAACACGTTGGACTGACTATCTAAAACGTTGTCATAGGAGTTGGATACAAGAAGCACATGATCGAAACAGATGGAAACTTGTGAAGGAGATCTATATCCAGCAGTGGACAAGCGAATATTGAATAATGATTCCAAAAATAAAATGGGTGTAACCATTATATTTGGCACTCGGAGTGAGAATCATATCTCAGGACCATTAAAGCAGCTATAATTATAGAACAATTGTTTCATTTATGTTTTATACTTTAGGTTTGTGACATAAGTGGTCTTTTCAACTATTTTAGCACAATTGGAAAAGCACAATTTTAGGATACGATCAAATTGATTTACCAAGTGAGAGCTTTCATTTGAAACATACTTTGAGTTACAACTGTGTTTTCCATATTCCATTAAATTGAGATGGCCGAAGAGGATTTTCAGAAGACTGCATTTAACTTTGAAAATGGCTACTATGATTACCTGAGAATTCCATTCGGACTCAAAAATTGCACTCTCAACATTCCAGAGAGTAATGGAGAACGTATGAAAAGGACTTACAAGAAAAATATGTCTAGTCTACATGGAGGACATTATTGTATTTTCAACCTCTCTTCAAGAACACATCGTAAATCTTAAGAAGATTTTGAAAAATTAAGAGAAAAAAGATTTAAAATACAAGTTGACACGTGTCAATTCCTTAAGAAAAACTAATGCTATAAAAATATAAGAATTACCACTAATACATTATACAAAGAACATTATTGTTTATAAATACTAAAATAATTAACTAAAAACGCCTAAATAGGTTTTTTTAAAATTAAATAGGTTTTCTATACATATATTATTTGTAGATTTTAAACACCGTACTTTCAAAACAAAAGTTACAGTATCAACTATTCTGTAGGTTTCAGCATGGCCAGTTCAAAATTTACACCGATAACATTCTTATTAAATTTTGTTGTAATCTGTCAAAGTGTTATACAAAGTAACTGATATGGCAACCGTGTTAGTATGACGTTTCGCTTGAAGCGTTTCGAACGACCCGAAGGTAATGCTATCTGTCGATGATAAATATTAAAACCGATGTTTCAGATGGAATTTTTCAGTTCAAGATATCAAGATAGTTCTGGTTTAACGAGATTTTTCATATGTTTAGGAAAAAATATGCAACGTTTTATTGCAAATATTGTCCACTTTTTCAGTTTTATATATGTTGTTCTTAAAATTTTGTCCGGTTTCTTACCGGTAGCTTTATTATAAGCCGGAACATATTATTTTTTCCTACTGTGGCAAAACTGTACATTCAAAAATTTTCAAAAAATTCATAAGTATTTCTTATGATTATATCTTTATGCTGTAAGAAAATTAACAAAATTTTATGTTTGGTTTTCCCGCTTTATACTTAAAAAAAGTAGTTTTTTTGGGTTTTTTCGAAAACTAAAACATAAAGTTGGCTCAAAATTTGTCAAAATACTTCTTGTTGTCACATATACCTTCACAAATTTTTTCAAATTTTTTGAATGTGTAGTTTGTCTTTTGGGGTGTGCAGATCAACCAAAGAGATATATAAATAAAAAAAATAAACAAAATTTTTTATCATTTATTTAACAAAAATAACACATACTATATATAAATAATAATTTAGTAAAGCAGTCTTAAGCATCCCCACTCCCAGTCTGTCCGCTACTTCCCTGTCCGTGTTGGTTCCTTCTAGTCCACAAAAATCCCTTCTGCTGAAAGTAATCCTCGATTTCACTTAAGCTTTTCGACCTCGTCTCCGGCAAAGTTAAATATAAGAACAAACAAGCCACAAGTGAGGTCCCTCCGAAAATCCAGAAAACTCCAGAAATGCCTACAACACTTCTCACTAAAGGAAAAACTTTAGCGACACCAAACAGGGCAAAATTGAAGAACATAAAAGTCAGGCCGCCGGACAACCCTCGTATCTTAGCCGGGAACAATTCGCCCAATAAAACTCCGGGGAGTATTAGGAATCCCAAGGTATTAGTTGCCACGTAGATTAGTACGAAAAGGGCTGGGACGTAGTTGAGCCCTTGGCAGTTCTGATGTAAAAACGTGGCGAGAAAAAGGGCTGAGAGGGCAGTCCCCAAGCCGGACGTCAATGCCAGCGCTCTGCGGCCGATAAAGGTGAGGAGAAAACTGCCCATTATCGAGAAAACAAAACGGACGCACGCAGTCAGGATCGCCACCATAAAATGATCGACTTTTTGAGGCCCCTGAATGTGCTGTAAAATATCTACAGCATAGAATACGATAAGATACGTGCCGGATAATAGCTGAAGTATGTTAAATATATTTATAATAATTAGAGGTTTCAGAACTTCCGGTTGGAAGAGGGTGGTGATATTTACTTTTATCTGTGACTTTTTTTCTGCTTCTAGTCGATCGATGAGATGCTGCATTTCTTGTTTCGCCTAAAATAAACAAATGTTATAGTAAAAGTATTTTTCAGATTGATTTAGTCACGTTTTTAGAGAGTGATAAAGACAAATATTTATTATATAAATTTTTCACATTCACTTTGCCACCACTTTTATTTTTAAGCATTGGCAAGTCATACATGAAACTGAATCTTTACGACATGTGACTACATATGATATATGTTTACTTAAAGACTTTCACGAACCATAGAGCTAGAATCTTAAGGTATAACGTAGTAGATATTGAGCGAGTTACGTGAAATACTGTGATTCACGACGTGAACGTGAGCAATGGAGTACGAGCATGATTCACGATTGGACGCTCCACGCCCATTTCATCTCAGTAACTAAGACACCACTGACATTATGTGGCTATATTCTTGGACCCAAATTTTAACCCTCAACTGGCGTTGTCTGGTCAGCCGGACCCCCAGTACTTTTTTAAATCCATGTAAAACTTGCAAATTTAGCATTTATGCCTGGCGGTGCCATCTACCTTCACTCGTAAGCCACTCCATATACGCACGTAAACTGTGATTCTGTATTGCTCTGAATAGCCAGCGGTAAAGTTCATTTGGGGTCTGTGTGGAACGACGACGCTGATAGTGTTTTATTTCTGAAATGGCAGGTTCTTCCAAAATAGTGTATTTTGGAGAGCTTACTTTTGATGAAAGTGTAAGGCGGTGGTATGATGAATTAGAAAGCGAGTTTAGTGATTATGAGGACTACAACGACAAAGATTTTTCTCCAGAAAGTGACCATAACTCTGATTCTGAGATGGAAGATCAGGGGGACAATGCTAAAACACAAGAAAGTCAGGCTATAGGTGAAGAAGAAGAGGGGCTAGAAACAACAAATGAAAAGTTTTATTTTGGTAAAAATTAATACAAGTGGTCTGCTGTTCCGGCTAATCCAGATTTCAATATTAGAACAAAATAAAAACACAATCTGGTAAAAGTTCTTCCGGGGTTAAAAGGACATGCAAAATGTGGTGATGTCTCTGATCCCATAAAATTATGATAAAACAGAACTGAGAAAACTAACAAAGGAAGAATTTACAGCGTTTCTCGCTATCTTGAATTACTCTGCAGTTTATAAGCCATATGATGACGACTTTCAAGAAATATTTGCAACAGATGGAACGGGACGAGACATATTCAGATCTATTATATCTTTGAAAAGAGTATTTGTGTTGCTCGCATGTCTAAGGTTTGTTGACTGAATAGTTAGTGTAAATATTTTATTGCTTTTGTTTTAGGTTTAACAATGCAGATGATCGAGAAGAACGTAAAACTAATGATCGAACTGCAGCAGTATCTTGGTTATTTAAGCGTTTTGTAAAAAAAATGTAAAAAAAGCATGTTGTATCGACGAAATATTGATAGAATTTGGATAGAAACTATGTTCTGCTGTCAGAAAACCTTGAAAAATAAGCAATGAACTTTCTAAGGTAAGTGAGGTAAGACAGGTGAACGTTAAGGCATCAGTAAAGGTTATGCTAGTGTTATGCCCTTGCCTTACAATCGATGTCCAATTTAAATGATTCTCGAGGCAATATTCCCACGGCCTGGCGTCAGGAGTAACCTCACCGTACCTCAGGTGGGTGTTCAATAACCCAATAGAGCATTCGATGATAGACGAGATTCCACATAAACGGCTCTGAAGTCATGACATGTTAACATTCTTGCAACGAGAAAGGTCTAGAAGCATGGGCATACACTATATAGGGAATAATTAAAATCGTAGAGTTAATTTGAATTATAAACTGGTATTGTTAAGCCATAAATAAATGTATATTATAGATGAAGTAATTGCGTTTTAGTGTTATTGTAAAAAAAATAAAATAAGTGTTAGAAGATTGTGAAGAATCAGTGTAGTAAAAACTATTTTAGAATCCCAATTTACGAACAAAGATTATTATGATCAAAACAGTCTAAGAAAACGTCGGAGAACTGACGAATGCTTTGCCTCCACATCTGCATCATCTTTATCAATGTTTTTGATGAATTTAAAGATTCCTCAGACAAAAGGAATATCCATAAGACCGATGTTGAAATAGAGTTATACTTACGACCAAAGATTCAACCAAATGTGGATGTTTAAAATAATTATACCTTTATTTTATTTCCTCCTCTTAGCCAAATTAGGGCTTTTTTAGCATCTTCTAGTTTCTCTTGCCTTGTTAACCATACAGGGCTCTCTGGTAGAAAGAAGAATACCAACAGTGATGCTACAGGCAGGATAGTACTAGATACTGAAAAAGCCATAATAATATAACCAAACTAGAAACACTTTATATTTAATTTTCATTATAAAATTTTAGAAGTTATACTTCTATACGCGCGCTCCACGTTGGAAATTTGTATGGGAGTGAATCTGTGAAATAATTACATATGTAAGATAATGAGTAAGAGAGAGACAGAAGATATATTTTCTCTCTCTTCCTCTCTCGAGAATAAAAATGTTCCTTTTGTATATATAATTGATTATTATATATATTATATAAAGATATATATACATATAATATTATACATATAATAAAATATTTATTAATATTATAATTTATGTGATATGTTTTGTATTATTTATTAAATGTTCATAATTATATTATTCTTTTGTATTTCAAAATAATATTCTCAATAAATCACTGTGTGATCCAGAACGGTCAATTTTGAAATATATTTGTGTTACGTCCTCGGTATTGTAGTAGTCAGTATACCCGCATGTCACGCGGGAGACCGGGGTTCGATTCCCAGTCGAGGAGGACTTTTTTGTTAATATTATTACATTATTGTCATTTTTAAATACTTATGGATATTGAATTATTATTTGTATTGTATTATTATATGGAATTATGTTGCACTGTATTGTAGTGTATTTTTTTATGTATATTATTGTCATTTTTAAATACTTATTAATATGGCAGTTTAATTTATACTGTATTATTTTAGGTCTAAATTTTGGTATTTTAAATATCATTTTACCGTTTTCTAAAATAAAATTAGAAGACTTTTCTAACAACGAAAAACAAACTTGTACTAAATATAAGCAAAAGCTCAGCTCGTATATGGAACTTGCTTTGCTAAAAGACAGTTCAAATCGAGAAAAGCATATCTACAATAATACTCATAACATTTTATGCCCAAACACAAATGCTGAACAAGATGAAAACATAATTGTATTATTATATTAATAACAAAATAAACAATGAATTTTACTGCAGAGTATGTGTAAAAAAAAATTTGCATTCAACTCCTTTCATACATATATGAAAATAAAAATATACATTTTCATCAAAATATTGATTCAATCCTTCATTGTTAGTAAGTTGTTATTAATTCTGTTTCTCTTTCTGATATGTCTTACCTATAGAATTACATATGTAATGATTGTGCAGATTGACTCCCAAATAAATTTGTAATGGCGAATGCGTGTATAGAAGTGTAACTTCCACCGGTAGTCCCACTGGACTGCCACACCCGTTTTTTTCTTGGTAAAATATGACACTTAACAAGTAAAAGTAATTAAAAAGGTAATAGAATTAACCATCAATATATTGGAGAAATGTATAAGTCTTGTTTCGTACATAATCACTTAATATCCAGTTATTTACTTATGAATTATTATATTTTCCGATTCTGTTCTTATATTTATTCTGATATAATATAGAATAATGGTGGTCGACAGATTCCACACTCTGTAACTGACTAACATGTAACAGAAATACCAGATAGTGGACAGTTTTGTCTATCTCGGGTCTAGTATAACTAACGATGGTTACTGTAAAGCAGAAGTTCGGAGAGATTTGCTTGCTTTGATAAAGCAGAAAATTTGGAAAGATAGATCTATCTCTCAAAATATCAAGATGAGACTGGTGAATGCCCTTGTATTCTTAATATTTCTATACGGAGCAGAGACATGGATTCTTCGCGGACGCGAGCGCCAAAAAATTGATGCTTTTGAGATGTCGTGCTAGAGAAGAATGCTGTGCATACCTTGGACAGCTCATAGGACAAACGTTTCCATTCTAAACTAACTTGAGATTAAAAAAAGGCTGTCCAAAAAAAGAACCAAACGCCAAAAACGACTGGATGATACCAGATATTATACAGCTTATAAGAAAAGAAAAATAAAAGCAAATGAAGAAAGTAGAGAAACAAAGATCAAGAAAATTACTATTTAAATGGAAATAAGCCACAATTAAAGGTTAAAGTACGTTTATTGACGTTTCAATTTCCACTTTGTTTTTTCAATGTTTGTATTTTGAGAACGATTTCCGAAGTGGAAATTGAAACGTCAATAAACGTACTTTAACCTTTAGTTGTGGCTTATTCCCATTTAAATATTAATTACTTTAAAATGCCACAAGAAAATAGCTTCAGAACAATATAAAGATCAAGGAAGCTAAAGAACGCTGGATGAATGAAATATACCACGACGATCACATTCTCGATAAATGGTTAAAATATATCTTTTACCCTTACCCAAGACAAATAATCCTAAATATTGCGATGAATACCGATTAATTAGCCTCATGAGCTACACTTTAAAAATACTACTCAAAAGTTATTCAACAGCGTGTATATAAAAAATGTGAAGAACAATTAGACAAGACACGGTTTGGATTTAGAGGTGGAATGGTAACAAGAGAGGTATTGTGAGTAAAGACAGTACCATTAAAAAAATGCAGGGAATATAATAAAAACGTAATCATATGTTATATAGATTTCCAAAAAGCGTTTGACAGAGTTCAACATAGTAAACTTATACATGCTTTGAAACACGTAGGTACATCTAGATCTCAAAGATATTAATTTAATCAAAAATCTATACTACAATCATGGGAAAGAACGGATGGTGTAACGATTCGAGGGAGCATCATTAATAACATAAGACTTGCAGACGATACTGCAATAATATAAGACGATTTAGAAATTCTTATAGAAATCATTTACAGAGAAAGCAAAAACATTGGACTACATCTATACTAAAAATCATGATGATCTAGAAATCCCCTGTTCACAACATACATCTGACATTGGAGGGAAAGCCGTTAGAGAGGGTCGACAAGTATAAATACCTCGAAGCGATTATAAACTCACAGTTAGATCAAGATAAGGAGATGAAGGTCAGAATTGAAATAGCTCGAAAAGGATTTATAAAATAAAAGTTAATGTTTACAAATATAAAATCGAGTATGGCTATTAGATTAAGGTTCATCGAATTTTATGCATGGTCGCAACTGCTATATGAGCTAGAAGCTGGGAATCTGAAAGCCCAATCTATAAAAACTTTGAGGTATTCGAAATGTGGCTGTATAGGCGTATTCGTAAAATTCCTTGGACTGCAAGTCTCAAACGAAGAAGTGTTCAAACGAATCGCACATGGTAGAAAGCTTATAAACACAAATAAAATAATAAAAACATCGTATCTGGGCCACATACATCAAAACGATAAATACTTTCTTCGTCAGAAGACGGCACAATAAGAAGTTTGCTTATAACCGAAAGTTGTTTTCGAAAACAATCAGATCCAATAAATTTATGAAAAAATGGAAAGGGAAGCCGATCCCTCATAGGGATAGAGGCACAGCGAATGCACACGAGAGACCAACAAACCTTCCTAACTGTTTTCCACTAAAGTGGTAAGAGTACAAAGGTGCCCTCTACTTTGATGGCAATTACCGAAAACTAATCTACGTAAAAATCTTACCTGCAACATATCTCCATGGTAGTAACGATCCCAGTGCGTAAACTAGAAGAATTCCAAATGAATAGCTTGCCAAGGGCACACTTGAAAATAAACCTCTAAGGCGTGGTTCTGATATTTCTCCGATCAAAACCTGAAAACAAACAGCGCTTTCGTAAATACCAAATAATCCTCGAAGACGTAGTTTTAATATTTCTCCGATCAAGACGAAGTTTAAAGAGTGGTGACAATAAACAGAGTTTTTATAAACATCAATGCGCAAGTGTCTTCCAGTTGTTTCAACTACTAGATGTTGGTCGGAATATATTTTAAATGTGGGATATACTCTAATATTTTCTACTTGGCTTTAAAATTATAAATTTAATATTAATATCCAGTTTATTATCGATCTCATTAATCGAGTATTGCATGTGTATTAATGAAAATCTTTGTTTAATATTGCGGTGTAGGGGAAGTGGGGAGGTGGAGGAGGTGGGTAGAAAACGTTCAGGTTTTCCAACTTGCCTGATTTTCTGTAGGAGTTTTCTATATCTTAGTGGATATATTCCTGTTATTTAACATTAACCAATGCATCCAATGGCTACGCGTCAAAGAGACTTCTTCTTCTTCTTCAGTGCCTTATCCGGTCCGGATGTTGGCGATCATCAAGGCTATCATGGTTTTGTTGACTGCTCTGCGAAACAGCTCCGCTGAAGTCATCCCAAACCATTGTCGGAGATTTTTCAACCACGAGATACGACGGCGTCTCGGTCCTCTTCTGCCAAAAAAGAGACTTCGTGGACGTGAATGTAGGATTTATTGGTAAACTGGATTTTATTTCCAGAACCTCCAACTTATCTTCGGGATCAGTGGACATTGCTCATAGTTTTGTTGTAGAGTAAGCATCTATAAACCACACTGCCTTGAAGATCCAACATCAACATTTAATTACCTTTATAGAACTTTATAGAACATTTAAAATTCAAAATTTTCCCCTAGAATTAAGTCTAAAGCCTAAAGAGTATGGATTCCCCTAGAATTTTGGAGATACCATGGACCGATCATATTACGAACGAAATGGTGTTGCACAGAATGGAAAGAGATAGAGAACTTTTGACCACCATTAAAAGGCGAAAGACAGCATATTTGGAGCACATACTTAGAAATGGTACGAGTTTTTGCAGCTGATTCATCATCATCAGTAGCTCGACAACCCTTTCTGGGTCCTGGCTTGTTCTAGGATTTTCCGCCATTCTGTTCTGTTCCTTGCTTTGTTTTTCCAGTTGGTAATCTTAAGTGTTTTCAGATCTTGCTCCACTTGTTCCATGTATCTAAGTTTGGGTCTTCCCTTTGACCTTCTTCCTACTGGTGTTTGTCTCATAATATGTTTTGGTGTTTCAGTCTCCAACATTAGTTCAACATGGCCCATCCAGCGCAGACGTCCGATCTTTATGGATGTTATGATCTCGGGTTCGTTGTATGGTGTGTACAGTTCAAAGTTATATCTTCTGCGCCATATGTCATTTTCCTTTACCCCCTTATATATGTGTCTAAGGATTTTTCGTTCAAATGTGCCTAATAGGTTTTCATCGCTTTTCGATAGTGTCCATGTCTCTGATCCATATACAAGGACCGGTTTTATCAGGGTCTTGTATATTTTGCATTTGGTGCTTCTTGTGATGTTGTTAGATCTTAGATGTTTAATTAGTCCATTATATGTTTTATTAGCGATATGTATTCTTCTCTTAACTTCTTCGCTGACATTGTTATCTGCGATAACTAGTGAACCTAGGTATGTAAAATTTTTCACGCTTTCGATGTTATAGTCTCCTATTGTCAGATTCTGTAGGTTTCTTTGGCCTGTTGATTTACTGACCTTCATGTATTTGGTTTTTATTTCATTAATGTTTAGGCCACTGTTTTGTGCCGCTCTTTCTATCGCATTAAATGCTTCTATCATCTCTCTTTCGCTTCTGGCTATGATATCAACATCATCTGCAAATGCCAATATTTGTGCCAAGGACTTTTGACTCCCTAATTATTTTCTCTAATGTGATGTTGAATAGAATACAGGATAGGGCATCTCCCTGTCGTAGGCCCGTTCTCACATGAATTGTATCTGTTAGTTCGTTTTGAATTCGAATTTTGCTTTGTACTTTAAGTGTTTCTTTTATGATATCAATGAGTTGAGTTGGAATATTAAAGTCTTTCAGTGCATGAATCAGAAATTCTCGATGGATGCTATCATAGGCACTCTCAAAGTCAATGAAAAGATGATGTGTGTCTATATTAAATTCACTAGTCTTTTCCAAGATTTGCCTCAAGACGAAGATCTGATCTATTGTGGACTTCTGCCTGCGGAAACCACATTGATATCCCCCAACTATTTGTTCCGCATATGGTCTCAATCGGCCATACACAATATTTGCAGCTGATTATGAAGGGTAAAATCGAAGGAAAAAGGGGTCCTGGTAGACGACAAATATTCTGGCTGAAAAACATTCGCCACTGGACCGAGTTAAACACAGAGACGCTCTTAAGGAAAGCAGGAGTTTGCAATGGTTATAGCCAACCTTCATTAGTGGAGACGGCATTAGAAGAAGAATATGGATTTTCCTAACTCACGTTTTTGCTTCCAGTCTACGATTTTTTGTTTGTGGTTATCTTTTGGTAATTTTAAAACATACAGTTGAATTTTGCGATTCATCTAATTCAGCCAAACTGGGTTTTATCTACGTCCATTTGGCATTGTTTTTTTATTCTTCGTTCTCTGTCTTTAATCCTGACCCCACGGAGGAAGTGTAGTGGTCATCGTGATATCGTGTACTGTCTGTCTCCAAAGATCTCTATCTCTAGTCTTTTGCATATCGATTTTCAAACTGTTCAACATGTTCTTAACTTTAATCACTACGAGGTTTTGTTTACTTTAGCAAAAAGTTGTTTTTAAAGGGAAAAATAATTTACTTTCTGTTTTTAATCCAGTTTTTCCTTGTTCTGCTTTTAGAGATTTTAAGAATACTACCTGGGTTTCAAATAAGAATTAACAAATATTATAATAGTAGAATACCGGTGAATTATTAGTATGTCATAAGTGCCAAAATACCCAAAAAGTCACTAAGAGCCAAACTCTGAGAATATCAGTAAAAGACAAAAAGAACAATGAACGGATAATGAGCGAAGTAAAAAAAACTGATACCCAGGAAAATGGTCGTTGTGAGCATATACCAAAGAGCGATCAAAACTGTAGATCCAATGTGAAAAGATAAACGAAATGCAGAGATAAATAGGTTAAAAAAAAAATAAAAAAAAAATTTGTTTAATTTACTAATGTTTGTATTTTGAGAACGATTTCCGAAGTGGAAATTGAAACGTCAATAAATGTATTTAACCTTTAATTGTGGCTTATTCCCATTTAAATAGTAATTAATATATATAGTTCGTCCCAAACCCTTCTTTCAGTGCGTAGTTGATCGAATTCTCTCTAACATATTAAGCTAGAAGTGACAGAAAAAAACGTGAGTCTGTGATTATTATACATAGAACTTAGAAAATTATTTATCGTAAGCTAATTCTACTTACGGATGTATAATTGGTTGGAGTTTAGAATACGCTAAATAGATATCCAATCAATGATGCGCATAAATATAATTTGATGCAAATTGTCTCGATCGTGACAGTACTTTAACAATGTCATCTGATAAAATGATAATTGTCATTCCAGGTTAGTATTTTCAGACATTTTACAGTGAAAATTTAATTTTGTATTTATTTATTGTATAATAAAAATATTTTAAATATACCGAGATATATCGAGAAAGAATAAAGACTAATATTAAAATTATTAAATTATTTTCAATTAGAAAAAGACAGATTACGATCCTGCAACTGTCAAATTTAACTAAAATATCATGCAATAATTCTCGACATTCTTAAAATCCTATTATGACGTCAAAATTAGTGACGCACTGAAAGAAGGGTTTGGGACAGACAGTATATATATTTCGTTTATGTATCCTTATATTTTTTGAATTTCAAAATTAAATAAATGGATTTTTATCAGTGCACCAGTGCCTTCTAAAAAATAAATGTATCGTTTAGTGTTTCTTTTTTGTATAATGAGGTTTTGGAAGTTTTGACAGATTAAGGAGGTGAAAAAATTTCAGATACTTATAGTTGTTTCTCTTTCCTCTCCATTTATTATCCAAAAAAGAGTTCACATTCAATTTATCATTAAATAAATGAATTTAGAAGGCGTTTTTTAGCATAAGGCTCAATCTGCTCCATTTTTCACTACATTTAATTGAATATAAGCGCTAAAAAAGAAAAGAATCAAGAATGAAAAGCGTCAAATACTGTTAAACCCATTTAAATGAGAACACTTGATATTTCGAAAGGGCGGAAAATCTTGAGTGGAGTGTGTTTTGGATTTAATTGAATTTCATTTCGAATTAAGTCGAGGCATCGAACCGAAGGAAAACAAATTTTGATTTTTTGATTGATTAAATTCCATTTTATAGCGGGGGTGATATTTCTAATTGAAATAATTTTTAAAGATTTTCGATTATTACGGATGGCTTTTGACGAATTTCTAAATGAACTAACTGCTAGATAAAAACAGCGATGAAAAGGATGAAGAACAGACAAGATGGAAATACAAATTGGAACCAGTACCAAAACGAGAACACATTTCTGTCCAACCGAAAACTATGTATATATATATATATATATATATATATATATATATATATATATATATATATATATATATATATATATATGTATATATTACCTGTTCCAGTAGTGCGTTCGTATAGTACAGTTATGAGTGAAATTAAGTGTTGTGGTACGTCTACGTCATTTAGTATCTGCCATAAGTGTTGCCATTTGACCATGCCGAACGCTTTGCGATAATCTACAGGGTGAGTCATAACTATTGGGACATAGACTAAGGACAGGTTATTTGGACCAAAATATGGCTATTGGGCCAAATATGCCTTAATAAAATGTTGCTGAGAAAAAAGATACAGGGTGGGTGTTAAAGTTAATTTTTGTTTTTCGTTTTTTGCTAATAGTTTCCCTGTATATTTATAAATTGCTATCAAAATTGGCACAGAGGCATAATCTTTGACAAGAAATAGTATTTTATTTACAATTCCACTATCAAATACCAAACTAATAAACAAAGTTGCAACTAACGTAAGGTTTCCGCTTTGACGATAAATCAAAACTAAACACACTTTAACTTAAAAGAACTCACAAAAACTCAAACTAAATGTTCTACATGGTCTCCTCCGATTTCTATGCCTTTTCTAATTCTTTTTATAAAGGATTTTCGGACGTTAAAAAAAATATTATTCTGTCCCCTTATAAGATTAGCTGCATTTTGAATGTATCTCCAAAGTTCGTCTCGTGTATTAATTTCATTGGCATAAACTAAGGACTTCATATGTCCCCAAAAATATAAATATAGCAGGTTGTACTCAGGACTTCTTGGTGGCCATTGAAAATCACTGCCTCTGCCAATCGATCGTTGAGGAAATACGTCATTAAGATGATGTCTAACAGCTAATGAAAAATGAGGTGGCGCTCCATCCTGCATAAACCACATTTTTCTTCTTACATCCAGTGACAGATCATCTAAAATATCACTAAGAGTATTTACCAAAAAGAATAAATAAGAATCTCCATTTAAATTAGGAGGAAGAACATAAGGCCCTAGTAGTTGGTCGCCTATAATGCCACACCAAATATTCAATTTAAACTCATGCTGAAAATGTCTAGCTTTAATAGCATGCGGGTTTGCTTCTTCTCAATAATAACTATTTCGCCAATTAAAAACCCCTCGTCTGGTAAAAGTTGCTTCGTCGGTGAACATAATATTCTTAATAAAGTGTCTGTCATTGCGATGTTTATTCAGAATACGTTGGCAAAACTGTAACCGTCGTGGAAGATCTGTTTTAAGTAAATTTTGAACAAGAGTGAAGTGATAAGGATGGAGGTTCTCTTTTTTTAGAATTCTAACAATAGACGACTGACTTATTCCTGTTGCTGCTGATAGATGTCGTGAACTTATTTCAGGATTTTCATCTACTCGAACCAAAAGTTCATCTTCTTGATTAGGTGTGATTTGTTTCGGTCGACCATCCCAATGTTTAGTGTGAAATGACCCAGTTTCACCTTAACTACGATATAATCCAGCAAAAGTTTTGGAATTTGGTTGCCTTCTGTTTGCGTATAACATTCCATACCTTCTGGCTGCCGAGCGACCGCAAAAATTTTCTTGTGCGTATACGCAAATCATATCTCGCATTTCTTCATTAGTAAAATGATTGTGACGAGGCATTTCAATCAAAAAAAGTAATGATTACTTTTAAAAAATGCAACATTACACTACACTGTCACATCAAAAATAATTTACTCTGAACAAATGACATTTACCAACAACAATTATCTGACAGTCCAAAGCATACTTTTCATAAATGAAATAATATTTGAAATCCTTTTTTAAGACTCTAAGCAGTTCGACTGCGTTTTTATCGAAAACGGTTGAAATTATCATGTTTAAAAACCATTATTAAACCATGAGTACCAATTTTACGTAAAAATGATGTTTACGTCATATTTTCTAATAAAAATTACTAAAAAGTTTCATCAGAAAAAGTTTAGACTCAATTTGATCATTAGGAATGATCCACGTGGCGCCCTCTATAACAAAACGTAAAATTGTAAATAAAATACTATTTCTTGTCTAAGATTATGCCTCTGTGCCAATTTTGATAGCAATGTATAAATATACATGGAAACTATTAGCAAAAAACGAAAAACAAAAATTAACTTGAACACCCTGTATCTTTTTTCTCAGCAACATTTTATTAAGGCATATTTGGCCCAATAGCCATATTTTGGTCCAAATAACCTGTCCTTAGTCTATGTCCCAATAGTTATGACTCACCCTGTATAAAACAAATGTATAGTGGGATATTGAATTCCCTAAATTTTCCTATTATTTGTCTTATGTCCAGAAGATGTTCTCGAGTACCTCTACCTTTGGTAAATTCAGTTTGCTCTTGGGATATTTCACTTTGTAGGAAAGTTTAGAGTCTCTCATTAATCATGTCTATCATTATATTGCTGACATGTGAGATAAGAAAAATGGTTCTCTATCATGGACGTATTCTCTAATAGTTATCGTATTTATGATTACTATATCAATAGATTATTTTTATGTCTACACACTAAAAGAATTTATTGTGTAAAATAATCAAAAGTGTATGTTATTCATAGCAGTTTTCAAGTACTATCGAACTAACGGCAGTGTAGCAAATCTATTGTTTTCCAATAAATGGAGCTGTAACATATGTTTACACTGGAACATGTTTTGATTGAGACTAATCCAATTTAGCCGTATACATCCTAATTAATGATATTCTTGAGTAATTTACTATACACTAACGAAACAGACAACAAACATATGGTCAACTGGGAGTTTGATAATATGTATATACGTACATAAACGTACATATACGTACGATGAAATAAAACCATTACTAAAAGAAAATTCTGATACCTCGTTATAAGTCCTTACAAGAATAAGAATATCTAACAATAAGTATTTTGTGTTATTGAATACAGTGTCGGTTAAGGTTTTAATACAATATTAAAAAAACTGCTGGGAAAAGAGAAATGGGAAAATGAATGGCTTCAATCACAATTATTGCTACGTGCTATGTGTTTACTTACTTGTCCAGCTGCTGCAGTTAGTCCCGCTGAAAATCCTGCAATCAATCTTCCTAACAATAGAATAGCGTGATTTAGAGAAAAGGCAATTAAAAACCATCCGAAGATTAGAGGCATGGAAGCAATTTGTAGTGCCAATTTTCTACCGCATCGTTCCATTAAGATGCCACTGAGCAATGATCCTAAAGGGGTTGCCGCTGAATGGATACTAGCTGGAAACAGGTTAAAATGTTGAGAATGACATTGAAAACTTAAATTAGTACGAACTATTTAAACATTTATCTAAGCAAACTGGAGTGCTTGTAGCACAAGTTTTTTTTAAGTACTGATTTTATGGAAAATGAAGAACATTATGAAGCAAGTTGTATTAAAATTAAAATGCACAAATATACTGATCGCCAAAAAAACTGCAATCCTTTGTATGCGGTTATTTATTCGGATCAAATGTGTTTCCTATCTAAAAATATATATTTGATAAGTTTTTACCTTGCTGGCTTTTCTTTAACTGAAGTTTTTTTTTTCGCAAAAATAGGAAAGATAAGAAAGTTTATTTTTAGGTATTTAAGTTTAGTTTATTTGTAGTTTTTAGTAATTTTTGATTGTTTTTAATTTACCCAAAAAATTTAAAATGCCAAGAGTTATCGGTCGTCAGCAATTTCGTCTTTTAAGCGACTTAAAAAAAGGACGCATTGTTGGCATCTATCTATCTATACAAGGATTTTTACAGCTGTCGCCGCCTTCCTTCTTTCATCCAACGTCTCCAGTCCTTTCTGTTTTGCAATTCTCCACCTCTAAGGTCTCGTCTTTCCATGGCCTCGTCCACTTCATCCCTCCATGATCTTCGGGGTCTACCTCTTTTCCTCCTTCCTATTGAGCTCCAATCCGAAATCTTTGCTATCCACCTTGTATGATCTGTTCTTCTCACATGTCCATACCAAATTAAACGTTTTTCTTCTATGTAGCTGAGTATGTTTTGTTCTTCTGCCATTCTTCGTTTTATCTTCTCATTTCTGATGTGATCCATTTTTGTCACTCTGCAGCTTCTTCTCATGAACTCCATTTCAGTTGCTGTTATTTTGGACCTGTTTCGTTGGTATTATTGGCATGAAGGCGGAAATTTTACGAAGAATCAAAGGTAATCCATCAACGGTGTTAAGAGTTTGGAGGAGATGGTCCAATGATAAGACTTATCGGCATCGTGGAAAGTCTAGACATTCTAGAATATTTCAAGGCCGTGATTTGCGCTATCTTAGACTTTTTGCTGTCAGAAATAGACAAGACAGTGTACGTCAAGTAACATATGATTTAGTTGCTGCTGAAGGAAGAGTTGCCTTAAAAAGAAGAGTTAATCAAAGATTACTTTAAATGGGACTGAGAGCTTATTGCCCGCTGTTGATGTTACCTTTGACACCACAGCTTAGGGCTTGACGTTTAGAATGATGCAGAGCTGGGCAGAACGGGAATGACCAACCGAATTTTTGTCTGCTTCAGTAATCAATCTAGGTTTTGTTTTGGAGGCTCTGATAAGCGTATAAGGGAAAGAAGTTTTCAGGGTGAAAACGAAATATAGACTTGGCTACTGAACGTCATACAGTCAGAAAACCAAGCATTATGGTATGGAGTGCTATATGTTTGGGAAGCAGATCACCTCTGATTCTTATTAACGGTACTCTGACAGCTCGACGGTATATTAGTGAAAGAAGTACTGCAACTAGATTTACATTCTTACCTACAAACCATTTGAAATGCGATCTTTCAACAGAATAACGCAATAACTCATATTGCCCATAAAGTTCATACAAGAATCTGGTATAGAGACTTTGGAGTGGCCATCAAGATCAGCTGATTTGTTCCCCATCGAACATGTGTGGGATATAGTAGGTCGAAACCTAAATCGATTGCCTCTGACTCCAGTAAACTTAAAATACCTGTGGTATGCGCTAGGAAAAATCTGAATAAGTATTCCGCAACATAATATAAACCTCTTAATTCGATCAATTGCCTGTAGAGTGGGTGTATAGAAAATCAGGGAGGAGCCTAGTGTGCTGCAGTTTTTTTGCAATCAGTATATTTAAACTTGTACTAACTACAAACAAAATATTAAAAAAAACCCACAATATAAAGTTTATACTTCTTTTAAAAATTTTTGGATAATGTCAAAAATGCGTACAAACTTTGATAACGTCTGTTAGTTTCAAATTAATTCAAAAATGAAGTTTAAATCACATATTATCATGTAGAAAGAGCTATCCAAAAACTTTGAATGTAAAAATACATTGTAACTACTTATTTGCTGGCGGTCTAAAGCATAAAATTGAAACATTCTCAAAGTTATAATCCATTTATGGTTATCCTTATCGCGCAGTGGGATGTAAGTTTCAGCAACTTTGCCAGAATTTTAAAAGTCGTTTTTTGTGAATGTTAAACAGGAAAGGTACATAAAAACTTACGTACGTATTTTGAACACGACTAACTAATAGAATTATGGATGTGGGACAAATTTCAGATGAATGGAGAAGCAGCATAGCATATATTACATAGTATGTGATTCTACGTTTACAAATTTTACATTTTTTATTTGCAGCAAGTCAATTATATGTATAAGTAAAGAAGATAATATATAACATGCACAAAATACATTACGAGATTAAAATACATGAATGCGCATAACATAAAATCAAACACAAAATACGAGGCGTGTTTTTTAAGTAAGTACCGTTTTGGAATTAAAAAAAGACGTGCAAAAATATGGCAATAATTTTATTTTTACATGAAAGCCTGTACCTTAATCTACTTTTCTACATAATTTCCGTGAATATTGAGGCACTTGTCATAACGTGGCACCAGTTTTTGAATACCCTCCTGATAAAATTCTGCCGCCTGACTTTTGAGATCTTTGGTCTGATTAGCCACATGTGGACGGGCATTGTCATGCAGCAAAACGATACCCTTACTCAACTTGCCACGTCTTTTGTTCTGGATTGCACGACGCAGATTTTTCAATGTCTCACAATAAGACGCTGCATTGATTGTCTCATTACAAGGCAGAAACTTCACTAGCAATACTCCTTTTCTGTCCTAAAAAACTGTGCACATGATTTTCCGGGCAGAAATTGTTTGCTTAAACTTTACTCTTATGGGTGATGATGAATGTCGCCATTCCATGGATTGTTGTTTCGATTCTGGTGTGACGTAGGCCACCCACGTTTCGTCACTAGTAACAATTTGGTCTAAAAAATCTTCACCTTCACTGTGGTACCGCTCAAGGAAAGTCAATGCACTGCCTAAACGTTGGGTTTTGTGCAAATCCGTCAACATTTTTGGAACCCAACGTGAACACAATTTCCGGTACCTAATTCAAGTTCTCGGTAACAATGCGATACAAAACACTACGAAAATACTGAGGAAAGCAGTCAGATAATGATGAAATTGTAAAGCGTCTGTTTTCTCTCACCTTTTCGTCCACTTTCTGCACCAAATTTTCATTAACCACCGAAGGACGCCCACTCCGTTCTTCATCATGCACATTTGTGCGGCTATCTTTAAATGCTCTCACCGATTTCCTTACCATTCCATCACTCATAATGTTTTGTCCGTAAACTTAAAAAATTTCACGATGAATATCGATCGGTTTTACGCCTTTAGCACTAAGAAATCGTATAAGCCCGTACTTCACAATCAGCGTGACTCACGATTGTTGGAGGCATCTTACACACTGGAGTAAACAAGTATACAATGAAGAATCAGACTGTAATGGCTTCAGTGCGTAGACAAGAGATGTAGGTAACCAGCGCTCATGCGCGGAACGCCGACCGTAGCTCTGCGGCGGCGGAATCGCAAAACGGTACTTACTTAAAAAACATGCCTCGTATATAAAATAAGATATTTACCAACATAGTACGTACATCCATGTTCATGCTACTGCCTTAAAGTAATCGAAGTGTTCACTAACAGAGTAAAAAGCAGATTTCAAAAGAGATATCTTTTCAGACTTAGTTTAAATGTATCCATCGAAAGTTGTTTTAAATCCATAGGTAGGACATTATATATAGTCAATTGAGTTTTTTCTGACTTACTCAAACGATACTTAACTGTTCTGATGTTATTTTTACCTCTTGTGCTATAGTTATGTAAGTCAGAGTGTTTAATTAAAGTATCAGAGTTTTTATGTATTTCTACATTAACGCTGTATAGCCATAATGTTGGCAAGAGCATTATCTTATATTTAATAAACAATGGTTTGCAAGATTCCAAGTAGCTAACTTTTGCAATTATTCTTATTGATTTTTTTTGCAATTAAAATATTGTTAGAGCATTGCAAGAGTTTCCCCACAGAATAACACCATAGCTTAAAAATGAATGGAAAAGAGAAAAGTACGTTAAGGTATCAACACTTGTAACACGTTTTAATTGCCTGAGTAAAAATAAGGTACTAGAAAGTTTATCTTTGAGATGGTCAATATGGTTATACCAAGTCAATGTTATACCAAGTCAACTGTTATGTCCAACAATTTGACATTATTTTTTTCAACACTCACATCGAAGGTAGACGAAAAAATTAAATTTTGAGTTTTGTTATCATTTAGTTTAAGTTTATTTGCTAAGAACATTGATTGAGCATTGGAATTTACATACTCAGACGTGGTTTCTAAAACTGAACGATTTTTATCAGAAAAAGCAAAAGTAGTGTCATCTGCGAATAAAACTGTTTTAAATGGAGCCATGAAATTGGGCAAGTCATTAACATATATTATAAATAATAGAGGACACAGAACTGATCCTTGTGGAACTCCGTGCTTTATCTGCTTAAATTCAGAGAGACAATTTCCGTACTTGACTACTTGGTATCTATCCTTTATATACGATGAAATTAGTTCCAAAGGAGTACCTCTTATACCGTAAAAATGCAGTTTTTTTTAGCAAAATATCATGAGAAACACAGTCGAAGGCCTTTGAAAGATTACACCGCGTTATGGCAGAGTGATTATGCTTCTTAAGGCCATCAACTATGGCACTCATCACATCTAAAAGTGCATGTGTTGTGGAACGATTATTTCTAAACACATATTGTGAACTGGTAAGAAAGTTTAAAAAAATTTGTTTTGAAGTACGATATAAGACGCTTCTTCAGAATATTTTCGATTATTTTACTGAATATCGAAATGATGGAAATTGGTCTATAATTGTCTACAAAGTCACGATCGCCCTTTTTAAAAATAGGAACAATTTTGGAGTATTTAAATGGAGTTGGGAATATCCCGATTGAAAAAATACTATTAATGAGATGTGTTAAAGCTTTAGTAATTATTTCACTATTGCTTTTGATAAAAGATGCGTTTAGCTCATTATTATCTTAATAATTTGAATTTTTTAATGTTTTTATCATTGTGGATACTTCTTGTTGATTGGTTGGAGTTAGAAAAGATGAATTCGATGGTGCTGGAAATTTTTGATAGTTCAAAATTGTGTCGTCTGGTGTATTTGGAAGGGATTTTATAATATTCTCAGCAATTTCAACAGAAAAGTTATTGAAAGAGTCACAAGATATGTTTGTTGTTGAATTATGTAAACCATTTCTTTTATTTCGCTCATAGTTAATTACCTACAACAGTTTACCAGACATCTTCTGTCTTTGATAACCAGTTTTTTTAGTGCATAATATTGCGATACTGCAAGATTATAATTATCTATTAGAAACGTTGCTAGGTAATTTACATCAAGATTATCATTAAAAATGTTCCAGTCTAACACGGATAAAAAGTTCCGCATTTTTAAGATACGCTTCTGCGTAAAGGCTCTAGTGCAAACACTTGACTTTTGCTGAATTGATGTTAAGTTTATACTGATATACTGGCCGCGATGATCAGAGAAACAAGGTTCAAGAACATTTGCCCGAAACTGATCTTCTTCAACATTTGTCGTAATATTGTCTACACAAGTGGCAGATGTATCAGCAATTCTAGTATAGTCATGGATTGTTTGTTTTATTCAATATGATGATATTATAGAAGTCAGCTCACTAGTATTTGCGGAGATTAAAATCTCCGAAAACTATTACTTTTAAATTTGGCCTCATAATGGAACCTAATAAATTTTCGAAATTTGTAAAAAAGACAAAATCGTTACATTTACTGCCAATACAACCATGTTAATATCTTGTAGAACAATTCCACAAAATTCAGATGTTTGTTCTACATTAAATTAATCACAGTTAATAGCTTCGACTCGTTCGACTTCGACTTATTTTTAACATATATTACAGTACCACACTTCTTTTTATTTTTCCTACAGAAACTGCTAGCAAGTAAATACCCATCGATGTTTATGTATCGGAGATCTGCTGATCTGTGATTCGTCACTCAACACTCGACACTGAGGGGTACTACCTGACTTGACAATGGCAGGTGTGACCTTGCCGAAACGTCGTCGAAATAATGGTTTTCCTCAAAATCTCAAAATCAAAATTATTCAACGCAGAGTCAAACCCGGAAAACCACAGAAAGCACTGACTGTCACTCGACATTGAGGAGTAAGCAGATTGAAACCTCAGTGCCGTTTGACGGTTCTTGTATTTATACAGAACACGATACTGGTACGTCACGAGTAAGGGGAATATGAGGGGAGTATACAGATTGAGACCCCGAACTCGAACGGAACCGTATCCATCTTGAAAATGGCCCCAAAATGGCTCCGGAACGTAGAGCACTAATTTGTCAACGCCGGTTCTTCCCGAGAACCTAGCGATTTTCTTACTTTTTAATATATATATATATATATATATATATATATATATATATATATATATATATATATATATATATATATATATATATATGTATATATATATATATATATATATATATATATATATATACTTATTATTCGGTAAATCGTACATATAGATATTTTTTTCATTTTATTAATAAAATAAAATATCTATTGCAAAATAAATAGTGCAAAAGCTCCAAAGTTATATATTTTTCAGTAATTGAGTGACAAAAATAACCTTTAAATAAATTGTATATGTCTTTCCAGCAAATTCATTTTATGGAAGAAATAACGTCGAATTTTATATCTTTGCAACAAAGTTTCAAATGGCCGGATAACTAAAGAAATCACAACTCTAGTATAATTGCCTCTTTGGAAAGAAATCAAAATAGTTGCGGAATGTATAAATGTTTGAAGTGTCAACTTTATGTTTGAGTGTTTTACGACACACTAAAAATTGTTTTGAAATCGTAAAAAACTACAAAATCACCAATTGGTACAATTTATTTGACATACAGAGTGTGTGTCAAAAAAACATGAATTTTGATTTACCAAAACTTTTGTGTCCACGACGTGGCAGAGAAAGATTTTTATCTACTACTGAGAAAGTTATTATTAAATACTAGAAGTGTCCGATGATCAGGTAAATACACCCTGGAATTGGAATAAAGAAGAACAATGAGATTTGGATTTTACAGAAAAATATGGCTTTTGAAATTGTTATAATTACTGAAGCAAATAATGAGAACGGTATTTCCAAAAAATACATTTTTTTAGTGTTTTTTAATTTAAAGCAGAAAATTTCAATATAAGGAGTTGGCTTTTTTATTAAGTATACACGTCTATTATTTGTGTAAGTAGGATCCTATCCTGATTTATCTAATGGTAATTAATCACGTTTGAACTGACTCGAATGAGGCAACGCTCCAACTGTGTGCAGCTCTTCAATAAATTGATATGAGAAAGGAAGGAAGCCAGGATAGCCAAGGGGTAATTTATTAAGTTGTTATCTGATGTAATTCTGGACGTGAGATATTCCTTCGGGAGATTTTATTGGCGGATTTGACTAGGACGACTGAGAGGAGGTTTACATCAAATCATAAACAATAAACAATATATATATATATATATATATATATATATATATATATATATATATATATATATATATATATATATATATATATATATATATATATATGTATATGGATTTTGCTGAGAGATAAGTTGGTTCAGTTTGCGTTTCTGGGTTTGGGTTTTGTTGTCAGAAATGTGTTGGGCTTTTTGGCGAGAAAGACGATCGAAAGTGTCCCATAATAATGGATGAATGTTGAAAGAGTGGATGTCATTGTAGGTTTTAAAAAGAGAAGGAATTTGTTAAATCTAAGTTGCGTCGGGTGGAATGAATTGAGTTTCTAAGAAGCGAATAACCAGTTGTTCTAAGAATTTTGGAAATTAATGAAGATTTAGTATGAAGTTTAATTTGAAGAGATTTCGGAATGACTTGATGGTCACGACATGATTTAAGAAAAGCAAGATCACAGAGAAGACGGTATTTGCGTGTTAGAAAATTGGAAAAAGATTTAGAAGAATGAAAAATCTTCCCCGTAGAGCGTAGAGGCGAATAAAATGTTCGGATAGATTTCCGCGGTCAGATAAATGAAAATCACCAAGTTCTCGGGAAGAACCGCGTTGAGAATTTAATGCTCGACGTTTCGGCACTCATTTTGGAGCAATTTTCAAGAGTGATACGGTTCCGTTCGAGTTCGGGGTCTCAATCTGCCTACTCCCCTCACTCGTGACGTACCAGTATCGTGTTCTCTATAAATACAAAATTCGGTTAAAAAAAAATTCGTGAATGGACATAGATATCAAATGCTGGACAATTATTCCATATTGCAGAAGATCGAGAAGCCTTCGCAATGGTGATCACCAACGTCGGAAAATTCTGATATGGCACACGAAGAAGAAGAAGAATAAATACAAGAACCGTCAAACGACACTGAGGTGTCAATTTGCCTACTCCTTAATGTCGAGTGACGACCGGTCTTACCCTATGTGGCTGTTTTTATACTACCAGTATGCACGGGAACGGTATGCGCTGACGTGGTCTGAGCTGACGTGGTCTAAGATGACGTGGCCTGAGCGGTGTGGGTTGGGGTGGGGAGTCGCTGAAGTAGCGGTCGCCATGTTGCCGGCAGTCATTTAGCGTCATCGGGCGTATTTAAGCTGTTGGGCCGTTTTTCAATTTCAATGATTCTCGATTTTAAGGAGCGGATCGGAGCGATGGTTTTTGCTTTTTCGAAATTTATTTTGTGGCCTGTCTGAATACGATGTTGGGGTAGGGCTGAAGTAGTATCGGAATGTTTGACTGATAGAGAATGTTCGTAAATACGGTTATGGATTTGTTGGTTTGTCTGTCCTATGTATAAATGTGGGCAACTGGAACAAGGTATTGTTCCAGTAGTGTCGTAGACACCATGGTCTTCATTTGGGATTTGATCTTTTACGAATCTGACGAGATTGGACAACTTGGAGTGAGTAGTGAAGATGGTTTTGATGTTTAGAGGGATAAGAGTTCTACTGATCTTGTCAGTAATACCTTTAATAAAAGGTAGAAAGATTTTTGGTTGATCCAGCGGCAAGGTTTCTTTTTTGGATGGAATGGGGTTTAGATGTTTTTGAATGCTTCTATTGATTTGGGTTTTGTGGTAGCCGTTTTGTAAGAGTGTTTGCCTTATTGAACTGATTGATCGGATTGATAGGATGACCTGTGATTGTGGTCGCTAGGTCTTATGGAACGGGAAATAGGAGTGTTGGTAACTGAATTGAGTTGGGCGGGGTGATGATGACTGGGTGAATTTTCGGTACACGCAATAAAAAAAACTGTGAGGTGGGTTTTTCTGAATAAGAACATCAAGGAATGGTAAAGACGCTTCAGACTCAGCTTCCATCGTGAATTGAATGCTGGGATATATACCATTCAGGTGGGAGAGAAAGAGATCTAATGTGTCTTTACCATGGGGCCAAATGACAAAGACTTCATCAATGTACCGTAACCAGCAGGTGGGTTTGAGATTTGATGAGGACAGGGCTACTGTTTTGAAATGTTCCATTACTAGTTCCGAAACTATTACGGGAGAGAGGGCGGATCCCATTGGGGCACCTGTAATTTGACGATAGAAATGATTTTGGAATGAAAAATATGTATTAGACATGCAGTGTTTTAGTGTAAGTTTTTCCTATTCCGTGTAACGAAAACCCACTCATACAAACAAATAAATTTTGAAAAAAATCTATTTATTAATATATATCCATTACTCTAAATCTACTGAAGAAATAAAGTATGACCTGGCAACCTTTCTGGTGTCGGTTTAGGCTTCAGTCAATTTTATACGATTACGCGTGCTCTCTCTTTCCTTGTCTAAGGTAAATTTATATAACAGCTATTATACCACAGCTGATATCAACCTTTGTAACCATAACGAAAATAAATAAACAAATAAAGCATTTTAGAGTATTGTAATAGACAGTTTATGTAAAGTTGGCAAACATTGTTTATTTCCGTAATATCACGTGATTTTGGTTTTGCACGAGGACACATCAAGAAAACCTTGTTTTTCACCTACATGTAATTTAATATATCTTTTTTTTGTATTATCAGTATATTTTTATTGATTTTCTGTTCTGTTTCACCTTCAACAAAAATACACGTTTTGACTATATAAACAGACGAACCCTTTTTCTTTTTTTCTTTTAAATTGTTAGAATTTCCTATAAACTATACCTTTTTTAAACAAGACGAAAAGCTCTCTCGCATACACAAATCATTTTTATAGTCTTTATTTTTAAGAATTTCTAATATTAAAGAAGGATTGCAAATATTGGTTAGCTTTCTAACAGACGTATAATTGCAAAAAATTCCACAAAAGGGCGTTACATTCGGACAGATTACATGAAAAACGACATGAGGAAAGAATATGGTTAACTTTTTTAAATATTCAAGACATGAAAACTGGATTTCAACATTGGAGGATTTCTCACAAATAAAATGTAATGATTGGGGATTTTGTTTCTTTCCAACTTCAATTAGAAGTCAATCTTTGCAATTTTTTAAAACAGTGAATAAAAAAATGCAGTTTATGTTCGAATTAGAGAATTTGATTCGATTGGATTGGATTTCCACAGTAAGAAAAAACACATGAAGGTAAACAGTTATTATAAGAAATGATATGAAGCATATTTAACTAAATAAAATTATTATTGTTAATATAAAAGCCAATTGAAGCTTGTTGAATTTGATATTAATCCTTGTAATAGTATTAATCCTAGCTTTAGATTTAATTGTAGGTGAGAGTGTTGTACCTTTGGGCGCTTGTACCTCTGGACACTGTTGTTAAAATTGTTGTTTTCTCCGTGTTGGAAAGAATTTTTGAAAGAATTTTTGTTTTAATTTATTTCGCTTCATAAATACAAAGACTTTGGAATTTAGTCAGGTTTGTGAAAGTTCCTGAAATCTTCTATAATGTTTATTTTAGTAAGTTACATAGGTGAAAAAGAAGAGAAAATTAAGTATGATTTTTAATTTGAAATATCTCATTTAGAAGAAACTTTTTGGCTATTTTAATGGACTTTCGGCACTCAGCAATAATATAATCTTTCATTCTGCGTTTAAATTTTTCAAAAATATTTATTAATTTTTTCAGGATTCGAAGAAAATAAATGCATTTAAAAAGCATTGGCCCGAAATTTTGCGCCTACGCTCTTAAATTTGATACATAAAATGTAAAGTAATCATGTTTGTCATCTTATAATTCATGTAATAAATAAGATTCCGTTCTTTTGTGTTGTTTCTTCTTAATCGAAGGTAATTTGTTCTCTGATCACAGGTACAACATAATGTGGACAACGGTATAACATAGTGTCGTACCTTTGCATGACTTGTCAAAAAAATCAAGTCAAAAGTTTTTTTAAAAGGTAACTGAAACGAATCCGTAGACCTATACTTTGTCATTTATAGATAAAGGTGTATCTAATTCTGTATGCTTTAATGGTCGCTATTAAGCAATTTTGAAACATTTTGAGTCAAACGAGATAAAATTTGATCAAAGGTACAACACTCTCCCCTACTAAATAGTAAAAATACATATTAAATATTTCTGGTACCACTTGTTTTAGAATAAGGCCCTCACGTTAGCAGCTATATAAATGTTTCATATTTTTCTACTAAAGATTGCATTTATTTAAATTGCCCCTAATCACAAAAATGAACTTATCAGTTTTATTTCTAATACCTTAAGTATTACGCAGAAACATGATAAAAGTATTAAATATTGTTCCATAGACTCCCCTTTTAATAATCGTTACCCGTCTAATTTAAAAGCCCTTACGTGATCACTCTAGAAGCGAAGTAAACACTTTCCATCCCCTTATACGCCCTTTTTACTTATTCTTTCGTCTGATTACCATAAAATGTCAATCCGTGGTAGAAGAGACTTCAGTGGGCCTCGCGCCGCTTCTTTATGTTGACGAGATGTAATTTGTTTCGTTTTGTGAGTTTATTTTTCGAATAAACGGAAAAGCTTTAACTATTTTTCTCGTTTTTCGCACATGCCTTCAAATTTGGGTCATGATGACAAAAGGAGAGCTTTCGAAGACGGTTCACAACGAATTCTTGCTTGTACTCAATATTAGAGTGTAATAGAATTTTACTGAGAAGAATTAAAAATGGTAACACAGTAAATGGGCAACAGACTGGATTTTATGTTGAGATTTTACTAAAAAATTCTTCATCCTGTAATTTCTTCATCTGAGTCAGGCTTAGGTAGGTAGGTATGCTTTAGGTAGGCATAGATTACATAGACTACAAATAACGTCTTAAAAGTTTTAAATACCATGAACATACAAGATGGAGAGATAGGTGAGAAATATCATGGACTGAAACATATGTAAGAAAATCATAAAACTAGCAAAGATCCAAGAAGGGTTGTGAACTTACAGAAAGGGAAAGAAAAAGAGAATTTACTAAAGAATTAAACATAAGATGATAAATATAAAAACATACCTCTCTTCCTCATTCGTTAGGCCCTTGTCAGGGCGTGGTAACACTTTAAATATTATTAGCTTGCTATCTCCATTGACTGCGATCCTGTGCCAGATGGACAGCTTTATGTAGGGATTTTACCACCAGAGTTTTCATTTGGTCTGCCCATCGTCTTAGAGATCTTCCTCTTGGTCTTCGGCCTTTTATCTTTCATTCTAATACCAATAGTTTCATGGTCCCCGTTCTTCTAACTATGTGGCCGAAGTAAATTAGGTATGCTCAGTTTACGTTTATTATAGCCTGTCTTTTATATCAAGCTCTTCCAGACAGGTTGGTTCTATGTTCTGTCCAGGACATGCGTAGAATTCTTCTATGGACCCACACTTCAAAGGTTTCGATCTTACTCCTATCGATTTTTTCAGTTCACACCTTAGCTGCCTATGTAGCAATGAAAGACGAAAAATATGAGGTAAGGGGAACAGATGAGAGGAAAGAGGAGTCACCAACGATTCTTGAAGTTAATGATGCAGTTAAAAAACTAGCCAGAAACAAATCACCCGGAATAGATAATCATCCAGCTAAACTATATAAAGAAGGTGGACATGGTACCATAAAGGCATTACAGCAGGTTATAAAAGAAATATGGACACAGAAATTTCTCCTCAATAATTGGAAAATTGTAATACTTTGCACCATCACAAAAGAAGATATCTTTGAATGCTCTAACCACAGAGGAATTTCGCTTCTAAATGCAGCATATAAAAATGTTCCACAGTATTATGTCATCGTATGGCACCATATATGTGCGGAGCGGATACTAGGAAAGTATCAGGCTGGTTTCAGAGGTGGTAAATCGAATTCATCAGAATGCAACCTTGAAACAAATTTTTTAAAAAACACTGGAATATGGCATTGATACTCATCACATATTTATGGACTACAAAGTAGCCTACGACTAAGTGAAGAGAAGAGAAATGTTCAAAGCAATGAAAGAGCTAAGAATACCAAATCAGTTGGTAAATTTAACAAAACTAGCTCTTGAAAACGTTGATTGTAGAGTACGAATTTATTGGGAACTGTCTGAACCATTTAAAACAAATAACGAGCTGCGCCAGGGAGATCCTCTCTCCTGTATACTGTTCAATCTGGCTCTGAAAACAGATGTACTTATGTCACAAATCCTAACCACTGGTTTAATATATAATAAATCAGTGCAAATCCTGGCCTACGCTGATGATATCAATATTGTTGGGAGAACGGAAAATGCTGTACGAGAGGTGTATGTAGCATTAAAAAAATCAGCTACAAAAATGGGTTTAATAATAAACACCAACAAAACGAAGTATATAATAATAAGCACGCAACCATAAATCCTACGACCACTTGTTATAGAAAACAACGTCATCGAAGTAGTGACATATATAGAAATAACACAGAGAAATATAGTATAAAAATATAGTAAATGTAGTAGACAAATGGACATTCACAGACATAAAAGACGATAGAAACATTTAGCTTTATCAAATTAGTAAAAACCTACTAAACAAGCGTAAATCCCTCGATAGGAAGAAGCCGGTACTCGCACTCGAAGTAAAATTGCCATTAGCCACTTATGTTAGGACCTCATAAAATGACTATGAATATAGATGCTACCTTGAATAGCCTTTGTGATAAAGTTGCGGACGTCAAACCTTGAGGTTAAAAATTCTTAGGACACGAGAATTCGACTGATCCCATGTTTCGCGGGCTCCCACTATTAAAGGTGCCACGCAAATATTCCTCCCAGGATATCGGGTTTGCATGGTCTGAAGGAATCGAGGCTCTGTATACAGCGCCGTTTTATTGGCGGCGGTTGTACTTAGGGGTTCTGGACCCTTTCAGCTGATGGCAACGTTCACGACAATTACCCGCTCACCCTGTTGCGCGACTAGATCAGGTATCTTAAAGGTTCTGTCTTGGCATCTTATTCTCGGTTATATCTCGCATATTTGCCCTATCTTTTCAGCTGCTTTTCGAAGATACGTAACAAGCTGAAGATGTCTCTTAATTTGGTGCCAGTGGGTGGCGGGGCATTTTTGAAGAACGTGACTAAGGCTCTCGTTACATTCGCATCCCTTTCGGCACCTACACTCATGTGGTGGGTTTGAAGCAATGCCTCTAGTTGGAAGTAGATTTCCTCGCAGCAGTATTGCCTTGATGTAATCTCTCCCCGAACAGTAGAGTGGTGGATTGCTTATACTGGCAGAGCTCTTGGAGTATGAAGAACCCTGACGAAGTCCGTTTTCACTATAGCCGTCCTCAAGCTTCTGGCTCAACTCACGTGCGATCGACGCTGAACTGCTTGACGTTGTTTGTGCCCATTTTAGTATTTTCTTCCAGAGACGTGACATATATGGTAGACTGAGAGTTAACGAAGTAGTTTCAGTAGCTGAGCTAATCAATTTTCTCCTTCTCATGATAGCCGGGACGTGCATGGCCATGGCCATGACGGCCACCCTCTTTTGTTGGTACGTGAATGTAGGCATCGGCACACGTTCGTTTGAGGGACAGAATCTTCCGAACGGTTATACGTACGGACCTGTCAACGCCCTTCAGCGTTTTCATCGTGACGTTTGGGCTCTTTAGATTGTCAATATACTTCGGCAGCAGGTAAGTCTTCAGGACAAGCAGTTTTTGCGCTGGTTTTAACCCCGTTCATTGAATACGATCGAGCTCTGTCTGCAGCTCGTTAAAGGCTACCTTGGTCTGTTCTAGTGCATTATACCTTCGATCTAGGTATCTAACCAGCTCACTCGGTTGCAACTGCCAAATCCTGTCGTTGCCGACCGACAGAGAAGAGAGAACGCGTCACACAGTAAGAGTGCTTATTACCACGGTTACCACTAACCGTAATAGCTGCAGTCTTACACAAAACATACACAAACCTTTTTTTTTTTTCATTTTTGCATTTTAACATTTCTTCATTATTTTATTAAAAATTCACATCTTTATGCTACAGGTCAATAAATATCAAATGCAATTAATTACTACAAGCTATAAATGTCAACAAGACTAACAAGAACAGCACCCTTAGCGCTATGTTCTAGGCGAGTAACCCTTTCATTCAATTTTTTTAGTTTATCTAGTGTGAGCTGTAGGGTCGAAACTGATTCTTTCTCATCTTGGTTTTCCATTTGTAGATTTGCATTTGTATTGCTGTTAATTATTTTCTGCATCTCTTTTGGGACAATACACTCTGTAGTTGGCAGGATGCTTATCACTACAATGGTTTGGTTCCATTTTGGTTATGCGTTTTTTTGGATTGTCACAATCTTTAGTTAAATTCATTTTTTTATGCATGTCCATATGCTTTGCATCTCTTACATTGTGGCACTAATTTGGACCTCATAACTGCCTGAATCTCTACTAGTAGTCCCAAGATGTGCGTAATTCCATAAATCTTATTGACATTACTATGAACATGTCTAATGTTTGCCATTTAAGTTTATTCACGGCATTTATCACTTTGTAGCCCATGTTTTGTAGATCAGCAAAATATCTTTTACAACAATTTTTGTAGCGAATCAAATTTTCTCTAATTGAAATTAAAGGAATTTGTATAGTAAAGACTGTATAAAGAAACACAAGTGCAAATAAAGTTAGGTAATGAAATAACAAAAACAATCACCGCAACAAAAGGCCTCAAACAGGGATGTGGTCTCTCACCTACACTTTTTAACATATATATAGATCAGGCTTTGAAAAGATGGTATAGAAAATGCGGAACAATGGGCATACCAGTACAAGAGAATATATTACATTCACTACTTTTCGCAGATGATCAAGTCATTTTTGCACAAGACAGGGAGGATATGGAATATATGATAAGGAAATTAAAGGAAGAATATGAACTTTGGGGACTCAAGATAAATATGTGCAAGACCGGATACTTATGTATTGGACCCGAGGTTGCAGATTTGAACTTAAGTTTAGAAGAAGAGACTATTAAGAGTTGTAAGGCTTTTAAGTATTTAGGGTCAATGACTAGCCGAGATGGTACTTGTATGAAAGATATAGAAATGAAAATAGCACGGGGAAAACAAGCCACAAGAGCACTTCATGGAGTGAATTGGAACAACACTCTAACCAAAGAAAACAAAAAGAGGATCTTTCAAAGCATAGTGATGAATATTACCCTATATGGAGTGGAAGTATGGCCAATGACAACAACAATACGAAATAAAATACGAACAGTCGAACTGGACTTTATAAGAAGATGTCTACAAACCACAAGAGCGGATAGAATAAGAACGGAGGAAATATGAAACAGAATGGAAGTAAAATGCTCAATTACAAAAAAGTTGGAAAACAGAGCCCTGCAGTGGTACGGGCATGTACAAAGAATGCCAGAGCATAGGTGACCGAAAAGAATATTAAACTGGGACCCGCAGGGAAGAAGACGGAGAGGAAGACCTGCTACAAGATGGAAATCATACGTCGGAAATGCTATGATAGATAGAAACCTCAGAGAAGGTGACTGGGAGAATAGAGTGCTGTGAGGTTTTAAACATATTTACTTCATGGCAACGCAAGAATTGGGGTTGCTAGCCTTGAGACGTAGTCTCTATATGGGCCCTAGGTAAAAAAACAACTCCAGACTAAAGCATTTTGTAGCTAATCTTCTTCTTGCAAGTTTATTACCTCTTTCATTGCTGTGTATGTAGTGTGCCTTCGTTAAGTTCTGCTCTTTTTGGCATTCACACACTAGCCTACACTACTCCCTGCTCCAGACTAGCTACTACTATCTTACCCCATAGCTGTTTGGCTATCTATGTATATATCGATCCTATTATGTTTAAAAGGCACCATCTTAATTTCCCTTGCAACAATATAATTAATTCGAATAATCAAAAAACGTGTGAAAAAACAATTCCGCTTTGGTATTGATTTTAATAGTGTGATAAATAACTATCGAGTCTGTAAGAATAAAAGTGACAAATACAGGAAGGAAGACCGTGAAACCGAGACAATAAAAATTTATGCGAATTTGATTGCCTTAAATTTGATATAAGCGATCTTGACCTATTTCATAACGTCATCACGTTAAATCATAGAAATTTGTTTGGCGGCTGCTGCGAAGAGTGAACGACCTTTAAATAACTTGAATTGTAATAAATGATGCTAACATTGGCCCTGTGCATTTTAATACTTCGTCGTCGATGGGGCGTCATCGGTTAATGGCATAGGAAGGTTAACGATTTTGTAAATGACAGTTAAAAATAGAAATTTATAACAGTACATAAAAACTGTTTTTTTTATTGAGAGAAACATTAATCGTAAAGAAAACGATTATTAAAAATAGAAAACATAATACCTACGTTGTGAAATAAAAAGAGATGAAACTAGTAGAGGTAGGAAGTTATCGATAGAAACCTATAATTTACATTACATTACATTAGGACTATCGATAGTTTTTCGCCTTTAGACGTTAGCTTATAAATAAGAGCTAATTGACTTCAGTCATAGTTACAGGTAAAAAGGCGAGAAGAGGAGCATGGTTCGATGACGAGTGCAGACAAGCAATAGAGGAAAGAAATGAAGCCCACAAAATGTATATAACAAGAAGAACACGGGAAAGACGAACATCATTTGAAGTCGCAAGACGGAAAGCGGACAAAATATGTAGAAATAAAAAAAGAGCCTATGAAAATGGACAAATAGAAAAAATGGAAGAAAATTTCAAAAACAACGGAATTAGAGGGCCTTACGAATACCTAAAAGAGATAAAAAGTGGGTATAAACCTCAAACAAGTCTATGTAAAGATAAAAATGGGCTCATAATCAGTGACCAACAGAAACTCACAAAAACCTGGAAGCATTATTTTCAGACCCTACTTGGTACACAAGTAGACATGGAATATGAAATGGGTACGAACTATACAGAAGAGAATGAAGTAGAGAAGCTCCAACCATAGAGGAAAGTTCTCGAAGGTATTAAGGCCCAGAAAAACAATAAAACCCCGGGAGTTGACGAAATACCAGCAGAATTATATAAGGTAGAGAAAATATTGTACGAGAAAAGAAAATACCCGAAGATTGGAAGAAAAGTATAATAAGAACAATCTATAAAAGAGGAGACAAAGTTTAGTGCAAAAACTACCGTGGAATATTTCTACTATGTATAGCATATACAGTCCTCACGTATACATATTAGAAACCAGTTATAAACCACCAGCAGAAAATATTATTGGAGAGTATCAGACGGACTTCCGACGGGGAAGATCGACACTGGACCAAATATTTAGAGTCAAACAGATCTTGACTAAATCATGGGAACATGACATTGATTTTCACAACGTGTTTGTAGACTTCAAACAGGCATACGACTCAGTCAAAGGGAACAAACTCTTCAATATATTGGCTGAATTGGCAATATCACATAAGTTAATTCTTCTTCTTAAGGTGCCATGCATTTCTGCGTAGGCGTCCACCGTACATTATTAAATGGATTAAATAATTCTGTTTTTAGCAGCATTGCGAAGCATTTCATAGCTGTGGATTCCTGTCCATTGTCGAATATTGCGCAGCCATGACATTTTTTTACGTCCGAGACCTCTCCTACCCTCTATTTTCCCTTCGAGTATCAGTTGCTGAAAAGTGTATCGTTTTCCTCGTATAATGTGCCCCAAGTATGCAGTCTTCTTACTTTTTACATAATTAAAAAGTTCCCTATCCTGTAAGCCCGCTCTTCTGAGTACTTCCTCATTTCTGACCCTGTCCGTCCATGATATTCTGAGCATTCGACGCAGGCACCACATTTCGAACACTTCAAGTTTGTTAATGGAACTGGCCTTTAACGTCCATGCTTCCATTCCGTACAGGAGAACAGGCCACACGTAACACTTAAGCATCTTGTATCGGAGGTTGAAGTCCAATTTGCGATCAGTCAGAAACTTACGAAGCCTCAAAAAAGCATTTCTGGCTTGTTCAACTCTGCTCTTTATTTCATTCTCGGGGTCCCAACCCTCATTCAGCAAACATCCCAAGTATTTGAATTGCCTGACTTGTTCGATTTCTTCTCCAGAGACATATATCTTTGCGTTGGGGTACTCATTTCTACTTATAATCATTGATTTTGTCTTCTTGATATTTATTTTCAAACCCCGAGCTTCACTTGCAAGAGTTAGATCATTCAAAAGGCATTGAAGATCTTCGATGTTATCTGCCACTATGGCTGTATCATCGGCATACCTGATGTTATTAATAAATATGCCGTTAACTTTAATACCCTTATTAGAGTCTTCCACTGCTTCTGCGAAGGCTTTTTCTACGTATAAATTGAACAGCATTGGAGACAGTATACAACCTTGCCTTACTCCTTTTTTAATGGAGAAATCTTCTGTTTCGTTGGAATTTTGAAGACGTACTGTTGCTGTCTGATTCCAATACAGATTGGCAATGATTCTTATATCCTTTGCATCCAATCCCAACTCTTGTAGGTATTTTATCATCAATTCATGTTTTACATTATCGAATGCTTTCTCGTAATCGATGAAACAGATAAAAACATCCTTTCCTTGATCTAAACAATTCTGTATCAATGTTTGCATACTAAAGATCGCTTCTCTCGTGCCAAGTCCATTTTTGAAACCAAACTGACTCCATCCACTGACCTCTTCACATTTCTTAAACAATCTAGTGTGAAGTATTCTCAGGAAAAGTTTCAAAAAGTGACTCATTAGGCTTATTAGTCGGTGGTCCTTGCAGAAGTTCGCACATGGTGTTTTTGGTAGGGCGATAAATGTAGATCGAAGCCAATCTTTTGGAATCTGGCCCGTATCGTAGATGTCGTTAAAGAGCTTGACAATAATGTCTAGGTTTTCTTCATTAAGTAACTTGATTGTTTCTGCATACATATCATCTGGTCCTGGGGTTTTGTTACTTTTTAATAGTTTGATAGCGTGTACAATTTCAGCTTTCAAAATACTTGGGCCATACAAATGGTCTCCCAGTTGTGGTGGTTTTTGTGTTCTGTCATCATTGAACAAATTGGCTGTGTACATTTTCCAAGTATTAAGTATATCGCTAGGGTCCGTTATTAATTCATTTTGGTCATTATGTATACCAGTGACTTGTTTTTTCTTGAAGACACCAGCAATTTCCTTAATTTTCTTGTGAAGATTGAAGCTGTCGCCGAGTTTATATAGGCTTTCAGCCTCGGCGCAAAGTGTAGTCATCCAGATCTCCTTCGCCGCTATAATTTCTTTACGAATTTGACTGTGTATATTTCGGTACCCTACTTCGTCCTGCCTGATCTTACACTGCCTGCGTTGTTCCATCATCTCTAATATTTCTTCTGTCATCCACTCATTCTTGGTAGTTGTTTTACTCTCGAGTAGAAAAGTGTTGTTCAACTCATCAAATGATTCTTTTATGGTGGTCCTTGACTTTTCAACATCATTCTCAGTTGCCATATTAGAGAACCTATTGTTTATTTCCTCTGTGTACGCTTCATTTGTTTCATTGTTTTTGAGTTTTCTAATGTTTACTGATGCCTTCTGGTGTTTTCTTTTAGCTGTAGCGAGCCTCAGTTTGATATTTGCTACTAAGGGATTGTGGTCGGATCCTATGTCTGCTCCAGGTAATGCAGATACCCTAGTAATAGCATTCCTGTACCTTCTATTAATTGTCACATAATCTATTTGGTTCCTTATAATGCCCTGATGTCCGTCTAAAGGCGACTTCCATGTGTAAAGCCTCCTGGGTGGTAACTTATACCAAGTATTCGTTATGACTAGATCTTTGTCTTGACAGTACTGTATCAATCTGTTTCCTCTGTCGTTTCTCTGACCAAGACCATATTTTCCAACTACGTGATCTACAGCTCCTTCCCCAACTTTTGCGTTGAAGTCTCCTAATAAGTTAATTAGACTCATTAAAGCCACAATGGATGAAACTCAGGCATGTGTACGAAAACAAAACCAAATGACAGACTTTTTCAAAATTTTGCAGGAACTAAAGCAGGGAGATGAGCTGGCCTGAACTTTGTTTAACTTGGCACTGGAGTATGCGGTTAGGCAAATGCAAACTGGACGAAGAAACCTACTGACCAACCGAACGGTTCAACTGGCCGCTTATGCCGATGATATTGATATTATGAGTAGAACATCAACAGGAGCACAGGAAACATATGCAGAGTTAAAAACGCAAACAAAAAGGCTAGGTCTAGAAATTAACACAGAAAGAACAAAAATAATGATACAGAAGAAATATAGTCCCACAAAACATTATACATGAAGATGACATTGAAACGGTTGGAAAGTTTACATAACTAGGAGTAGAAATATATGTCGATGGATCAGAAGATGGAGAAATACGGAAGAGAATAACGCAGGTAAACAGAGCTTATTTTGCCCTCTCCCCCATATATTTCTGTCCAAAAATGTCCACCGAAAGATACATCCAAAAGAAAACTAGAAAACACATTCGAAAGGAAAGTACTGAGGAGAATACTAGGACCTGTGAGAGAAAACGGAATCTTCAGAAGTCGATACAACAACGAGCTTTATCAACTTTATAAGAAAGCACCGCTATCAGACTTCATTAGAATACAAATATTGCAATGGGCCGAAACTGTGATAAGAATGGGAGAGGATAGGCTACCAAAAAGAGCACTGAATGCTAAAATACAGGAATAGAGACCGGTTGGAAAGCCAAGAAAGCGCTGGAAAGACACAGTAAAAAGCGACGCACAAGCTCTTTTAGGAGTCCGTGTATGGAGAAGATCGGCCACAGACAAGCAAAAAATAAAGGAGGCCAAGGCTCAATTTGGGCTTCAATGTCGTAGAAGAGTCCAAAATGTGGATGTAAGTAGGTGGACAGTTGGTCGAAGAGTTCTTGAAACGAATTTATTATCCAGAAGACAAGCTCTATGTCCCAGCTACCCGTAAAACACCGCAGAGCTCGACTTGTTATTGCAAGGGAAAAGAAATATTGGAAATAAGCAGATTTGAGTGATGTGTCCAGGTTTTGCTTAAGGTCACCAGACGGTCGTTAAAGAATCTGAAGAAGACAAGAAGAACGATTTGCCCAACGCAACAATATTGCCGATAGAATAACTTATCGCGGATGCTTATTTGTGGTTTTGGCTGGTATAATTTCCGATGCCTGTACTAACTTAGTTCTTGTGGATGGGGTTATATGATAAAAGCAAGATATATAACAACCAGTTTAGATGAGCATGTGGTACCTTTTCCGACATTCATCAGACCTAACTTTTCTTTATGGACGATAACGCGCGTCCCCATTATGCTAGAATCGCCAATGAATATTTGCCAACAAAGAACAACAAAAAACAACAATGAAATAACAAAGCCACTTTGAATTGTTTTCAATTTTTGAGAAATGGTATATGTTTTATAAATAAATAATTCATTCGCATAAATTGTGTTTCTTATTTACATTTAATGTTCCTTATGAAATCGTGGATCCTCCTGTGGATCGAATTTTTGGCACCTGAGTATATATATATATATATATATATATATATATATATATATATATATATATATATATATATATATATATATATATATATATATATATATATATATATCTATTCCGATAGTAAATATTTTTCTCAATGTACGTTTTCGTTTTAAAGTAATGCTAATACTGTCAAATCACCTTGTAGATAAAAGCATATTTTTGACATACCTATCCAGGATCCCATCTCGTCGTCAATTTGCATCGAATCGTTCATAAATTTGAGCTGCGGCAGCAGAACGGCAGAATATCCTACCGGCATCCCACAGCTTGCGGCGCTTAACATCACTGCACTTGTCACAAAAACCTGCAAAGGAGGAAAATGTCCGAATTAATGGAATCTCAAATCGTGTCCGCATTCCGATTGCCCGCTTATTTGTGATTTATGATGATAGATTGGACTTTTATCGGTTTGGAGTTTGATTATTAACGGTTTCTGATTAAACTGGGGGTTTATAAACAGAGATTAATTTTTTGAAAGGTTGGAATGGAATGAGAAATGATTGTTATTGGTTTTGGTTATCACAAACATCGATTAATCCTAAATAACGAAATACTGTTATATTTCAAAAAGCTTTTAAACGGTCGGTCGGTTTATTTGGTATTATAACTTTTTGAAACTCATTTCAAACATTGCTGGTTTTCATCATTTTTATGGAAAATTGTAGGACTTATACGAGTAAAGTCGCATTAATGTACAGTAAAACGCTAAAAGAATTCCAAGTGCCAGAAAAATAGTAAGATTGGTAAAAATGACAATTAGACCAACCATTTTTGCTGCGAAAAGCAACGGTACAGTTTCAGAAGAATTCGAAGTGAAAAAAGGTGTTCGCCAAGGAGACCCATTGTCTACCTTGCTATTCAATATAGTTCTCGAAAAAATTGTAAGGGTTAGTGGGATAAATAAGTCCGATATTATTTTATACAAAGAGCACCAATGCTAAGGATACGTCGATGATGTGGTTCTCATTGCAAGAAATGGAAAAGAAATGGCAACTATAGCAAAAGGACTGATTCGGAAACGATCTAAAATGGGACTGAAAGTTAATATTAATAAATTCAATGACATGGAAATCTGGAGAAAAAAAGCAATAAACACCAGAGGCTCCTTTAAATTGGAAATAAAGGATTTATCAGTTGTAGAATTCTAGAAGGTGGATGAATATATGTACTTAGGTACTATTATTGATCACACGTTTAAGGAAGAAATTGAAATCAACCTGAGACTGACCAAGAGCAATAGGTGTGCTGGAGCCATGAGCAAAATAATTAAGGCCAAAAATACATGTTGTAATACAAAAATAAGAGTATACAAAACTATAATTAGACTCACAATACTGTATGCTACCAAGACATGGAATATGACCAAAACCATACAGAACAGATTGGAAGCATGGGAAAGATACTTCGCAGAATGTTTGGTGGAAAAGTAGTAGAGAGAGAATAGAGAAGACGAACTAATGCAAAAGTATACCAATTGTATGCTAACTCTACAGTAACAAAACAGGTGAAAAAACATAGGCTTGAATGGCTCGGATATCTAGAAAGAATGCAAGGTAATAGACTAGCTAAGAATATTATTATTATATTATCCAGATTTAGCCATACGGCTCACACTCCCTCTAAGGGGAAAATTCACTCATCCCAGATACCTACGGTATTAAAAGGATTGAGCTCTGGTGGGACTCTTTCCATGTTATCGAGCTCTAGGTGACGAGTATCTCCCAAAAATTTTCATACACATCTGGACGTCGCGAGGAGTACAGCTTTCTGCATGGCCTTATAAAGATGTTCATTTAGACCCAGCTGTTTGATGTTCGCTAGGAGGTTTTTGGGAATAACACCAGTAGTAGATATAATAATAGGTACTCTCTGGGTACTTCCCATTCTCCATTGTCTCCTGATTTGTATTTCTAGATCTCTATACTTGGCGATCTTTTCGTTGTATTTACCACGCAAATTATTGGTGTTAGGTATCGCCACATCAATAAGTGTTGTTTGCCTAGTAAGTTTATTAGCTAGTATGAGATTATATTATTATTATCATATTATTTGAAGAGTACCTAAGGGCAAAAAAAGAGAGGAAGACTAAGAAAGAAATGGAGAGATGTAGTGATGGAAGATGTCAGAGAGATTGGAAGCTGATAGCTAAGAACAAAATAAAATGGAAATGATCCATCCAGCAATGGACCTAAAAAGCCTGTTAACGCTATACATACATAATAAGTGATATGTACTTCAATATTGACAAACAATAATAAACCAAGTAAAATGAGAGTTTAGTACCTGAGCCAAAACTTCTTTCCTGCGTTGCATTGCTTTTTCCTTTTTACTGATTGCTTCAAAATCTTTGTGCAGTAGATTGTCATCCTCACTAAAAAAACATACATAGTAGTATAAAACAATAAAAGTATATTGCAATAAATATTATATTATAAATAATATGTTTATATATGTATCCTTTAAAATTTCCAGAAAGGCTTCTGCGGATATTTAATTATGAATTAATTTAGCTCAACACTTTTTAGAGGTCCAGCGTTTAAGGTTAAAATCAACGTTTCGGCAGGAAACCCTTGCCTTTGTCAATATTCAAAACGTAAAACGTGACACTGACATTAATGAAGTGACTTTTTACTTACATTTTTAGGTCACCTTCGTTAATGTCAGTGTCCCGTTTTACGTTTTGAATCTTGACAAAGGCAAGGGTTGTAACGATGCTCTGATCGTTTAACAGTTCGAACCGTGGGAGTGTCAATATTTGCGCATCCACTTCTACAACGTGACGGCCAAGTGGGATTCAGAACGGCTATTTAAGGCGTGTGAATAGCGGAATTAGATAGTCTTGTAGCTAGCGCTCTAGGCTCCCTGACTCGCCGGTGTAGTGAACCTGCGAGCCATTCCGGATAGAGAGATTTCCGTATTGAGGATCATACTCTGTCCCTAACCAAGCGGAACCCATCGGTATTGTGTATTGAGCATTACCGTGGGTCTGCACAGAATCAACCGGGACAGAGAGATTTCCGTATTGAGGATCATACTCTGTCCTTAGCCAAGCGGAACCCGTCGGTATTGTGTATTGAACATTGCCATGGGTCTGCACAGCCAAATATTTTGTTTGCTAGCGTATTCGGAGCTTTCGCTGAATTGATGCGAAAGCGAGTATAAATCTGCGCGCGATCGATTTCCCCCCATTTCGTTTCTTATTAGTACTAGTTAATTTCTTTTCTTTTATAGACGTTCGCCGAGGACTTCGTTCATCGCGGGATCCAGACAAGGACGTAGAATTCGTTTTAGTTTTATTCATTGTATAAGTATACAACGTAGAATTCCTTTTTATTTTTATTTATTGTAGATATACTAAATTAATAGATTTATTTTTATTTCAAACCTGTGTTTTACTGAGTCTGTCGCCCCGAAAGAGCTACCCATCACAGGGTTTCCTGCCGAAACGTTGATTTCTATGGAAAATAAAATCTAGTTCCACATGTAATATAATTTATTGAACCTAAACCCAAAAAAACTAATTTTATATTAAATATAGAACGGTTCAAGAAACTCAAAACTATAATATATATATATATATATATATATATATATATATATATATATATATATATATATATATATATATATATATATATATATATATATAAGTAAAAAGTAATGGCATGTCTCGCAAAACAGCTTTACGCTGAACATTTTCAAGTAGGATCTTATCGCGAATGAGATCTGGATTCCACACTGGTCCGGCAAACTCAAGAATAGGTCTAACGTATATTGAGTAAAGTTTACTAACAGAAGTTAGAGATATACGTGTAAAACATTTACGGATCAAAAACAGTTTCGAGTTTGCACGTTTACACACCGACACTATGTGATCAGACCAATTTAAGTCACTATTAATTATCACTCCGAGATCATTGTGGGAGGTTACCGAGTTTAAGGGATGTCCATTAATAAAGTACGGCAGTGATGGGTTATTTTTGCCGATATGTAAAACAACGCATTTTTCAATGTTAAGCGGAAGTCACCATTCTGAGGTCCATTTGAATATTGCGTCAAGATCTTGTTGAAGAACATGTTGGTTAATAGTTGGATTCACATATAATTTCGTGTCATCAGCGTAAATGGAAACCTTACTGGATACGATGAGCGGAAGATCACTAGTGTAGACACAAAATAGTAGCGGTCAAGTTTGTAACATTATAGTTTTTAAATATCAAAGATGTAATCCAAAGTTAATCTTACTACATTTAAAGGGTTTTTACCCACATATTTTGTGGCTTGATTCACATACACTTGATAAACGCACTGATGATGGAATAGTTATTCCAAAACGTTCGATGATGTAACCCGATAGGCTCTTTTTAATAATATGCCTTTTATAAAGGAAATTTTTTTAAGAAACATTTTTTCATATTTTTATATTTTCTGATTTCTCCAGTCTACAGTCATCCTGTATCGTTGTTAATTTATATTATCATAAATCTACTTTTTGCGACTAAAACTAGTTTAAGTAAATTACATTTGAACCGTCCTGAAAGTTTCAAAACCCCAACTCTATTTATAAAATGAGAAAGAACTCATTAACCCTGTCGGTTTAGAGTTTAAATTTGAATTTTATGAGTTTGTTTTAACTAGAGACCTTTTAGAGATAGTTTTCCCGCTCGTTCTATTTCTTCTAGTCCATAAAATAAGTTTGTAGCGTCGGTTTAACTGGATTTTCACGTCTGATTACTATGCAGACTTCATTTGTTTGTATTTTACCCGCGTTAATAATAGTAAATTATGTTTTAGAGCTGTTTTTAAGTCAACTATTTAAGTAAATGAATATTACATAATTATTGGGGTAGTTAAACTTCTTCGGGGAATTAATGCTTCCAGAAGGTTGTATCTTTCAGAAAATTAGGCTAGCATTATGATTAGGACTAGAAATTACTCCAAATCATTCCGAATTATATTGAGAGGTAAAGTACATAGCAAAAGATTAGTAGGAAGATGCTAGAACTCATGGCTGAAGAATCCGAGAGGGTGGTTTGACCTCTCATCCCCAAAAATATTTCGTGTAGCTGTTTCCAAAGCTATAATTCCCATTCGGATTGTAATCTTTCAAAATGAGATAGAACAATAATAAAAAGAAGGATTAGGATATTACAATATCATTATTAAATTAATATTGCATAAAAGGGATGATCCCACATACCTCTCAAACTATCAATTAGTTTTTGCTCCAAGGGATACATATTATCCATAAAATCATCTACAAGATGACCAACTCTAGATTTCTATCAATATAAATAAGAGGCATGTTTCAGATCGGTTTATAATACAGATATTCATTTACTAGATATAAAACACTTAGAAAATTAAAACTTTTCGCTTAAACTATATTTTTTCAGAAACTATTACTCGGATCAAAAAAAAAAAGACATATTGTTTGAAAGATAATTTAAAATGCTTTATTATGAGTATACATTTATGAATTTTTATTTGACTTTTTGTGTTGTAAACATAAACAAGTGGAAGTAGAAGGAAGAATTGAAATATCAATAGAACAAGTGAAAGAAGCAGTTAAGGGATTAAAATTTAAAAAATCTCCAAGCCCAGGCAGAATACATCCAGAGTTGATTAGGTATGGATCATCAAAACTGTTTTAAATGATCCGAAAATTATTCTAAAGATGCTTACACGAAGAAGAAGTTCCAGAAGAATGGAGACAATCGTATATCTCTCCAATACACAAGAAAGGCACAAAGACGGATTCTAAAAACTATAGAGGTATCGCAGTGATTGCTACTATAGGCCGACTATACTCAAAAGTACTACGAAACCTGATGAAAATGATATCAAAGACAAACAACCCGAAGAACAAGCGGGATTTAGGGCCGGACGCTCCACTATGGATAATATTTTCACATTAAAAATTGCAATGGAAAAACGAGTGCAGTGAAATAGAGTACAGCTTTAATAGATTTGGAAAAAGCATATGACAGTGTACCGATCTCCCAACTATGGATAGAAATGGATAACTTGAAAATAAAGCCAATTCTTGTTAAACTCAAAAATATTACGAACTATAAGAATTAAAATGGGACAAGAAATCACCTCTCCTTTTCAAACAACAAAGGGACTAAGACAAGGCTGCTCTCTGTCACCCACCTTATTTAAAATGTATTTGAAGAGATCCTAAGTGAAATGGGTAAAATATGTAGAAACATGGAAATAACGGTGGAAGAAAACAAGCTATATACACTTTTCTTTGCGGATGATCTTAGCTATATGGTAAGAAAACTGCAAAAAGAATATGAGGTGGCAGGTCTAAACATGAATATGACAAAATGTGAATATCTCTCAACAATCCTGCAAATATTTGGGGGTCATTTTCAACAAGAAGCAACATTTAGCTCATTCCATAAATTTTTTATGGGATTCAGATCTGAACTGTACGCTGGCCATTTCACGACCCGAAAACCGACTCGGTAATGTAATTTTGCATGCTCTTAAAGTATGCTGCTTTGCATTGTCCTACATAAAAATAAATTCATTTCCTATTTAGTCAGCGTAAGATACCACATGCATTGCTAAAGTCTTCTCGATGTATCTAGCACCCGTTAAACCTCCTCGCTCATAAAGACGGCTAACCTTACGAATGAAAACAAGGTTATTTCGGGCCCCCATAGAAATTACACCCCAGATTATGCAGGAACCACCTCCATAAGGACTATGCTCTTAAATGCAGCATTCTCGTTTTCGCTACACTTTTGTTCTTCGGTCGCTATCATAGAGGCTTGTTCTGGTCTAATCTCAGAACAGATCCACATTTTTTCAACGTCCAGTTCAGATGATCCCGTACAAAACTCAGGCGTGCGTGATGATAAGCTGCAGTAAGTTTTTGACCAATCGCAGGTACTCAAAGAGCATTAAGGTAAAAATTTCCTAATATTATTGACACAATAAAGCGATCATCACGAGCAGTTGTAAATCGCTTTCTACCTGTTTTAGGTCGCCTACGAAAAGATCCAGTCTCTTCATAACATTGGAACACTCTTCGAACAGCTGCCTGTATATATCCAGTTATATCCATGTTGGTCGAAATGGAAGACGCAGATTTGTTGAATGCTATACAAATCTGAGAAAAGCTGGTGGTCGAACAGAAGCCCAAAAAAATTTGCCATTCACAAAATTTAGATGTAATATTTGTCCAAACACTTATTACTTACCTTGTTTCTTTGAAGTTCATCAGTGTACTAAATAAAGGTTTTTTTATCGCTTAAATTTATTGTACTTTTTAATATTAATATTTCTTTTACCTTTGTAGTACAATTCTTAAAGAATAAATAATAAAATGTGTGTTTCTTCGCATAAGTTTTTATTTCTATAAATAATAATATGCGTAATAAAGCTGTTTTATTTTTATATTATTTTACAGCCATGTGAAGCCACATGTTACTCTCAATTATAGAGGCCAAATGCATTTTCTTGTTCTTACAGCCATTGTAAACATATTCCATAAGCATTTCACAGCGTTGAATAGATGCGGCTTCACACAGCAGTAACGTATACGCCTGTCCGAGGTGCATGACTGGCTTCACACGGCCAGAAATTCAAATTTGCTGTGATGCCGCAATGGCATCTCATGACAGCGAAGGTGTTAATATTTTATTATCACAAAATTATTTGGTTTATTTTTTTTCCTATTGTCCATCCTTTCCTCAAAGGCAACTGCTTAAAGAATACTTTGAAGCCACTTATTATAATTAACGAAAAAAAGAGCCCTGAGATCAAATTTATGATTAAAATTAATTTATTTGTTTTTAAATTTGCAAAAATCATAATATATATATATATATATATATATATATATATATATATATATATATATATATATTGTTATGATATGTAAAATCAAGAAAATATTGGTTTGTTTAAAAATATTTCAAAGTTCAAAAACATTAAAATAATTCAGATAAGTAGGATAATATCCAACAAACATTTCGGAGAAGGAAAGTTATTAAATCCTTGAATTACCTGTACCAAACAAAATGTAAGCTTTACATCAATCATTTCTTTGTTAAACTTGAGTGACCCGCATAAGTTTAAGTGAAACAAAAGACAAATTGAAACGGGTTTTTACAAATGCATTAGTGCAGTGATTAAAGACAATAGAAGATATTTTAGAAAGAGGTTTTTGTTAGTTTTAAGAGTTATAGAAAAACATTATTTGTAAATAAGTTTTAGGAAATTTATAATTATAGGTAAAAATTTGTTTGTTATCGAAATGAAGAAATGGGGGAATTGTGACGAGTTGTGATTGGCGGAGATTGAAAAAGGTGGGATAAGTGTGTGGGAGAAAGTTTAGCGAGATTGAGGAGAGAGAAAAGATAGCAGTCAGTTGGTTTTCCAAATCTGTAAGAGGAACAAGGATTGTTCTCTGGCGGTTCCTGAGAGGTAGCAAGCAGTAGTGTTGAATGTTAGTGAGTTTTTGTGGAGTTAGTGTATCTGACAGAAGCTGGAGCAGCAAAATATTGTAAGTCATATTTTCCTACTTATATTCCAAGAGTCACTGTTCAGGCCAACGAGAGATTCAGTTTATCGTAAAGAGAAGATATTCCAAGAGTCATTTTTCACTCGGGCCAACGAGAGATTCAGTTTATCGAGAGGAGAAAGGCTATCATAATTTGAATGATTTGTGCTTTTGAAGGAGATCATTAAAGACGATATACTTGCAACAATCTGTTGTACGATTGCTGATTACATAGGGAGCGGTTGAGAGGAGATAATATAGTCTACAAGGAACAAGGATTTGGACCACTCATCATCAGAGAGAGATATTTTGTTTCTGCAGTTTTTTTTTTCTTTTATTGATAACACAATTTTTACACGTAATTTAGAAAGGATATAAATATTTTGATTAGGAGAGTTAGAATAGTTTGGATTTTGAGTGTTCAATTAATATTGTTTGTACCATTAATTTTGATTGTTCACGTACGGAGAACAAAATTTTGAGAATCCTTATATGAGATTTGTTTATTGAAAACTTTTGAGTGTGAATTATTTCATTAATTTTTTTCAATATATAGTGTTAGATCATATGTGTTTTTTATTATTCCGGTATTCTCTGGACCTTACCTTTCACATGTAATAGCATAGATATTGAAGCACGAATTTTAACCCTGAGATAAAAGAATTAAAAATTGTGATAGAGTCATAATCACATCATTGAAATAATTTTAATTAATCAAAAATTAATTAGCTAATTATTCCTTGGCGCACCGAGACTTTAAATATTACAATAATATATATATATATATATATATATATATATATATATATATATATATATACATATATATATATATACATATATCTAATCTCTGTAACGGAAAAGACAATTAAAGGAGAAAAGCTGATTAAGTTTGAGAAACTCTATACTAATTTATTTGTATGAGTCATCTCTTTTTATTAAACAGTTCTCTCAATATTGCTAAAAGCACTTTAAAACCATTTTTTATAATTTTGAATTGGGCTGTGGTGTAAAGCTTTAAAAGCTCGTCTCCAACTTTCACTCTAATCAGTATTCACACCCACATCCAGCAGGGGTTTTAAGCGATAACGCTAACAACTTATTTTTTACCGATTCTCGGAGTAACACATTCTGCTTTCAAATTCATTTCCAGCACAGAAATTGAAATATAAAAAGAGTATCAAACGTTAAAAGAAGTATCCTATAAATCTTACAATCAACTCATGTTTATTTATAAACCCCAAAATAAAAAAGACGCCGCCTTTTACAGTGATAGAAAATGAAGAGAAAAACTTTTACGCCTCGCGAAAGTTCTCAGACAGTGGAATTTGAAAGCTTTAAAATATTTTTTACTTGGAGTGCTTTCAAGAACATGAACAATAAACAAAGAAGTTGTTTGGCGATGTGAAATTAATACGTCGTCTGGCAAAATGAAAAATTTATTACTGAAAATGACAAATTTATTCTCTGAAAATGTACTGGTTAAGTAATCGGATTAATTTTCTGAGGCGACAATGTGAATATTTTTACTTTTTGGCAACAAACGAACCACGATTATAGTCTAGAAACCGCTTTAAAAACATTTAAGAAATAAAATTATGAAACAATTGGCACAATTTGTAAGCATTTGTTTTTGTCAATTGGTGGTAATTAAGTTCTTCACAATTTAGAATTACTTTGCTTCGATCTTAAGGTGTTATTGGAATAATTTTAAATAATCACCAATGGACTCTACGCCGATGAGTATTTAGGTAAATATAAAACACATACAGCACGCTTGCGTTAATCCTAACGGAATCGGGGAAACGGGTTGTTCGGATAATCGCATCGTTCAGATTACCTATGACTTTTTTATGGGGAGAAGAAAAACCGCAAAAACACAATGAAAATGGCTGAAAATGCTTTACGTATTTTAATAATATATTATCTTAATATATATATATCTCGTGTCACAATGTTTGTCTTCAATGGACTCCCAAACCAATTAACCGATTATAATAAAATTCGCACACCATGTGCAGTTCGATCCAACTTGAGAGATAGAATAGTTTAAATCTCAAAATTATAGTCGCAATTTTAATTTATTGCTAATTATTTGTCTGTTATTATTTGACAGTCACAATTATCTGTTAACTCCAAATGATTCTAACAGATGTCGATACCTTTCGACTGGGTTGAGTAAGTAATCAATAGATGGCGCTGCTATGGTAAATCTACGAACGTGTCATATAAGATACATGTTAATAGCATAATTACCACGTGTTGTTGACGCTATAAAATTAATTAAATTTATTTTGTAGTGAACGAAATACTGTATAATTCAATTATTTCCACTTTTTAAATTTTTGGTGTTAGCATAGCCGGCCACGTGTTACTTAGACTGAAGTGTAAATTGAATTCATATTATAATGAAGATAATACAGTGAAATTAATCCTGTTTTTTACTTATTTGTGCTTCATTGATCAAAACTTTATAATTTAATTTGAATATATGTATGTAAGTATTATCACATAATTATAAAATTTAATTAAAATGTCAATGCAAAAATGATACACAATTTCCTACACTTTTTCAATAGTTGTACAAATATTTTTTTTTACTGTTTTTATTTAACCTCTATTAAAAAATATTTAGCACTTATTATTTCAATGTGCTATGATAACAAGTTTTTCAGATTTTTTTTCTTATATTTAAACGATTAAATTAGTATTTCAATTCTTATTGAAATTATTATTTAAAACTTATAATTTAAATATGTACATGTCAGTATTATCACATAATTATAAAAGTTAATTAGAATGATTTTCAATTTTTCTTTTCTCATATTTAAACGATTAAATTATTATTTTCAGTCAAATGCCACCGAAAAAATTTAACCTCAACAACGCGAGCAGCAAAGGTTCACGGCGCAAACGTGTTGAAAGAGCTCAGCAATTACCAGAACAAATCGAAACAAGAAATGCAGCTCAAAGAATCAGGACTGTAGAAAGTCGTGCACAAGAATCTCAAGAACAGCGTGACGAACGTCTGCAACAGAATATTACGAGAACAAGAGCGGCACGAGAACGAAACATAGCTACAGTACGAGTACTAGATCGACAAAGGCAACGGATCAGCCGCTCATTAACACGTGCATCATTTGTTCGGCTTGCCTTTGAATATGCACCAGATATTAACTACTCAGCGCATTTAAAAATCGCTATCGGTGGAATGGATAAAGTATGTCAAGAATGGTATATACCTATATTAAACCATATTACCATAAATATGCGAGTACAATTGCAAAATGATCCATCAGCACAAATATTTTCCGAACAACTACTAGATATTGGGAACGGTAAAATAGAACTGCAACCAAATACGCAATGCATTAAACTACCAGACAATTTTTGGACTGTTGTTCAGGATAAAAATGAATTGATTCAGAGTATTTTCCCGGATATACAGAATAATTATTTAAATCATGAATGGCTTAGTCAACGGGCGATTTTGGCAGCCAAAAACGTTGATGTTGACGAAATTAACTTCCAGATACAACAGTTGTTACCAGGTGATCTGATGTTTTTTAAATCAATCGATACTGTTGTTGATGAAATTGAAAGTGTAAATTTTCCGATTGAATTTTTAAATTCATTAGATATCCCTGGAATGCCACCACATAATCTTCGATTAAAGATTGGTTCCCCTATTATTCTCCTCCGTAATTTGAATCCACCTCAATTATGTAACGGTACGCGTTTGGTCATCAAAAAGATCACCGGAAACATTCTTGAAGCAACCATTTTGGCTGGGAAGTTTAAAGGAAAAGTGGTCCTGCTGCCACGTATTCCGATGATACCATCAGATTCTACCATATCCTTCAAAAGGCTACAGTTTCCAATTCGTTTAGCTTTCGCCATGTCTATAAATAAATCTCAAGGTCAAACAATGTCCATTTGTGGTTTAGATTTGGAAAATCCATGTTTTTCTCATGGGCAACTATATGTTGCGTGTTCACGTGTTGGGAAACCGTCGAATCTATTTGTGTTAGCTAAAGACAGGTTAACCAAAAACATTGTGCACCGATTGGTGTTAAATTAAATTGAAATTGAAAGTATTTATAATTCAAAAAAATAGATATTAATGTTTAAAAGTTTAAGACTGTCTGCCTTGCCTACCTCATTCATGAGTTTAAGCGTCACATGTTATTTACTGTATTATACTGTAATATACTTATATTTGTTATAAAATTAAATGGAAATAATAAATCTGATAAATTTTTATTTTGTACCTATTGATTTCTGCTTAATATCAAGTGTAAGAACATTTTAATTAATTGTGTTCAACGTACTTCCCCTACAAATCTCAATCCTTTGAATTTGTATACCAACATCAACATTTTCGTCTTTGTTCGTAAATAATTTCATTGTACTAAAGGGTTATAGTAGTAGAAAGTCAAATAAGGAGATCACCATATTTTTTTACAAATACCATCTGTGTGAAAAAGCATAGTGGACTCCGTGACTGATGTTCTCTTATTGTTTCTCTTAGATTGTTTACTATAATGTAATATAACAAAAACTTTAGCCACAGCAACGCGTGGCCGGGTCAGCTAGTATTATATAAATATATAGGTATACAACATGTTTAATAAATACATATCTATCTAATTTGTAATTTTTTTCTGGGCGCCAGTCTCAACGTGCTGATCAAACGCTTTGTCTCTTTTACGCCTCAGCATCATGATTTCCTCGCTGCTGTTAAGGTTGTCTTCTGTGCAACTGATTGCCGTGTTCAGGGCTTTAACAACTTCAGCAGCAGAATTCTTTGAAGCAGCTGGTTCATCATCGACACGCTCCTGTTCCGTTTCATCATTTTAAATAGCCCTTACAATTTCTTCATCCGTGAGCATTTCTTGGGTGTCAATTTCTTTTAAAACAAGGGTGCTTAAAATTATGTTTTTTTCGTTGGATGAAGAGTCGTCAATAGCCACTAAGTTTGGGCTCGAGTTTTTCCAAGAAAGTTGGATTAAACATTGTGAAATGGATGACCAACAATTTGACAAATTGAAAACGACGTCCTTAAGATTAACTTTCTTCAAAGCTACTACCAGATCCGTTCCACTTTACTAGTCAGCAAGAATGTTGGAGAGTTAAGCTATTCGATAGTGCAGTTTTGTGTTCTGGATAACATTCTGGTTCAATCGTTGAATCATAGCTTTCGTGTTGGGTGGTAAGAACATGGCAACAATTTTACCAACTTCACTACGAGTGCATCAGCGGATGGATGACCAGGGCAGTTGTCCAGCAGCAAAACTGCCTCCTGAGGGAGGTTCACATGTACGAGATGACGACGAACATCAGGGACGAATTTAATTTTGAACCAATCTAAGAACAAATCTCTTGCCACCCATGCACTTTTTTGCACTCGATACCATATGAAAAGATCAACAGATTTGAATGCACGAGGCTTGTTAGCCGTCTCCACAACAAGTAAACGAAGTTTGTTATTTTCTTAAGCATTTGCACAAGGCATCTTCTTCTTTGTGTGCCGTGCTTGTATTCAAGCGTTGGCTATCGTCATATTGACAAGCTGATGAAATGATTCTCGGTCGGCAGCTAGATGAAACAGTTCCTCGACCGTTCGACCTGTCCATTGTCTGATGTTACGCAGCCAGGACAGTTGTTTTCTTCCGACCCAACGTTTTCCTTCGATTTTGCCCTGAATGATTAACCGGAGTAAGCGATATTTAGGTCCTCTCATTATATGACCGAAGTATTAGACCTTTCTCATTTTGATGATGTTGATCAATTCTCGCTCTTTGTGCACGGTCTCTAGCACGCGTTCGTTAGATATGTGTGCTGTCCACGGGATTCTGAGCATGCGACGGTAACACCATAACTCAAACGCTTCTAACTTGTTGAGATTTTTTATTTTAGTTGTCTAGGTTTCACATCCATAGAACAAAGTGGACCAGACGTAGCACTTCAATACTCTTAGACGTGTGGTCAACGACAGACTTCTACTGCATAATACAGAACGCCAGTTAATAAAGTTTTTCCGTGCGAGTTCTATTCTGGTCGAAATTTCTTCATCACTTTCAACCCTGCAGTCAATCCAGCTACCCAGATATCTAAAGTGTTCCACCCTATATATATATGCACAAGGCATACAAGGTGATTTTTTCTTTCATAATTTTTTGACCAGGAGCGTTCTTTTCTTAAAATGACACCAATGTGTGATCTGGTAATATGCACCAAAATAACGCACTTTCATCTGCATTGTAAATTTGCTCAGGTGTCAACTTGTTCTTAATCACAAGTTGATCAAATGCAGTTCAGAAGGGTTCGATGCCGTCGGTATTAGGGAGGAATCTGACTGCTCGACCAGACCGACCGTCCACGATCGACCAATATTACGAGTCTATGAAAATGTATGCGCAGAGTCAGACTGGTAGACCGTCTATCACTTACAGCGACCGACTGCCATCGTCCAGTTGTGAAATTCGGACTTGTTGGAATTTTTGATCGTTTGGTCGATGAATATGAAACATTTCGCATTCATTTATACTGTTCTGAGCAATGACATTGACCATTGACATTTCAAAATTTGTAATTAATCTATAAAATTTGGGCTTGCTCATGCGATAATAATTTTGAAATTTAATAGAAAGGGATATAACGCAAAGAATTCTCCTTGTTGGTGTCATGCATCCAAACTGTCCTACGCCTACGACGACGTCTCTACATAAAATAAGTGATAAACATTTTATCAGTAGAATTATCGCTGCTAATTCTATCCATAATTCAATTTTTTACAAAAAGCCCAGTAAAATAATATTACAAAAATGTGGTTATGTTGCTACACTCTCTTGACGTTTTGACGGTCGGTCGATGGAACACGAACGAGTAATATGAGTTTAAAAATACAAATACAAAAGTCGGTTGTTCGCTGTCGGACGATTGGTCATGGTCCGTTGGGCAGTCTGATGCCTACCTTACTCGAAAGTTTCTCAACAGTAATTTTGAGATGTCTAACTCCATGACGTCGTTTGAAGTTGTCCAACCAACCCTTACATATGCTAAAAGCTTGGTGATTTGGTGACATTTCACGATGGAAATGACAGCCTTTTTCGCCTTTTTCATTTCACTGGAACATGCTTTCTCCGCTGTTGTAGGAACTACATGAACCAAACTTTCTGCCTTCGGATATTAAGGGGGTTTGATGTTTTTTCTCTTCCCTGGACCGCTTTCCCTTTCGCTGACGAACTTTTCAATCATTTTCTTGTTCTTCTTAATGTCCGTAATGGTATATTTGCCAATACCGAAATGTTTTGAAATGAAACTGTAGCTAGTTATTTGCTGTATCAACTTGAGAATTTTGATCTTTTGTTCGATAGTCAAAGTCACGTGTTTACGTAGATCCTTCGTGATATGAAAGCACTAACAGAACTAAATAATATAAAGGTGGGCAAGGAAAGTAAAAACCGATTTTCGACATGTTGATTCATGTCATTTCAATCGCGGGATGGCAGAGGGAGTCGCGCGAGCTCGTTCGGACTACCGCGTTGTTCGGACGACCTTGGGTTCGGATTAAGTCAACCGTACTGTATTCCATAATTCGATTGTATGATACCAAAAGGCTAAAATACGTATAATACGGTGGCAAATACAGGAGGTAAAAAATGATGTTCGTATATTATTGCACATTATTATATACGTTTGTTAAACTAGAAAGTTGCAAATTATTTTTATATTATGGCCGTTTAGATATTTTAGTGAAAATATCAAGCGCCATCTAGCGTCCTTTGAAGAAAAGGAACAAAAAATGTCACAGTTCTAGATTTACATGATATGTGAAGATATTATAATTAGTATTATATTTATGAATATTTCTTCATATTTTTAACATAATAGTTATAAATATGTAAAAATTTTTAAATGAATTTCACTTTGTATCAAAAGATGTAAATTAAAATATACTATTTATAAACAAAATCTGTAACCGGATTCTGATGATTTTATTTTAAATATGTATATTTGAATAATTATTAAAACTTTTAAGCGGAGTGTAATACATGATGTTCTGCTAGTCGCTGTTCTTTGTTTACGCATCTCAGGGTTATAGTTTGCTAAGTAGTAACAGGAATTAATTTCCAGAAAATTCTCTTAAATTGTACGTAAGATGATGATATGAGACTCCTTGTAAATTTAGACTAATCACTTATAAGGGGTGTATGGTTGTAATTTAGAGGTAGCACCTTTTATCGAAACGACCACATCGATCGTCATAGACAAGAGATGGTTCTTAATAACTGGTCCTCATAAGATACCGCTTAAGCGTCCACGTGCCACATTCCAAGCAACTGCATTGGTCTGTAGGCTAAACTAAGTGAGGGTAGCCAAATATGGAGAAAATTTTACCGAATGTTCGGTTCGAACGGCTTCGAACGGATGAGTTGGTAATTTGTGAGGCTTTTTTATCCTAGAGTTAAAGGCAGAGGAACTACTCAGTCAACGGCATAAGGACGTCGAAAACTACGAAATGACTTATTTTTCTTCTTCTTTAAATACCGTCTTAGTATGTATATCTGTAAATCCTTTTGAACGAAATCGCTCCTAATCCATAACGCCTCTTGACGAAGACGTAAGAATCAATGCCAATCTATATCGATATCAGAAAGCCATAATACGAATAGACCAACAAAAATCAAAAGAAATACCTATAAATCGTAGAGTAAGACAAGGATGTGTGCTTTCACTTTTACTTTTTAATATGTATGTAGAAAAATTGTTTAAAGAGGCATTAGAAGACGTAAATGAAGGCATATTTATTAATGAGAAAGGACTACAGATCTTGGTTGATCGCATTACCCAATACTGCGAAATGGCACTGAATACAAATAAAACAAAAATCATGGTGGTAAGCAAGAACAAGATTGAGGAAGACAGTGTTTATGCTAAAGGAAAACTTTTAGGCAGGGTGCACAGATATCAGTACTTAGGTTGCGAACTAAATGAAGAATAGGATACAAGTACAGAAATTAAACGGCGTATTGAGATAGCTAGAAGTGCTTTTAATAAGATGAAAGCAATATGCAATGGAAAACTCAACAACGAAATTAGAACTAGAGTATTGAGATGCTACGTGTTCTCTGTCCTGTTGTATGGAGTTGAGGCCTAGAGAAATACAGAGGCGACAGAGAAAAAACTCAATAACTTTGAAATGTGGTGTTATCGAAGAATGTGGAAAATATCTTGGAAACAATACATAACAAATAAGAAATACTCAATACTATAAAGAAAAGAAAAATGAGCTACTTTGGTCACATACTAAGAAACGAGAAACACGAATTGATGCGGCTGGGCATACAAGGAAAGGTGGAAGGGAGCACTGGGGAGAAGACGCACGTCGCGGCTGAAGAATCTGAGACAATGGAGTGGGAAAACGGCAATAGAACTTTTCAGAACGGCTACAAAGAGAGTCAAATGGGCCATGATGATATATATATATATATATATATATATATATATATATATATATATATATATATATATATATATATATATATATATATATATATATATATATATATATATATACTAAATAAACAAAAGCAAGGTTTTTAAATAAAAAAAAAACACCGAAAAATGCATAAAAAACGATTTTTCGTTATTTTGACCATGACATTCTTTCTACAAAAATCAGAAAAAAATCATGAAGATAATTTGACACTCAACTAATTTTTTGGAGTGCTATGCGAGACAGTTTGTTTAAACGAATTTTAAAAATTTCAAAAGCGTTATAAAATTTTGTAAAAATTACAGTGATGTAGAAAATAAAATATCCTACAAACTAAAAAAAGAATAAGTTTTTATCATTATTAGAACGAAAGCTATCACCAAAAAACGAAAAAATACGTTTTAATTTTTTTGAGGTTATGTTTGGCTCTAGGGGTCTAGCAAATGTTTTTGGATAGATAAAAATAAATTAGTGGTTATGTATGGTATAGAAACAACAACAATAAATAAAAAAGAGGAAAGCAGCTTACCAAAAATTTAAAAGAAAAATAATGACAGCAATACTAGATTCCAACATAATAAGTGAACGTGACGAAATAAGAGCTTAAAACAGTCATGGAAATAGAAAACTAACTGGAGGGAGAAAACACAGTCAGATACATCAAATCACTCCACCCAGAATGGATCGGACACAGACTGAGAAGACCACAGCAGGACACGAATCAAAGAATAACTAATTGGACTCTACTATGGCTTAATATGGCTTATTCATGAATGAACATAACATGTACTCAATGAACTCCTTTTTCAATAAAAAAACCAAGCAGAAAATGGACATGGATGAGCCCCGATAAAAAGACAAAGAATGAAATAGATTATATCTTAACGAAGAATAGAAACCTAGTAGAAGACGTATCAGTATTAAATCAGTTTGACCTAGGAAGCGATCATAGAATAATAAGAACAAAACTAATAATTAACAAAAAACTAGAAAGAAAAAGAATACATGAAAAAAGATACAAATGGACATCTGAAGAAATCAAAAATAGTGAATTTAATAAAAAGATAGCGCATGCATTAAATCAAGTTAGCATGCAGCATATAAACTAAAATGATATTGATGATTTGAATAACCTTATTACCGAAACAGTGAATAAAAGCCTTCTGCAACTGAAAAAACCAAAAACAACATACAATGAATTAGACAAAGAAATATTACAACAAATAAAAAGAAGAAAGATCTTAAATAAATCTAACAAAAGGGGAACCGACGAATATAGAGAACTTAATAGGCAGATTAGAAAAGGAATCAGACACCAAAAAAGAAAAGAAAACGAAAAATTAATAACAACAACTATTAAAAAAAATAAGAGTATGAAATGCCTCAGACCGACATTAGGACGACGTCAGATGATATCATTAATGGGAAAAGACGAAAATGAAATCACAACTAGAGAAAACGTAATGACACGAATCGAAGAATTTTACACAGAACTTTACAGAACACATCAACAAGATGATGAGATGAGACCAGCACGGAAATTAATAAAAAATGTTGGATCAGAAATAATGCCAAAAGTAACAATTTCAGAGGTAACTACAGCATTGGAAAACATGAAGAGAAATGAAGCTGCAGGAGAAGATAGTATTACCACATATATGATATTAGAAGGAGGTAAGGAACTAATTGCAATTGTAACTAAGCTTGTGGACAGTTGTTTACATCAGGGCAAAGTCCCTAAGAGCTGGAACAACTCTAAAGTAATCTTATTACACAAGAAAGGTGATAGTCGCAAATTGGAAAACTTCAGACCCATCAGCCTACTGTCAAACCTGTTTAAAATACTCACCAAAGTCATAACTACTCGACTAACAAGGAAATTAGACGAATACCAACCATATGAACAGGCAGGTTTTAGAAAAGGCTATTCAACTTCCGATCACCTGTTAACCACAAAAATATTAATAGAAAAATGTAACGAATACAAGTTTCCAGTTTTCCTAGCATTTGTAGACTACGAAAAAGCTTTCGATACCATAGAACACACGGCCGTAATAAACGCAATGCATGATTGTAGAATAGACAGCAGATATATTAACTTAATAAAAGAAACTATGAACCAAGCTACAGCTACATACTACATAAATGAAAATGAACACACGAACCCTGTACCATTAAACAGGGGAGTCAAACAGGGAGATACTTTATCACCCAAACTGTTCACCTTAGTTTTGGAGGACGTTTTTAAAAACCTAAATTGGAAATATAAGCGAATAAACATCAATGGCCGCTACCTCAGTAATCTACGATTTGCAGATGACATAATCCTGATAGCTACTGACCTACAAGAAATGCAAACCATACTTTTAGAACTATATACCGACTCTTCTAAAATAGGACTGAAAATGAATTTAAACAAAACAAAAGTCATGCACTCCGAAGACACCGTGACAATAATAAACGATAAAGTTATAGAAAAAGTTGAAGAATATATATACTTACACCAAAAAATAATACTAAATAGGGAAACTCAAACTGACGAAATAAAAAGAAGAAGAAAGTTAGCTTTTGCAGCATTCGGTAAACTGAACTATATACTTAGAAATCAACAAATTCAATTACATCTTAGATCTAAAGTTTTTGATGCATGCATTATTCCGATATTAACTTATGCGGCACAAACATGGACAATCACAAAAAAGAATATGAATATACTTAGAGTCACTCAACACGCGATGGAAAGAGCAATTCTAGGTATATCACTTAAGGTCAAGAAAACAAACACATGGATAAGACAGAAAACCAAAGTCACCGATGTGGTGCAAAAATCATTAAAGTTGAAATGGGAATACGCTGGACATGTAGCTAGGAGCGATCAAAACAAATGGCACAGATCAATTTTAACCTGGAGACCATACCAACACAAAAGACCCAAAGGCAGACCTCATATGAGATGGACAGATGATCTGAAAAGGACTGCCGGGAAAAATTGGCTATAAGTAGCATACAATAAAAAACAATGGAAAGGAAGACTTGAAGAGGCTTATGTTCAGATGTGGACGTGAATGGCTAGACGAAGAAGAAGAAGAAAATGGCTTAGAAGAAGAGGAAAACCGAAACCGAAAAACCATATAAAAACTATGAAGGTTATATAATGGAAAGCTTAATGGAGGGACTGTAAAAAATGGAAGCAGATCTCCACACGCAAACGGAAGCAAATTATAATGAACAAAGCGGAATAATCCACCTCTAAAAAAATAGGATTATTATACTTCCAGTTTTGTATATGAATATCAAATTGTAACTGTACCGAAAAATTGTTAATAACTTATAATAACTTTATCTATTATTCTGTAGTATTGCACTACCAAAATTACCGCTAAAAACTAGTTTAAGGTGAACACTGAAATAAAAATAAACAAAATAATAATTTTTACTCGACATTAAGATTTCGCTATTCTAAGCAAACTAGCACGATGTTACTTGAACTTCTACAACTTCACAATCTCAAAAAGCTTTCAAGAGTAACTAACCTGCCGGCGAACTTTTCAGTGCACACATTTGAGACTTTCATCTCTTTCCTTTCTCGACACCGCAGTTGACAAGTTATGGATTGTAAACTACTTTAAATGACGTTGTCTGAAACTTTTATAATGTTTTTGTTTTATTTACATGAGCTGGAGGTCGGGGAGGCTGCCGTAAATTAGGTACTCCCCCACACCGTTCGACTGCCGATAGCTTAGATTTGTGTAGAGACGGACTTGGCGTAAGACGGCAAAAATTTGATAACAGTTCTTGTTTTTTTTTCGTCCCATAGTTGCATTGGTGTTCCAGCTCATTCTGTGTCCATTTCTTTATTTTACTTCTATCGTTTGTCATTTGATTTTTGGAACCTACTAGCTGCATCGTATTATCGTATATAATATCAAAAGAAAGTAATGGTTCTACAATCTATAAGGAAAAGAAATGTCCTGTTCAGCAAACTCCATAAAACGAAAAAGAATTTCCAGAAATTGCAAAGAGAAGCAAACTCGGTTGCTGTTAAGTCTAAAAGGTAAAAATGGACACAGGTGGTCCTCTCAACCAAAGGCTGCTACTAAAATTTCAAAACGTAACTTCGATAAAACCAAGGAAGCACAAACTCCCTTAGATAATTTTCATTATTTTATGAGTCCAGAGCCTCTGGCAAAAATTATAGGATATACAAATGCTGAAATTTCTGTTAGGGTACAAAACTAAAAAGGCGAAAAACTTACAAACTCGAAAGTGAATATTGACGAATTGCATACACTCCTAGGACTACTTTTGCTGCTGCCCAAAAAGACAATCATGTAGCGACAGGACAAAATGTTTGATGACAAAATTTCTGGTGCGATATACGAGGTTTGGCTATTAAATAACGAGGCTGCGCGCGCAGAAGGTGTCCTAGAGGGGAAGAGTGGGAAACGAATGCAGCATTGGATAGCTCGATAACTGGAAGTGTCTACTCTTTCAGTACGAAAACACGTTTTTGTCGCTGTAGTAGTATTTTTTTTGGAGAGCTTAGAAAAGAAACATGAGCAACGGATTAATGTGAAATTTCTCGTTAAATTAAAAAAACTCCGACTGAGTGCTATAATTTGTTGAAAGAGGCCTATGGTGAGAATTTTCTATCTCGTGCGCATATTTTCGAATGGTATAAACTGTTTTCTGAAGGCCAAGAGAGCGCCGAAGATGACCAACGTTCAGGTCGTCCTGTCTCTGTTTCAACTCCGCAAACACTGACCAAAATAAATGAAATTGTGAGCGGAGATCGTCGTATGAGCATTCGGATGATTGCTGAGACTGTCAACGCCAATAAAGAAACTGTCAGAAAAATTAAACATGACCAATTGAACATGAACAAAGTCTGTGCGAAGTTGGTCCCAAAAAATTTGACCCCTGACCAAAAGCTCGTCCGTCAACAGATCTGCTCAGATTTTCTTGTGAGGCTACATGAATGGTCTGAATTAATGGAAAACATCATCACTTGCAATGAAACCTAAAAATTCAAATACGATGTTGAAACTAAGCGACAATCCAAGCACTGAAAAACTCCTGCATTGCCAAGAATGAAAAAAGCAGGGATGTCGAAATCAAAATTTAAAGCCATGCTAATCGTTATTTTCGACATTAACGGCATCGTGACAAATGAATGGGTTCCAGAGAGTCAAACTGTAAACCAAACTTACTATTTGAAAGTTCTGGCAACGCTGCGAGAGCAAGTTCGTAAGAAACGGCCAGAGTTGTAGAAAAACAAGCCGTGGATCTTGCACCAGGACAACGCACCTGCCCATAACGCGCTGTATGTGAAGCGTTATTTAGCCGCTAGAGGCATTCCAGTGCTAGAAAACCTACCGTACTCGCCTGATTTAGCACCCTGTGACTTTTTTCTGTTTCCGAAGATCAAGTCTGCCTTAAGGAATCCGATTCGAGTCGATGTAAGAGGTGAAGCGAAAAACGGCGGAGCTCCTAAAAGCTCTAACAAAAGAAGACTTTCAGCATTGCTTTGACCAATGAAAAACACGAATGGAACGGTGTGTGGCAAGGGAAGGGGAATATATTGAAGGAGAGCATTCGATTGTAGAATAGTTTTTAAAATAAAACTCTTTTTCATAAGCAGTCTTGTTATTTAATAGCCAGACCTTGTGTAAAGCAACTATGGGCGGGAAAGATTTGAATTTCTTATAGAATGTTTACGTTTTGATGATTAAATGTCTAGACCAGACAGAAAAGAAACAGACCTATTAGCAGCCATTCGAGAAATATGGGATGATCTTATACATAACTGTAAAACGTCCTATAAGCCCGGATCATACCTAATAATCGATGAGTAGCTACTGGCTTTTAGGGGAAGATGTCCTTTTCGGATAAAGGGAACTAAAATCAATGGGTACAAAAGTAACCGTAATATAACCATGGATAATTGGTTTACGCATCAGTGCTCTTCAACCTCCTTACAATTTAACTATAGTTGGTTCTCTAGGGCAAAATAAAAAAAAATACCTCCTAGAGAAATGATAAATCTCAAAAATCGTGAAATTGTCAAAAATCGATGGTGAAAAACAATGGTATCATATAAGACAAAAGTAAATAAGTCTGTGCTTCTTCTGTCGACAATCCACAACGGTCCAGTAGAATGTGATCCAACTGGAAAGCCAGATATCATTAAATTTTATAATTCAACCAATTATGGAGTAGACACATTTGACCAAATGTGTGGAAACATGAACATCTCCAGAAAAACAAAAAGATGGCCTCTTTACCTGTTCTATGGCATGATAAATATAAACTCTTCGATGATTTATTATCATAACCAACAACGACAGCAGAAAAAACCATCACCAGAAAAAAATTTATAGTCATTTTGTCTGAACCACTGACGAAACCTTGGCTACAGCATCGTGTAAACTGGCCAACTTTGAACCACTCGGTCAAGTTGCTTATTGAAGATATTTTAAATCTACAGCCTCAGCAAGAACGAATATGCCCTATAGTGTCAAAACGTGCTATGTGTCCGTTTGCGCCCTTTATTGTCAGCATTGTAGTTTCAAAATGAAGAATTTATGATTTTTTTGTGATTTGTAGGTTTAAGAAACATAATTTTGTTTGTTCAAAATAATTTGTAAAATTAAGATAAATAAAATACTTTTTCAGTGACCACAATTTTTTCTCAGCGTAGTAAATTTTACGATGGTTAGCTTAAATAAAGGTAAAAATATTAGTAAAATTAAAATTCTTGGATTAAATTTGTAAAGTTGTAATTTCATTGGTTTACGTTCACACTTTTCCCACTATCCTCCCAGCCAGAAGCTAGCTCAATCAATCTTTACGTTTAAAGCTCTGCCAAAAGTTTGTTTTAAAAGGAATTACTTTAAAATATAAGGTAATAAAACTTAAGATCTGTCGATTTTTTTAAAGAAAAGAGCCAACTTCGTTTTAAAGGATAGTAGGGCAATTTTTTTAATTCGTGTATGAATACCAGCTTTTTATTAAAAAATAAAACTTTTTTTATATTGGTGTGACTTTATGATACCTATTTAAAAAAAATTCTGATATATTATGTCCAATCCTGCCCTGGAACTCTTTAGGAGTTAAACGACTCTGCAACATTTATGATCAATGTTAACGGGCGCATTCGCAAACATAAATTTTCGCGAACAACTTTTGACGTTTCCGTTCCATATCAAAGGTTACACCTTTGATCATGAAAATGACGTGCGAACTCCGAAATTGGGTCAATCTTGCTTACAGATTTTTTTGGACGACCTTCAAAGGAATCTTCTCTGCGCTTTATTTGTTTACATTTACATAATTATTGTTAAGGTGAAGGCCTCGTCTCTACAAGATCCGTTATTGAAAGTTATTATTGTTTTTTACTCTTTGGATTCTAGATGAATTGCTTCAGGGTTATTTAGTAGAAACTTGCAAATCGGCACGTACTAAGAAGTTGCCATAATGGCAAAATAAAAAATCCAAATGTGCATTTATAATTCAGATATACCTATATAAAATAGTCAATTCTTGAACAGTTTTTATATTAACATTTCTTCTTCTAACAACTTCTTCTTCTAACATTTATTCAACCACCTGGTTTATGGAACTTCTTCTTTGTACAGTCTTGTTCTTTTTAACAATGATTATTTATTTATTTATTTATTTATTTATTTAAAACGTGGGATAACCCCACTAAAACTTTAAATTACAATATACAATATCACAGTTAGGATTCAAAACTTGAAATTACTTATACTTATATATATATATATATATATATATATATATATATATATATATATAAGTATATATATATATATATATATATATATATATATATATATATATATATATATACGGTTTTTTTTTATAACGTCTTACGACGTTGTCCGACTCCCAAACGCCACTGTATTCTGTCTTGAGTTAGGTCGTCGTCCAGATTTCGAGCGCTAATCGCTTTCCTAACTCCCAGGTTCCAGCTCTGTGGTGGTCTTCCTCGTTTCCTCTTCTCTGGGGGTTGCCACATCATCGTTTTTTTAGGCAATCTTTCGTCCTCCATTCGGCTCACATGCCCATACCATATGAGCTGTTTTCTCTCAATATCCTCAACTATAGTGCCCTCTATACCCATTTGTGGTTTTATCACTTCATTCCGTATTCTGTCGGCTCTTGATATTCTCATCGATCTTCTGATGGCATCCATTTCCGTGGCTTCGACCTTTTTCTAATATTTTTCGGTTATTCTATATGTCTCAGCTCCATAAAGTAGGCTAGTTTTAACCATTGTCTCATAGATGTTCCATTTTCTTTTCTTTGATATTTCTTTACTCCATACAACTCCGTTCAAACATGCTATAGCTCTTCGTGCTTGTACAATTCGATGTTCTATTTCTCGTTCGTCTTTTCCACTACGGTCGAAGATGACGCCCAGGTATTTATATTCGTTGCATGGATTTATTTTTTGATTGTCATCGATATCGAGTTGTTCTGCTTCAGCTCCAATTGAGAGGTATTTTGTCTTTTATAAATTGATATTTAATCCCCATTTCTGGTATTCTTCAATTAGTTTTCTAAGCATGTATTCCATGTCATCTTTGTCATTTGAGATCACCACCTGATCATCTGCAAACTGTAAAGTATATATGTAATCCTGATCGTTCAATTGTATACCCATTCCTTTGACTTTCCTTTTCCATTGTTTCAGAGCTGCAGAGATATAAATCTTAAATAGAGTCGGAGAGATACAACATCCTTGTCTGACACTCTTAGTAACTGCAAATTTTTCAGCTAAGAGATTTCCGAATTTCATTTGGGAGTTTGAACCATAATATAGATCTTTGAGAGCACTAACCAATGTTTGATGTATGTTTGATGTGCCCAGGACTTCCCATAGTTTATTTAGCGGGACTGTGTCATATGCCTTCTCAAGATCTACAAAAGTCATATGTAACTCTCTATTTGTCACAATTTTCTTTTCTTTAATTTGTTTAAGACAGAAGATGTTATCTGTACATGAACGACCTGCTCTAAATCCTCCTTGTTCTTCGTCTTCAGACGATTGATAATCTTCCTCTATCAGGTCCCGTAGTATTCGACCGTATAGTCGACTCATTGAGCTTGTGACCGATATCCCTCTATAGTTTTTACAATTTCTCCTGTCACCTTTTTTATATATTGGAGTCATATATGCTGTTTTCCATTCATCTAGTGTTGGATGTCCATTAATATATTCGTTAAATATCACCGTGATCATTCTGTGTAATTTCTCGGAGCCATTCTTTATTAATTCCGTAGTTACTCCCTCTGGTCCACTTGCTTTTCCATTCTTCATCCCTGCTATAGCTTTTTGAACTATGTTGATATCTATGGTAATATGCTCTCCCAGAATTTCGATTCTTGATGAATTCATATCTTCTTTAAATTCGTCTCTGTTCTCATTTAATAGATGTTTGTAATAATGTGTCCAATCCTCGGGATTTATGGGATTTAGAATCACTTTCTCGTTAGTCGGCTTCTTAACAGAGTTTATAAACTTCCACGCCTCAGTGCATTGTCGTCCTCCAATATAAGATTCTATCTCTCTGCACCTTCTATCCCATATCTCATTTTTGGAGGATTAATTATTTGAGTTAAAGTTATATTGAACATATCAAAATCCAGAACATTTAATAGCCCCATGTACCTATCCAATGGGTTGTGAATACCATAAGTTGTTCTGTGGAAACGTAGAACTTGATGGGGAACAAAGTTAATATGGCTTAACAGGTTTGGACAAGCAATAAATTACATATAAATAAAGCTCCTAACATATCACGACGGTTCTTGAGTGAGGATAAAGATAATTGTTGTTCGATACGGGAATAATCATGATTTTCAATAGTAGTGTGGACATAGTAAGCACAATCAGGTCTATTCTGTAACTTTTAACAAATCGAATAGAAATGACCAAGTCGAATCGTAATTACCTGAATTTGGAATGTTGGATATCTATCGCGTCGTTTTTGTGTTTGGATTGGCATTCTGTAACTCACATCGTAATCGGTGTAAATCGAAAACGCCAACTTCTACTTGACGCGCTCAGAAGTTGGTGGCAACCCCGCACTAAAAAGAGAAATAAGTGTTCTGTGAGGTTATGTTACTGAAAAGGCTAGTGCGCGCGAAAAATT